>NC_090269.1:276162127-276508794 GCF_040414725.1 Anabrus simplex | reverse complement strand
CATAAATGGGATTGTAAATAAATGGTACATATCTCTGCACGTGATTATGGGGGTATTTTGGAGTTTTAGTAAGCATATAAAGGAAAGGGCGTATAAGTATCTGGTAAGACCCCAACTAGAGTAGTGTTCCAGTTCCATCCTTCCATCTCACCAGGATTACTTGATGTAAAACTGGGGAAAATCCAAAGATTGTTTTGAGTGATTTCCGACAAAAGAGTAACGTTACACAAATGTTGGAAAGTTTGGGCTGTGAAGACATGGGAGAAAGGAGAAGAGCTGCTCGACTAAGTGGTATGTTCCGAGTTGTCAGTGGGGAGATGGCACGTAATTTCATTAGTAGACTAATAAGTCTGATTGGTGTCTTTACAACTAGAAAAAATCACAACATGAACATTAAGTTGGAATTCTAGAGGACAAACTGTGGCCAATGTTCGTTTATAGGAAGGAGAGTTAGGGGTTGGAATAACTTACCAAGGGAGATGTTGAATAAATTCCAATTTCTTTGCAGTCACTTAAGAAATGGATAGAAAAACAACAGATAGGAATCTGCCTCCTGGACAACTGCCCTAAATGCAGATCAGTAGTGATTGATGTTGTGAAGAGTAGATAAAAAATACAGTGATAATTTATGGTAGTGCTAGCGGGCCATAACTCCAAAAGTATTGGGGTTGTAACCAGTGTTTATAGGGCCTTTTCCCTTCGTTTGTTGCGTTCTTCCTCCTTTGTGAATATTGGAACCGCTTTCAAGGACGTCATATATATAAATGTCCAGTAATATTAATATTTATTTAATATGAAATACATTTTGTCTAGACGTTATTCATGGCTGTGTGTGTGTGTGTGTGTGTGTGTGTGTGTGTGTGTGTGTGTGTGCGCGTGTGTGTGTGTGTGTGTGTGTGTGTGTGTGCAGATATCTAATGATTAAAATTTACACAAATATTGAAGTCGGTATGAGGCATTGGAACTCTGAGACCCCAGTTGTGCATGTAAGTGTTACTAAGATATTGATAATGATGGCTGATATTATTGGAGGTACTTGAGAATTAAACCCTCCTCTAAATTACCACTGTCCACTCTCCATCAAGAAAATATTTTGTACGCTAAATTACAATCCCTCAGCCCTTTAATTAACTTGCCGATTTTCGTAAAATGTCATTGATCAATTTTCACGTCACGTAACAAGCAGACCACTTACAAGCACAAAAGGAGGAACTTCAACATAACAACGTCTGTGTACGTAAGCCTACATTTAAAAAGATGAATAATGGGCAAAACTTCAAAAATATCATGAAAAACGGGAATAATTATAAATAAATACGCAAACAGCAATAAACTGATTTATCAAAGAGGCAAGAATAAAAAAGTAACAAGAATAGAAACTAAAAAGTGACAGCCCATACTACGAGCCTAGGGAGAGAATTATCGTTCACGAGCTCATTAATCTCTAGACCGAAGAGAAACTAAGGGCAAGTGTAATTTTTTTTGTCAATCAATATTGATTATGAAATTTGAGACACGCCAGAGGTGATGGATTATATCTGAGGTATAAAGTTACTAAGATTGATGTATCACGGACAAGAATATTTGATGGGTGTAAAGAATTTGTTTCCCTGTTTTCCTTCAAATGATATGTTAAACAAATCTATTACAGTCGCCTTGTCGTCTCGTGAGACACCTCTTGAATGCGCGACGCGGTGTAGAAAATTCTTTGAAGACTGACCTTTTCTGACACTTGAAAAGAATTTTTATCTCTCGCTCCTCGTACACGCAGTACTTACTCAAAAAAGCTTACAATTTGTATAAAATTATAAAATGTTAAGTGAATTAAGTTCACTTGAATGGGAAGTCATGGACTCGGTGTGATCAGTCTTCTAGGCGAAATTGATTTTAAACTATATGTTCTTGCTGACACAATCATTATTTATTTGTATAAAGAACGCTTATGATGTACTTGCATTTCTCAAATTTGTGTGCGCTAATTTTAATTTGAAGGAATTCTTCGATGGCAGTAGGATTATTCAATTTAAGGACATATTCCTTGAGCTCTGTATTCTACTTATAATGAATTATAACATCACAATTTTGCCCTGAGCAAAGTTTGAATTAAACACATACGTGTCTCTACACTTGAAGTCGGAAATATTTACATATTTTATTGTTATAATTTCCGGATCTGGTAACCCAGGCATAACATGGCGAGTGAAACGTAACAAATTGTCTATATACACTGACTGACAGAGCAAATGCAACACCAAGAAGGAGTGGTTCGAAAGGGATGAAAGTTGGGGAAAAAACAGAGACGGCACGGACGAATAATTGATGTTTATTTCAAACCGATATGCAGGTTACACAATGCGCACGGCATCGACTCAGTAGGATGTAGGACCACCGCGAGCGGCGATGCACGCAGAAACACGTCGAGGTACAGAGTCGATAAGAGTGCGGATGGTGTCCTGAGGAATGGTTCTCCACTCTCTGTCAACCATTTGCCACAGTTGGTCGTCCGTACGAGGCTGGGGCAGAGTTTGCAAACGGCGTCCAATGAGATCCCACACGTGTTCGATTGGTGAGAGATCCGGAGAGTACGCTGGCCACGGAAGCATCTGTACACCTCGTAGAGCCTGTTGGGAGATGCGAGCAGTGTGTGGGCGGGCATTATCCTGCTGAAACAGAGCATTGGGCAGCCCCTGAAGGTACGGGAGTGCCACCGGCCGCAGCACATGCTGCACGTAGCGGTGGGCATTTAACGTGCCTTGAATACGCACTAGAGGTGACGTGGAATCATACGCAATAGCGCCCCAAACCATGATGCCGCGTTGTCTAGCGGTAGGGCGCTCCACAGTTACTGCCGGATTTTACCTTTCTCCACGCCGACGCCACACTCGTCTGCGGTGACTATCACTGACAGAACGGAAGCGTGACTCATCGGAGAACACGACGTTCCGCCATTCCCTCATCCAAGTCGCTCTAGCCCGGCACCATGCCAGGTGTGCACGTCTATGCTGTGGAGTCAATGGTAGTCTTCTGAGCGGACGCCGGGAGTGCAGGCCTCCTTCAACCAATCGACGGGAAATTGTTCTGGTCGATACTGGAACAGCCAGGGTGTCTTGACATACTGAAGAATGGCGGTTGACGTGGCGTACGGGGCTGCCACCGCTTGGTGGCGGATGCGCCGATCCTCGCGTGATGACGTCACTCGGGCTGCGCCTGGACCCCTCGCACGTGCCACATGTCCCTGCGCCAACCATCTTCGCCACAGGCGCTGCACCGTGGACACATCCCTATGGGTATCGGCTGCGATTTGACGAAGCGACCAACCTGCCCTTCTCAGCCCGATCACCATACCCCTCGTAAAGTCGTCTGTCTGCTGGAAATGCCTCCGTTGACGGCGGCCTGGCATTCTTAGCTATACACGTGTCCTGTGGCACACGACAACACGTTCTACAATGACTGTCGGCTGAGAAATCACGGTACGAAGTGGGCCATTCGCCAACGCCGTGTCCCATTTATCGTTCGCTACGTGCGCAGCACAGCGGCGCATTTCACATTATGAGCATACCTCAGTGACGTCAGTCTACCCTGTAATTGGCATAAAGTTCTGACCACTCCTTCTTGGTGTTGCATTTGCTCTGTCAGTCAGTGTACACGTCCATATGACCTTGCGTCGCTTACTCAGAAGAACCGCAACTCTTGTAAGACCCCGAACATAAATTTATTAAATTGTTTGTCGAAGACACTTTCTTATATTAAAAAAATCAACAGACAGCAAAATGATGTATCACAGAGGTAAGACTAAAAAATAAAAACAATAACAAAAATTGAAACTAGAAAGTGACAGTCTGGTCATACTACCATCCTAGGGAGAAAACTAACACTCTCGAACTCATTAATACCTTTTGGCGTTTTACACCTTTCTACTGATAATAGCCCAACTGTGGGTAATATGAAAATGCCGTACGATAAAATATAGTCTTTCATTATTCTCCTACCTAACGTTAAGATGAAATCGAAATATAATAAAGGGGAACTTATAGTATATGATAGGAAGACAGAATAGAGTCACAAGAGGGGAAAGGAGCGGGAGGAAGTAGAATCTGCATCCATCAGGCAAAATAAGGGAGACCAAGAGAAGAGGAGATCTGAAGAGCTGGGGTGGTATTAAGGTTCTGGTCATGGGGGAATTCATTTCTTGGCCTGTAAGGAAAGTGCGAGGAGGAAAGGAAACCAGATTAGCGTTTTAGCTAGAAATGAGGTTAAAGCAGATGTTGAGGAAAGTAGAACGGAAGGAGGAGGATATAGGAGAAGTTGGTAGTTTTTCACATTGTCACCAAAAACGTTAGGCAAGCAGGAAAAAGTACCAACATAGTTGGAATGTGTGGGATCTGACTATGACAGCACGGGAGAAGTTTAAGGTAGTGGAGACAGTTATGTGTGGGATGCTGTGTACGAGGGATACTGACTGGAGGGTGATCGGGAATGTACATGAAACTATCGAGTGGGTATGTGGGAAACTGAGAGTGAGATTTTTGGATCTTAATGTGTGGATATGAAATAACGATATACGCTCAGATAGCCTTCACTTGAACCCAGCAGAACGTATAAATTATGATGCTCTTGTCCGACTCGTTGGCTGAATTATCAGCGTACTGGACTTCGGTTCGATTCCCGACCGGGTCGGGGATTTTAACCTTCATTGGTTAATTCCAATGGCCCGGAGGCTGGGTGTTTGCGCTGTTCTCAACATTCCCGCAACTCACACACCACACATAACACTATCCTCCACCACAATAACACGCAGTTTCCTACACATAGCAGATGCCGCCCACCCTCATCGGAGGGTCTGCCTTACAAGGGCTGCACTCGGCTAGAAATAGCCACACGAAATTAAAATGTTGTTCTTTTCGGAGACTTATAGGGAGGTACCTTCATAGAAACGGTGTGGACTAGGGATTGATGATGACAGTACAGGGGGTTGGAAGTCATGTAAGGACGGCATAAAGGTGTTACTGTTAAACTGTAGAAGCATTGTAAGGAAAGGAATATAATGAAGTAATTTAAAATACACTGAGTAGACAAACGTGATGGGAAGGGGTATCCCATTAGAAAATGTGCCGTGTATGACTCCTGAGTGTTGCGGCTAGCTGTGGTGTAACTGAGCAGTCTGCCATGTACACCAGTGTCGTGAAGATGGCGACACGTCGTGAGTTAACCGACTTTGAACGTGATCATCGGTGCACGACGCATGGGTCATAGCATTGCTGAGATTAAACGCGAATTCGGGCTCCCGAGGTCAACAGTGTCGATGGTGGATATTCAACATGGCAGATAGAATGTTAGCATCCGCCTAAACCGCCGCATGGGAAGACCAGAGGTGTTTAGTGAACGGATAACACGTCGCCTCCGCAGAACCATACTGGGCGCTCGATGGATTACTGTAAGTCACATCACCACCCATTTGAATGTTGGTAGTCAGGAATCTATTTCTAGCAGAACTCTAAGGAGGCAACTGCACCGCATAGGTTTCACCAGCGGGTGACCAACTCGTGTCCCTTTGCTGACACCTCGACACAGAGCTCAACGACGCGCATGAGCCCGCGAACATCAGCAATAGACCATGGAACAGTGGCGGCGTGTGGTATGGTCCGATGAATCCCTGTCCCAGTCGTACCGAGCTGATGAGCGCGTGAGAGACTGGCGTATGTCCCTTGACGCTATGGATCCTGTGTGTCAAGAAGGTTGTGTCCCGGAGGCAGGTGGCTCAGTTCTGGTCTGGGCGGCGTTCAAATGGTCGCAATGAGGCCCCACTGTCCGGCTGCAAGGAATGCTGACAGATGCACGTTATGTGGACATTCTTTCAGACCATCTGCATCCCTTTCTGGCCCTAGAGTAACCTGATGGGGAAGCCATGTTTCAGCAGTACAATGCGCCATGTCACGGCTCTGTGGTGGCACGCAGGTGGTTGGAGAAGCACTCCAGTGAAGTTACGACCATGGATTGGGCCCCAGAACCCCGAATCATCATTCAGTCGAGCATTCATGGGATGCTGTTGATGCTAGTGTACGCTCCATGAACCGCGCACCAACTGCACAAGACTAATTGTGGGTATCAGTGCAAAATGCATGAGTTCAGATCCCTCCAGAACGATCCCAACACCTGTTAGAGTGGATGCCTCCCCGTATTGCTGCCGTTATGAAGGTTCCCGGACGAGCAACTTGTTATTAACATCACATTCAATGTCTTCCCATGACTTTTGGCCATCCAGTATAGTATAGGCCTAAATGTAGCAGGTGCCCCCCCCCCAGACCCGTACTTTCTACTTACAAGTATCCCAAATGCACTATATTCGCACAGCATTTATAAACACACCAAAGATGCAAGTAGGGATAAAAAGGGGATTCTGGGCCAGGGGCTAATGCGCAAGATGGCCGCTATACATGGGCTCTTATGGGACTAACTCCTGGGACCTGCGCTAGGGGCTACTGCGCAAGATGGCGGCTATACATAGGCTCTTCTGTAGAAAGCTAGCCATGGGGAGACATAGGGCTTAAGAAGACGGCCTATGGCGATTGCACAATATGGCGGCTATACCCGGTTGCGCGAGATCCCTTTCTGGCCCTAGAGTAACCTGATGGGGAAGCCATGTTTCAGCAGTACAATGCGCCATGTCACGGCTCTGTGGTGGCACGCAGGTGGTTGGAGAAGCACTCCAGTGAAGTTACGACCATGGATTGGGCCCCAGAACCCCGAATCATCATTCAGTCGAGCATTCATGGGATGCTGTTGATGCTAGTGTACGCTCCATGAACCGCGCACCAACTGCACAAGACTAATTGTGGGTATCAGTGCAAAATGCATGAGTTCAGATCCCTCCAGAACGATCCCAACACCTGTTAGAGTGGATGCCTCCCTGTATTGCTGCCGTTATGAAGGTTCCCGGACGAGCAACTTGTTATTAACATCACATTCAATGTCTTCCCATGACTTTTGGCCATCCAGTATAGTATAGGCCTAAATGTAGCAGGTGCCCCCCCCCAGACCCGTACTTTCTACTTACAAGTATCCCAAAGCTAGCCATGGGGAGACATAGGGCTTAAGAAGACGGCCTATGGCGATTGCACAATATGGCGGCTATACCCGGTTGCGCGAGATGGCGGCCGCGTGCAACTTCCTAGTGCTAGGACACCCGAGGCAAGTAGGGATAAAAAGGGGATTCTGGGCCAGGGGCTAATGCGCAAGATGGCCGCTATACATGGGCTCTTATGGGACTAACTCCTGGGACCTGCGCTAGGGGCTACTGCGCAAGATGGCGGCTATACATAGGCTCTTCTGTAGAAAGCTAGCCATGGGGAGACATAGGGCTTAAGAAGACGGCCTATGGCGATTGCACAATATGGCGGCTATACCCGGTTGCGCGAGATGGCGGCCGCGTGCAACTTCCTAGTGCTAGGACACCCGAGGCAAGATGGTTGCTGAACATTGGTTATATGAGGCTAAATTTTAGGAGGTAAGGGCTACTATGCAAGACGACTGCTATACTCTATTCGTATAGACCTTAACTAGAGGGCTGCCTCAGGCAGGGGCACACAACATGTAGTCTTGTTGCACGACAATGACCTATTAGTTTTACCAGTTTAGCTTTCTGCAACTACTATGCAAGATGGCTGCTATACTGTGTTCACATGGACTGAACTCTAGAAAGCTGCCTTATGGACTTACAACTTGTAACTTATGGTCTATCAGTTTTATCACCTAACATTTGGGAACTGAGGCAGGGGCTACTAGGCAAAATAACTGCTGTACATTGTTTTCATTAGACTAACTTTAAGGAGCTGGGCTATCGCTCATCCTTCTCACCAGCTGTCCTTCATAACTTTAGTTTAGCACAGGAGCTGGTGGTGGTCCATGAGCTTTATGGCACTAACTTGGGGGAGCTGTGCTAGGGCTTTTCAAGTATTGGGCTAATGCGGGGTCGGTGTTTCATCCTTCTAATAGGATACCCTTCCAAACATCAGTCTAGAGCAGGGGCTCTTGCGTATACATAGGCTCTTATGGGACTAACACTGGGGGAAGGAAAGCTGCACTAGGGCTCTCGAGGATGGATAATCGCTCAAAGCTAAAAGCGTAATTAGAATGATGAGATGTAGATAAACATAGGATGTTGTTATAACCTAACTTTGTAATCTGTTAGAAGTGATAAAGTTCATTCAGTGTAGGATTGCAAAATGCTGAACCGAAAAAAAATTGTGCTACATGCATGATAGGGAATAGAACCCAAGGGTCACATCTTATCAGACGGGCAAAAGGATGAAAGGACTCTTCTTCCTCGTCCTCACCGAGACTTCCTCCTCCTCCTAGGGCTAAACGGCTAATGGGCTAAAGGGCTAAAGGGCTCAAGGGCTAAAGGGCTAAAGTGAAAAATGTCTTAAGGGCTAAAGGGCAAAAAGGGCTCACAATTTTTGTAATATTTAAGGTGCCTCTCCTCTCTTTATCCGGGCTTGAGACCGGCTCTACAGCTAGAGGCGGAGTTAACACCCTGAGGATATAGGGAAGGAAGTTTTTAAAAGTTTCTGCAACGTTATAGCTACTCGATCCACTATATGCTACAGAAGGATGGGTATGGTGGGGAAGCAGCTGTGGGAATGTATTCGATGTAGGAAGGTGTTTAGGGTGCTATGATGTACTGTAGACGGAGAGACACATTTTTTATTCTGCGTTAATAACATGATAATAGCGCGGCAGTAATTTCATTTTATGCAGTTTAATGAAGAGACCGCATAGTGACCATGAGCGCAAGTAGATATTTGATCAGATGCGATTACTCTTTTATCGTCGTGAGGTGACAGGGCTATCTTATTAATTTTAACTGATGATACATTGTGTTTTCGAGACATAATAATGTTCATAGGCTTTCTTGCAAGCGTGTTAGTTTTGAGACATTCTACATAGGTATCAAAAGTGATACAATTCTTGACGACACTCCTTTTAATACCCTTAATCTTTTTTACTTCTTCTCCATCGATCTTTAAGGCATACATTTTTGCACGAAGTCCTGCAAACCTTGTAATAATCTTGCTACTAGCCTCATCTTTAAATTTTCCTAACACGTTTTTGTTCTTTATCGAGTAGCATGGGTGATCAGGAGGATAATTAGATGTATCAAGATGCTCTCTGAACTTCAGTTTATCTTGATATACGTCTTCGGTTTTTATTAAATGTATGAAAGAATCGGTATCCATGTACATAAGTTTGAGATTCTCTTTTCCGTAATAAGGAAGCAAGACGTCGTACTGATAGGAATACATTAGTGTTTTAGAGATGTCAAGCACACACATACCAATATAGATTGGTTTGTTGAATAAAAGTGTACGTTTTGCCATATGAAAAGCTGTTAGATTTGGACCATAGATAGTTCGGTCAATGAATGTAGGTTTTGCTATTAGTTTCTCAGCTAATTTACTATCTGTAACAAGTCTAATATCAATCCTCTTACGAATGTTCTCCATAGTTTTCCCAAACATAGCGTTATTGAATAATTTATACAAATCTTTCTCAAAATCATTTTTAGCTTCCTTACGTAGATTATTATTGAACTCAACATAGCCCTTAAGCCAACGTGACTGACGAAACCTTAACACACGATGAATTTTAGTTAGTTTCAGACCATGATTTAGAGCTTGCTTGAGCGCCATATAGTGAAGAACGTAGTGCTTCCTGTTCCCAAGGTGTGGTATTAGCTTCTTTAAGGATGCTTCTGTAGGTTGCATACACTCAGGAAGAAATGGTAAATCGTTGTGGAGTTCGTGAAGCTCAGATGGACAGTCAACATCTACTTCAAAAATGTAACCAAAGGGATCATCTTCTTCAAGTTTTTCTATTTCTATGCTGTTAGGAGAGATCCACTCGAAGCCTCCGTACGGAAGGGGATGACACATAGCCCAACCGTACTGGTTGTTTGCATCTTCGTAGGTGATAAATTGCGACGGTTTCTCAGGGTTGAACTCTGCCATGTATTTATTATTTGCCTCTGCATAGCGATGAGATACTTGACATATTCCTCCACGTATCCCTGACTCCACCATGAGGAGTTGATCATAGTTTTGTATCAACTCTAGTTCAATTCCTGTATAGAATAGCATAGCATCCCACGTAAGTCCAGGAGAAGTAAAATAGTGCGCGGGATCTACACTATGAGTTGTCAACGTTATATCTCTAAACGTTTCGAAAACGTCTGCGAGGAGGAGTACATCTGAGAGTAGATAGAGATCACTGTACTCTCCTAATGTTTTAATATCGAACTGCTTCCATACATCTCGAGCGTGCTGATAGTCTTCATCAGAGATCTTGGCTTGGTTTAACTTACTGAAGAAGGCTTCTTTTGGGGGTAAACAGGTTTCACTTAATTTCTCCCACGAATCAACGTAATCATACGGAAAAACACCTTTCCTGGTCATTAAACATGAATTTTCTTCTCCAAAATACTTGGTTGTTTCAGGATATGATGTTAGATTCTTTACCAGTGATTCTAGGCTGAATGGCATGAACCTATATGTATCTATGAATCTCAATTTTATATCACCTACATACTTAGAAAATGAAATGTAATTTTCTTCTGAGTTAGGAATTACTTCAACTCTGTCTGTTGTACAACCTAACTGTTTCACAATAAAATGAGCATCATAGCCACTTAAATTATGAATCAATACTGGGATGTAGTTAGGAGTTTTACACTTCAAATTACAGCTGTTGTGTGCACTTCCACGATACTCTCCAGTGATATGACAATGATCGCGAACTTTCCCGTCTTTTTCAGTGAATTCTTTATGGCAGAGGTAGCAGTTTACTGAAGATTGGAAGTCTTTTTCTTGTTCTTCTGTTAAGATCATTGGTTTATTTAGGTTGTATATACGGTTTATTTCGATGGCTATAGTTGTAAGACACTCTATAAACTTCTCTGCTGCGTTAGGACCACGGTATACAATAGGTTCTTTCGGTAGGTTAGTCTCTACATGCTCAACAGACGATGACGGCTTGACATAGAGAGCGAAGCTCATGGGACTATGGGTCTGGTATGCCATTGTATAGCTTACATTATCGCTAGGTGCACATGTTGAAAGCGAAGTTAGAATACTCTCAATATCTGCATAGATTACATAAAGTAAACGTAACAGTTTCTCTTCATTTTCAAACCTCAGCATAGGCTTTTTAGAAGGCATTTCAATCTTAGCAATATCATGCTGCAGACAGAATCTTCTATGCTCCTCTAACTTTTCTAATCCGCTCTTCTCATACTGGCTGTCAAAATGTGTAAAACAACGCTTACAAATATATATTTTCTCACGGTGTTTAGTAAGCTGAGACCTTACAAGCCTCTCAAAATCTTTAATAAATACATAATGACTACGGCCAGACTCATTGTTTAACAGAAGAAGATCACGGTGGTCAGGTAATTCTTCGTCAACTACTTTCAGTGGAAACAGTTTGTTATCTTCTTCTAGTCCAAACACATTGATAGACATGCTGTTTTTCTTCTCAAATTTAGATATTTCCGAAAGAGATGTAGGGAATGACACGCATGAAAAATCGTATTTATTCTCTAAATCTTTGTACTTACTAACACGGTGTCCTTTCGTTTCCATAAATTTTGCTAATATAGCATACATGAAGCATTTCTCGTCCTTAAAATTTTGAGGATTTATGCAGGCCTTTCTAGCTTCAATACAAGCAGGGAGTGGAATGTAGCTGTTTCCACGTAAGGGATTGTACTTATTTATCCTCAATCGGAGACCTTCAACAGCTAACAAGGTCCAGTTACTTCCTTTAAGTTGTGACTCTTCCAGTTCTGTTGTCAATTTTTTAAATTTGTTTTCAATAAATTTACTCAAATCTGTGTTAATATATACGGCAGCATTGCGTGTTTTAAACGCACGGTCCACAGTCTCTCCCGCAGCATTGATAAACTGACACTCTGCCATGATGTTTACTTTCAACGATCTATGCATATTTAGCTCCTTGTTTATAACATTAATTATACGATCTTTGGCTTCGTTCAGGTAACAAGATAAATCTTTACATGTATCACACCGAATAAAATATGACTTCAGCCGTTTTTCAAACGATGTTTCGTACTCAACTATTCCACTATCATCAGGCACTGTAGAGAGCAGCTGAGTTTTGCATGGTTCAGTTGCTATTTTCTTAGAAGACGAACTTAATCCGCAAGCTTCTTCATGACGAAGCCCGTTATAAGAATTACTGAACTGGTTTCCGCACTTTCTACACTGGTGGAAATCTCCGCATGACAACTCATGACGCTTTTTATCATAGTTCCGGAGGAAACTCTTTCCGCATTTACTACACACAAAACTAGGTACAAAACCATTGTTAGATGTTCCTGCAAGCGACTCCATGATGAGACGATTATCTGTAAAGAACAATATTATCACGTCAACAGTCTGCGATGAACTGAATATCCTACGGAAATGCATCTGCTTATATAATATTTTTAATTACCCATCATGCACTGCTTTTTAATAGCTTGATCACGCGGCCTTTTTTTTAATTTTCTACATATTACTCCTCATACATTGCGTTTAGGTAAGAAATTACACATACTCATGTAATAAATCATAACATAACAAACCTTCTCACTTTTACAAGAATATTAAGCTCCAGAGGGTAGCGTTTCAGAATAGTATTAAACTAATCGTAAAATTATATAGTAACAGTAAAATTTTGAAAGTAAACATTTGCAAGCCAATCAGGACGTTAGAAGGTAGAAAAACTGCCATTAACACCACTGCGAGGGTTGTAGCCCCGTCTGACCGAAGTGTAGCAAGTTCCTCTACACCCCTCTGTGAGGGTTCTAACATCGACCGATCAAAGCTCACATACCTTACACCAAATGTACGTAGAAGACAAGCTCAACTAAAATTAACTACAATGCTGTACGTAAACTCTCATCGTTGACATACCAACGAGGTTTGCAAGCTCGGATGACAAGTATGTCTCAGAGGTCTACTCTCCCTTCGTAAAGGGCACCGCGCAATATAGTTGACTTTAGAGGAACAAGCATATTTTGTTGGTGTAAAATATGACTGACTTGAGTTGAAAATGTATATCATACTAGCAACATTTTGAAGGTATATGTTTTGTATGCCAATCAGGACGTTAGAAGGTAGAAAAACTGCCATTAACACTACTGCGAGGGTTGTAGCCCCGTCTGACCGAAGTGTAGCAAGTTCCTCTACACCCCTCTGTGAGGGTTCCAACATCGACCGATCAAAGCTCACATACCTTACAAAATGTACGTGGAAGACAAGCTCAACTAAAATTAACTACAATGCTGTACGTAAACTCTCATCGTTGACATACCAACGAGGTTTGCAAGCTCGGATGACGAGTATGTCTCAGAGGTCTACTCTCCCTTCGTAAAGGGCACCGCGCAATATAGTTAAGTTTAGAGGAGCAAGCATATATTATGTATAACAAATTTTTAATGTTATGATTCCAGGAAAAAACATCTGTTTTAAGCTCACTAGTTCAAATAATTAATAACATATTTATAGCTACCTGCAGCTGTGAGAGGGGATACTGCTGTAGTCAATTGGAGTATATACGCAGAGAATGTAGTCACACAGCAACTAAATTATCTGTAAAAAGGAAAACATACTATTTGAAAAATTAATCTGATACATAACTCAATATATCAGGTACAATGGTTAATAATAATAATAATAATAATAATAATAATAATAATAATAATAATGGTAACGAAAATCCTAAAATAATAGTTGGAAGGCTGATTAGTCTATATCATTTGTTAAGGGATTATTTTTAGTGATTTTTAAGCTAAATATTAATTTTCTAGCACCAACCGTTTAGGAGATATCACATTTTTAGTTAAGGGTTGTTTACACCCCTAACTTGCTTTTGACTCTAAAAGTCATCTAGAATATACTCCAGTACCAAATTTTAACATTTTAAGCTATTTTCACTCAAAAACCTAAAATAATGCTTGGAGGGTGGATTAGTCTATGTCATCCGTTAAAGGATAATTTTTAGTGATTGTTAAACTAAACATTAATTTTCTAGGACCAGCGGTTTAGGAGATATTACATTTTTCAATTTAAGGGTTGTTTTCACCCCACCACCCCCCAACTCGCTTTTGACTCTAAAATTTTCTAGAGTATACTGCGATACAAAATTTTAACATTTTAAGCTATTTTTGCTCAAAAAAAAACTAAAATAAGAGTTAGGGGGTGGGTTGGTGTATATCATCTGTTAAAGAATTATTTTTGATAATTTTTAAGCTAAACATTAATTTTCTAGGACCAGCTGTTTAAGAGATATTAAATTTTCAAGTTAAGGGTTGTTTTCACCCTAACATGCTTTTAACTCTTGTAGGCTATTTTTGCCTAGAAACCTAAAATGACAGTTGGAGGGTGAGTTAGTGAGGTTGATAGCCTTGAAGTTTATGAGAAAATAGTTAACCTGTTTCAATAGAATAATAATAATAATAATAATAATAATAATAATAATAATGTTATAGGCTTTACGTTTCCACTAAATACTTTTACGGTTTTCGGAGACGCCGAGGTGCCGAAAGTTTGTCCTACAAGAGTTCTTTTACGTGCCATTAAATCTACCGACACGAGGTTGACGTATTTGAGAACCTTTAAATACTACCGGAGTGAACCGCGATCGAACGGGGGCGGGGGGTTTGAGGGCTGGCGCCTCAACCGTCTGAGCCACTCAAGCCGACTACAATAAGAATAGCTAGTGTCAGTTCGTAGACTGACCAGGGTTTATCAGTCTACACTAAATGTTGCAGGTCGGACCTACACAACTGCACACGTCACCGTCAAAAAGCTGAGATTTGAAGTGTTAGAGACGAATGCTGGGATGGTTGCTAACTTAAGACCACGGTCACCTCTCACCCAATCCTAGCCCTACTACAAATACACGTCCTACTAGACACTGCAATGACACAGGTTATCAAAGAAATTCTACATACATACAAGTACACGAGGCTGATGACCACGATATATTCAAACTTATACATAAAGCAACAACAATAACTTTATAAAACTACTGTTATTGACAGAGCATGAAGCGAATAATTAATAATAATAACAACTCATGTTTACTTCAGTTACTCCATACTTCTTACGACACATCGCCAAGCGAAGATAAGATTAGTAAAGGAATGAAATGAATACTTACAGAAGGCTGATTTCAGATGTCGCGTCTAGGATGTCGCTTCTTCTCAAGGTCACCACCACGTCACTAGTACGAAATTAATCCTCCTCGCGTTTTACCCGCTGGTTATAAACAACATTGAGCGCTGGAATGTCAAAGGTGCTAAGTAGTCATTCTACAGTACACCAAAGCCATTATAGTTAACATTTTAGTTAAGACAGAATTTTGATCTCCTCATATATCAAGATGACACCAAAAAGATACTGTATTACTATTAAATTAGTTGAATTACAAACATTAGAAGCATGATTTTATTATCAAATTAGGCTATACATGTCAAGTAGTTAAATGACCTTGGTCTACTTGCTATGCAGTCTTCAAAGAGAAACAAGTTCATTTCTGTTACGTAACTCAACCGTAGGAGGCTATGACTGCTTCGAATAATAATAATAATAATAATAATAATAATAATAGGAGCCTCCGTGGCTCAGACGACAGCGCGTCGGCCTCTCACCGCTGGATACCGTGGTTCAAATCCCGGTGACTCCATGTGAGAGTTGTGCTGGACAAAACGAAGGCGGGACAGGTTTTTCTCCGGGTACTCCGGTTTTCCCTGTAATCTTTCATTCCAGCGACACTCTCCATTATCATTTCATAGCATTTATCACTCATTAATAACTCACCTTGGGAGTGGTGACTCCATTGTAATAACAGCCTATATATGTTTCTATCATTACATCCCTCACCCGGTCAATGACTGGAAAACAGGTTGTAGATTTTATTTTTCTAGGGGCTTTACGTCGCACCGACACAGATAGGTCTTATGGCGACGATGGGATAGGAAAGGCTTGGGAGTTGGAAGGAAGCGGCCGTGGCCTTAATTAAGGTACAGCCCCAGCATTTGCTGGTGTGAAAATGGGAAACCACGGAAAATCATTTTCAGGGCTGCCGATAGTGGAATTCGAACCTACTATCTCCCGGATGCAAGCTCACAGACGCGCACCTCTACGCGCACGGCCAACTAGCCCGGTATTATTATTATTATTATTATTGAAAATGAAAATCTACAACCTGTTTTCCAGTCATTGACCGGGTGAGGGATGTAATGATAGAAACATATATAGGCTGTTATTACAATGGAGTCACCACTCCCAAGGTGAGTTATTAATGAGTGATAAATGCTATGAAATGATAATGGAGAGTGTCGCTGGAATGAAAGATTACAGGGAAAACCGGAGTACCCGGAGAAAAACCTGTCCCGCCTTCGCTTTGTCCAGCACAACTCTCACATGGAGTCACCGGGATTTGAACCACGGTATCCAGCGGTGAGAGGCCGACGCGCTGTCGTCTGAGCCACGGAGGCTCCTATTATTATTATTATTATTATTATTATTATTCGAAGCAGTCATAGCCTCCTACGGTTGAGTTACGTAACAGAAATGAACTTGTTTCTCTTTGAAGACTGCATAGCAAGTAGACCAAGGTCATTTAACTACTTGACATGTATAGCCTAATTTGATAATAAAATCATGCTTCTAATGTTTGTAATTCAACTAATTTAATAGTAATACAGTATCTTTTTGGTGTCATCTTGATATATGAGGAGATCAAAATTCTGTCTTAACTAAAATGTTAACTATAATGGCTTTGGTGTACTGTAGAATGACTACTTAGCACCTTTGACATTCCAGCGCTCAATGTTGTTTATAACCAGCGGGTAAAACGCGAGGAGGATTAATTTCGTACTAGTGACGTGGTGGTGACCTTGAGAAGAAGCGACATCCTAGACGCGACATCTGAAATCAGCCTTCTGTAAGTATTCATTTCATTCCTTTACTAATCTTATCTTCGCTTGGCGATGTGTCGTAAGAAGTATGGAGTAACTGAAGTAAACATGAGTTGTTATTATTATTAATTATTCGCTTCATGCTCTGTCAATAACAGTAGTTTTATAAAGTCATTGTTGTTGCTTTATGTATAAGTTTGAATATATCGTGGTCATCAGCCTCGTGTACTTGTATGTATGTAGAATTTCTTTGATAACCTGTGTCATTGCAGTGTCTAGTAGGACGTGTATTTGTAGTAGGGCTAGGATTGGGTGAGAGGTGACCGTGGTCTTAAGTTAGCAACCATCCCAGCATTCGTCTCTAACACTTCAAATCTCAGCTTTTTGACGGTGACGTGTGCAGTTGTGTAGGTCCGACCTGCAACATTTAGTGTAGACTGATAAACCCTGGTCAGTCTACGAACTGACACTAGCTATTCTTATTGTAGTCGGCTTGAGTGGCTCAGACGGTTGAGGCGCCAGCCCTCAAACCCCCCGCCCCCGTTCGATCGCGGTTCACTCCGGTAGTATTTAAAGGTTCTCAAATACGTCAACCTCGTGTCGGTAGATTTAATGGCACGTAAAAGAACTCTTGTAGGACAAACTTTCGGCACCTCGGCGTCTCCGAAAACCGTAAAAGTATTTAGTGGAAACGTAAAGCCTATAACATTATTATTATTATTATTATTATTATTATTCTATTGAAACAGGTTAACTATTTTCTCATAAACTTCAAGGCTATCAACCTCACTAACTCACCCTCCAACTGTCATTTTAGGTTTCTAGGCAAAAATAGCCTACAAGAGTTAAAAGCATGTTAGGGTGAAAACAACCCTTAACTTGAAAATTTAATATCTCTTAAACAGCTGGTCCTAGAAAATTAATGTTTAGCTTAAAAATTATCAAAAATAATTCTTTAACAGATGATATACACCAACCCACCCCCTAACTCTTATTTTAGTTTTTTTTTTGAGCAAAAATAGCTTAAAATGTTAAAATTTTGTATCGCAGTATACTCTAGAAAATTTTAGAGTCAAAAGCGAGTTGGGGGGTGGTGGGGTGAAAACAACCCTTAAATTGAAAAATGTAATATCTCCTAAACCGCTGGTCCTAGAAAATTAATGTTTAGTTTAACAATCACTAAAAATTATCCTTTAACGGATGACATAGACTAATCCACCCTCCAAGCATTATTTTAGGTTTTTGAGTGAAAATAGCTTAAAATGTTAAAATTTGGTACTGGAGTATATTCTAGATGACTTTTAGAGTCAAAAGCAAGTTAGGGGTGTAAACAACCCTTAACTAAAAATGTGATATCTCCTAAACGGTTGGTGCTAGAAAATTAATATTTAGCTTAAAAATCACTAAAAATAATCCCTTAACAAATGATATAGACTAATCAGCCTTCCAACTATTATTTTAGGATTTTCGTTACCATTATTATTATTATTATTATTATTATTATTATTATTAACCATTGTACCTGATATATTGAGTTATGTATCAGATTAATTTTTCAAATAGTATGTTTTCCTTTTTACAGATAATTTAGTTGCTGTGTGACTACATTCTCTGCGTATATACTCCAATTGACTACAGCAGTATCCCCTCTCACAGCTGCAGGTAGCTATAAATATGTTATTAATTATTTGAACTAGTGAGCTTAAAACAGATGTTTTTTCCTGGAATCATAACATTAAAAATTTGTTATACATAATATATGCTTGCTCCTCTAAACTTAACTATATTGCGCGGTGCCCTTTACGAAGGGAGAGTAGACCTCTGAGACATACTCGTCATCCGAGCTTGCAAACCTCGTTGGTATGTCAACGATGAGAGTTTACGTACAGCATTGTAGTTAATTTTAGTTGAGCTTGTCTTCCACGTACATTTTGTAAGGTATGTGAGCTTTGATCGGTCGATGTTGGAACCCTCACAGAGGGGTGTAGAGGAACTTGCTACACTTCGGTCAGACGGGGCTACAACCCTCGCAGTAGTGTTAATGGCAGTTTTTCTACCTTCTAACGTCCTGATTGGCATACAAAACATATACCTTCAAAATGTTGCTAGTATGATATACATTTTCAACTCAAGTCAGTCATATTTTACACCAACAAAATATGCTTGTTCCTCTAAAGTCAACTATATTGCGCGGTGCCCTTTACGAAGGGAGAGTAGACCTCTGAGACATACTTGTCATCCGAGCTTGCAAACCTCGTTGGTATGTCAACGATGAGAGTTTACGTACAGCATTGTAGTTAATTTTAGTTGAGCTTGTCTTCTACGTACATTTGGTGTAAGGTATGTGAGCTTTGATCGGTCGATGTTAGAACCCTCACAGAGGGGTGTAGAGGAACTTGCTACACTTCGGTCAGACGGGGCTACAACCCTCGCAGTGGTGTTAATGGCAGTTTTTCTACCTTCTAACGTCCTGATTGGCTTGCAAATGTTTACTTTCAAAATTTTACTGTTACTATATAATTTTACGATTAGTTTAATACTATTCTGAAACGCTACCCTCTGGAGCTTAATATTCTTGTAAAAGTGAGAAGGTTTGTTATGTTATGATTTATTACATGAGTATGTGTAATTTCTTACCTAAACGCAATGTATGAGGAGTAATATGTAGAAAATTAAAAAAAAGGCCGCGTGATCAAGCTATTAAAAAGCAGTGCATGATGGGTAATTAAAAATATTATATAAGCAGATGCATTTCCGTAGGATATTCAGTTCATCGCAGACTGTTGACGTGATAATATTGTTCTTTACAGATAATCGTCTCATCATGGAGTCGCTTGCAGGAACATCTAACAATGGTTTTGTACCTAGTTTTGTGTGTAGTAAATGCGGAAAGAGTTTCCTCCGGAACTATGATAAAAAGCGTCATGAGTTGTCATGCGGAGATTTCCACCAGTGTAGAAAGTGCGGAAACCAGTTCAGTAATTCTTATAACGGGCTTCGTCATGAAGAAGCTTGCGGATTAAGTTCGTCTTCTAAGAAAATAGCAACTGAACCATGCAAAACTCAGCTGCTCTCTACAGTGCCTGATGATAGTGGAATAGTTGAGTACGAAACATCGTTTGAAAAACGGCTGAAGTCATATTTTATTCGGTGTGATACATGTAAAGATTTATCTTGTTACCTGAACGAAGCCAAAGATCGTATAATTAATGTTATAAACAAGGAGCTAAATATGCATAGATCGTTGAAAGTAAACATCATGGCAGAGTGTCAGTTTATCAATGCTGCGGGAGAGACTGTGGACCGTGCGTTTAAAACACGCAATGCTGCCGTATATATTAACACAGATTTGAGTAAATTTATTGAAAACAAATTTAAAAAATTGACAACAGAACTGGAAGAGTCACAACTTAAAGGAAGTAACTGGACCTTGTTAGCTGTTGAAGGTCTCCGATTGAGGATAAATAAGTACAATCCCTTACGTGGAAACAGCTACATTCCACTCCCTGCTTGTATTGAAGCTAGAAAGGCCTGCATAAATCCTCAAAATTTTAAGGACGAGAAATGCTTCATGTATGCTATATTAGCAAAATTTATGGAAACGAAAGGACACCGTGTTAGTAAGTACAAAGATTTAGAGAATAAATACGATTTTTCATGCGTGTCATTCCCTACATCTCTTTCGGAAATATCTAAATTTGAGAAGAAAAACAGCATGTCTATCAATGTGTTTGGACTAGAAGAAGATAACAAACTGTTTCCACTGAAAGTAGTTGACGAAGAATTACCTGACCACCGTGATCTTCTTCTGTTAAACAATGAGTCTGGCCGTAGTCATTATGTATTTATTAAAGATTTTGAGAGGCTTGTAAGGTCTCAGCTTACTAAACACCGTGAGAAAATATATATTTGTAAGCGTTGTTTTACACATTTTGACAGCCAGTATGAGAAGAGCGGATTAGAAAAGTTAGAGGAGCATAGAAGATTCTGTCTGCAGCATGATATTGCTAAGATTGAAATGCCTTCTAAAAAGCCTATGCTGAGGTTTGAAAATGAAGAGAAACTGTTACGTTTACTTTATGTAATCTATGCAGATATTGAGAGTATTCTAACTTCGCTTTCAACATGTGCACCTAGCGATAATGTAAGCTATACAATGGCATACCAGACCCATAGTCCCATGAGCTTCGCTCTCTATGTCAAGCCGTCATCGTCTGTTGAGCATGTAGAGACTAACCTACCGAAAGAACCTATTGTATACCGTGGTCCTAACGCAGCAGAGAAGTTTATAGAGTGTCTTACAACTATAGCCATCGAAATAAACCGTATATACAACCTAAATAAACCAATGATCTTAACAGAAGAACAAGAAAAAGACTTCCAATCTTCAGTAAACTGCTACCTCTGCCATAAAGAATTCACTGAAAAAGACGGGAAAGTTCGCGATCATTGTCATATCACTGGAGAGTATCGTGGAAGTGCACACAACAGCTGTAATTTGAAGTGTAAAACTCCTAACTACATCCCAGTATTGATTCATAATTTAAGTGGCTATGATGCTCATTTTATTGTGAAACAGTTAGGTTGTACAACAGACAGAGTTGAAGTAATTCCTAACTCAGAAGAAAATTACATTTCATTTTCTAAGTATGTAGGTGATATAAAATTGAGATTCATAGATACATATAGGTTCATGCCATTCAGCCTAGAATCACTGGTAAAGAATCTAACATCATATCCTGAAACAACCAAGTATTTTGGAGAAGAAAATTCATGTTTAATGACCAGGAAAGGTGTTTTTCCGTATGATTACGTTGATTCGTGGGAGAAATTAAGTGAAACCTGTTTACCCCCAAAAGAAGCCTTCTTCAGTAAGTTAAACCAAGCCAAGATCTCTGATGAAGACTATCAGCACGCTCGAGATGTATGGAAGCAGTTCGATATTAAAACATTAGGAGAGTACAGTGATCTCTATCTACTCTCAGATGTACTCCTCCTCGCAGACGTTTTCGAAACGTTTAGAGATATAACGTTGACAACTCATAGTGTAGATCCCGCGCACTATTTTACTTCTCCTGGACTTACGTGGGATGCTATGCTATTCTATACAGGAATTGAACTAGAGTTGATACAAAACTATGATCAACTCCTCATGGTGGAGTCAGGGATACGTGGAGGAATATGTCAAGTATCTCATCGCTATGCAGAGGCAAATAATAAATACATGGCAGAGTTCAACCCTGAGAAACCGTCGCAATTTATCACCTACGAAGATGCAAACAACCAGTACGGTTGGGCTATGTGTCATCCCCTTCCGTACGGAGGCTTCGAGTGGATCTCTCCTAACAGCATAGAAATAGAAAAACTTGAAGAAGATGATCCCTTTGGTTACATTTTTGAAGTAGATGTTGACTATCCATCTGAGCTTCACGAACTCCACAACGATTTACCATTTCTTCCTGAGTGTATGCAACCTACAGAAGCATCCTTAAAGAAGCTAATACCACACCTTGGGAACAGGAAGCACTACGTTCTTCACTATATGGCGCTCAAGCAAGCTCTAAATCATGGTCTGAAACTAACTAAAATTCATCGTGTGTTAAGGTTTCGTCAGTCACGTTGGCTTAAGGGCTATGTTGAGTTCAATAATAATCTACGTAAGGAAGCTAAAAATGATTTTGAGAAAGATTTGTATAAATTATTCAATAACGCTATGTTTGGGAAAACTATGGAGAACATTCGTAAGAGGATTGATATTAGACTTGTTACAGATAGTAAATTAGCTGAGAAACTAATAGCAAAACCTACATTCATTGACCGAACTATCTATGGTCCAAATCTAACAGCTTTTCATATGGCAAAACGTACACTTTTATTCAACAAACCAATCTATATTGGTATGTGTGTGCTTGACATCTCTAAAACACTAATGTATTCCTATCAGTACGACGTCTTGCTTCCTTATTACGGAAAAGAGAATCTCAAACTTATGTACATGGATACCGATTCTTTCATACATTTAATAAAAACCGAAGACGTATATCAAGATAAACTGAAGTTCAGAGAGCATCTTGATACATCTAATTATCCTCCTGATCACCCATGCTACTCGATAAAGAACAAAAACGTGTTAGGAAAATTTAAAGATGAGGCTAGTAGCAAGATTATTACAAGGTTTGCAGGACTTCGTGCAAAAATGTATGCCTTAAAGATCGATGGAGAAGAAGTAAAAAAGATTAAGGGTATTAAAAGGAGTGTCGTCAAGAATTGTATCACTTTTGATACCTATGTAGAATGTCTCAAAACTAACACGCTTGCAAGAAAGCCTATGAACATTATTATGTCTCGAAAACACAATGTATCATCAGTTAAAATTAATAAGATAGCCCTGTCACCTCACGACGATAAAAGAGTAATCGCATCTGATCAAATATCTACTTGCGCTCATGGTCACTATGCGGTCTCTTCATTAAACTGCATAAAATGAAATTACTGCCGCGCTATTATCATGTTATTAACGCAGAATAAAAAATGTGTCTCTCCGTCTACAGTACATCATAGCACCCTAAACACCTTCCTACATCGAATACATTCCCACAGCTGCTTCCCCACCATACCCATCCTTCTGTAGCATATAGTGGATCGAGTAGCTATAACGTTGCAGAAACTTTTAAAAACTTCCTTCCCTATATCCTCAGGGTGTTAACTCCGCCTCTAGCTGTAGAGCCGGTCTCAAGCCCGGATAAAGAGAGGAGAGGCACCTTAAATATTACAAAAATTGTGAGCCCTTTTTGCCCTTTAGCCCTTAAGACATTTTTCACTTTAGCCCTTTAGCCCTTGAGCCCTTTAGCCCTTTAGCCCATTAGCCGTTTAGCCCTAGGAGGAGGAGGAAGTCTCGGTGAGGACGAGGAAGAAGAGTCCTTTCATCCTTTTGCCCGTCTGATAAGATGTGACCCTTGGGTTCTATTCCCTATCATGCATGTAGCACAATTTTTTTTTCGGTTCAGCATTTTGCAATCCTACACTGAATGAACTTTATCACTTCTAACAGATTACAAAGTTAGGTTATAACAACATCCTATGTTTATCTACATCTCATCATTCTAATTACGCTTTTAGCTTTGAGCGATTATCCATCCTCGAGAGCCCTAGTGCAGCTTTCCTTCCCCCAGTGTTAGTCCCATAAGAGCCTATGTATACGCAAGAGCCCCTGCTCTAGACTGATGTTTGGAAGGGTATCCTATTAGAAGGATGAAACACCGACCCCGCATTAGCCCAATACTTGAAAAGCCCTAGCACAGCTCCCCCAAGTTAGTGCCATAAAGCTCATGGACCACCACCAGCTCCTGTGCTAAACTAAAGTTATGAAGGACAGCTGGTGAGAAGGATGAGCGATAGCCCAGCTCCTTAAAGTTAGTCTAATGAAAACAATGTACAGCAGTTATTTTGCCTAGTAGCCCCTGCCTCAGTTCCCAAATGTTAGGTGATAAAACTGATAGACCATAAGTTACAAGTTGTAAGTCCATAAGGCAGCTTTCTAGAGTTCAGTCCATGTGAACACAGTATAGCAGCCATCTTGCATAGTAGTTGCAGAAAGCTCAACTGGTAAAACTAATAGGTCATTGTCGTGCAACAAGACTACATGTTGTGTGCCCCTGCCTGAGGCAGCCCTCTAGTTAAGGTCTATACGAATAGAGTATAGCAGTCGTCTTGCATAGTAGCCCTTACCTCCTAAAATTTAGCCTCATATAACCAATGTTCAGCAACCATCTTGCCTCGGGTGTCCTAGCACTAGGAAGTTGCACGCGGCCGCCATCTCGCGCAACCGGGTATAGCCGCCATATTGTGCAATCGCCATAGGCCGTCTTCTTAAGCCCTATGTCTCCCCATGGCTAGCTTTCTACAGAAGAGCCTATGTATAGCCGCCATCTTGCGCAGTAGCCCCTAGCGCAGGTCCCAGGAGTTAGTCCCATAAGAGCCCATGTATAGCGGCCATCTTGCGCATTAGCCCCTGGCCCAGAATCCCCTTTTTATCCCTACTGATGCAGAAAATTAAGTTAAATAAATCATTAATTTATACACGTAAAGACCGAGCGAGTTGGCCGTGCTGTTAGGGTCACCTAACTGTCAGCTTGCATTCGGGAGATGGTGAGTGCGAATCCCACTGTACCGGGAGAGTTGCTCGTGCGGTTAGGGGCACACAGCTGTGAGCTTGCATCCGGGAGATAGTGGGTTCGAACCACACTGCCGGTAGCGCTGAAGATGGTTTTCCGTGGTTTCCCATTTTGCACCAGGAAAATGCTGAGATTGTACCTTAATTAAGCCCACGGCCAATTCCTTCCCACTCCTAGGCATTTCCTCTCCCATCATCATCATAATACCTATCTGTGTCAGTGCGACGTATAGCCAATTGAAATAATAAATATATTATATCCCAATCGCACTGGCCAGGATTTGAATCTAGGCTGCTGAATAATCATACTTTATCTGAAAACTTATCATTAATAAGGCAGTAAAGTCAATGCATTTTATGACTTGTACATGGAAAAAGGGGGAAGATTTCTGACTCAGGTTTCCTTGTAAATTGATTGCGAGTGTTGTTTTGCATAATATCTGCTGTTGTTCTAGTTTATTACGTTCTAACGATGTAATAAACATTGCATGTTGGTAAAACAAAAGGTATTACATTAATGATATTCAGAATCACAACACTGGGCGTGCTTTATTTCATGGGGACATGCAACAAGTCTCTCGTTTCTGCCCAGGCTCCCTGGGTATTGATTGGTTGCTAGAAGCTGCCGCTTGCTACGGCAGGGTTATCTATTCGTATATGTCTTCAGACGTTGACAAGTATTGACAGGGTCAACACAATCAATATCTATAGCACAGGGCGAGAAAGAATCAAATCAAATTTCCTTCCCTACGCATATAACAAATTTTCATTACAGCTGATTATGTATCTAAGTGTATAATGCTAAATTCAATAACTACAGTAATTCTCCGCACAGAAATTATTACTATTATTATTATTATTATTATTATTATTATTATTATTATTATTATTATTGTTGTTGTTACGGAGTTATCCGTGGAAGGCAGAGGTGAAAGAAGGTGCGGGCTGGAATGGGTCTAACTACAAGGCCGAAAGATAAATTAAAATTTAAATAAAGGTTATATTTTCAATAGACAACAAGATTTAACAAACTTTCACTAGGTGAAATAACCATAAAAAACACAGGTACAATGATAATTTTACAAGCGAAAACACAATTTTTAGGGGATCATTACAAGATCTGGACTACGAGCCCCAAGATCAATAATTCCTGAGCTCTCAGCTCACATCCACAATTTACCAAAGGGCAGAAAACCACTAATTACATGGAGCACTTGCTCCCACCTAGCAATGTCAAGCCTCCTAGAGGCACCTTTCAAAATACCATAAAGAGCTGACCCGCTCTCAATCTTTCAAGCCTATTAAAGGCAATGCAGTGCTTTACAATCACTTGCCATCGAGGCGCAACTTACAAGAATTAAACAGGGGTATCTTGTACCCAGCCTACAGGGCCGCAAAGGAAAAAGAATAGGTTAATTAAATGGCCCAAAATACCAATATGAATGGAGGCGTAGCTTGCGCTCCTACATGACACCTTATAAAACCTAAGGGGCACTAGGCCGTTGACAGAGGGGCTATTCCCAAACTAGGAAGGTGACACGTATAAGAAAATTTTATTACATTAAGAGTAGAAAATCGGTTGTGAAAACGTAGTCACCTAAACTCAAAATGAAGGGGAACTCGAAAGGGTAAAGCACTCTCTATCCCCGATTTACAGTTAAAGTAATAAGAAACTTTTACATAAGCCGGCACTAAGTTACATTTTTAGAAAGGTAGGTTACATTGAAAATGATTCGGACCTCCCCCGAGGGCTAAACTGCTGAGCTAGCAAGAAATAAAGATGTTAAAAAGCCATTACCTTGTAGAAGAGCTTGCTGGCGGATGAAAGAGGCGCTTCCCGCCTCCTGCTATACTCCCATACACTAAGCTACATGTTGTACGAGTGGCCGAGAGCCAGGAAAATCAGCAGTTTTTATAATCTCGGGGAAGAATCGAGACCTTTCATGAATGATTAAGACACACCCACAGTCGTTTATTGGGTAGCTTACAGTTACACATCAACATTGGGGAAGAAAGACGCCATTGGCTGAAAATTAATAACAGAAATTTACGATTGGCTAATTTCGAAACTGGCGGAGAGAATGATTAATATTGCCAACCCACAAATGAAAGAACAACATTTAGTAAAGAACAAACTTATGAATACAAAATATCTTCAAGAAAAGTTCCTTCACCTCGCACCAGGGTGCATGATCATAGTTTTTGATAGGGACATCTGTGAGAGAATGTCCACACTTCTTGATAATTAGTTAACAAAAACAATTCGAAATTAACACAGTGACATCTTCTGATAAACGGTTGAATTAATTCAGTTTTAAAGTTCAGAGTTTCAGCTGTAGAGGAGTACTTTAAGGCGGAAAATTCAAATGTGCGGCGTATAGGTGTAGAGTGATATATATACAAATAATCGAAAATAGTGTCGAATCCATAGTTGTCGGGGCCGCTGAGATGAATAGTGAGACTCCGGATATTTTATAAGTCCAAGTTCATCCCCCTTTGGGGAAATAGTGTCGAAGACATAGTATTCGGGGTCGCCGGGGAGAATTGTACACTTCGAATTTTTAGTATCAGAAGACAAACCACGTGGGTGTAGGACACCCCAGGAACTCTTAGGGGCGGGGGATGAAGGGGCTGAGATATAAAAATAATCGAAAGTAGTGTCGAATCCATACTTTTCGGGGTCGCTGAGATGAATAATGATACTCCGGAATTTTTTTCAAGTTCAGTCCCCTTCGTGATGGGGGGACGATCGGAGAGTGGTATATAGAAATAATCAAAAATAGTGTCGGCTCCATAGTTGTCGGGGTCGCTGAGATGAATAGTGAGACTCCGGATATTTTATAAGTCCAAGTTCATCCCCCTTTGTGGTGGGGGCGAGGGGATTGAACTTAAAAATAATCTAAAATAGTGTCGCTGAGATGAATACTAACACACCCGATTTTTTAAAAATCAATGTTTAGCCCCATTTAGGATGGGGGAGGGGGGAGTGAGATATAAAAATAATCGAATATACTGCCGAGTCCTTAGTTTTCCGGGTCGTTGAGATGAATAGTAACATTCCGGATTTTTTAAGTCCAACTTCAGCCCCCTTCGGCTTAGGGGGTGAGAAGGTTAGAAAATGA
The DNA here is from genome assembly GCF_040414725.1 of Anabrus simplex. NCBI lineage: Eukaryota > Metazoa > Arthropoda > Insecta > Orthoptera > Tettigoniidae > Anabrus > Anabrus simplex. The sequence goes on along the minus strand of NC_090269.1, from coordinate 276,480,515 downwards.
CCGAGATAGTGTATTTTCCAGTGTGACTTTCAAGTATGACTTACTACCTGGAAAACATACTTTGGGAGTAAGACGCCCCTGGAACCACTAGGGAAGCGGGTGAAATATAATCTGTATTAATGAATGGAAGTCAGTTTTGAGCGATCTATATATACTGTACTATATAGTGACACTCTGGATTTATTTAAAGTCTAAGTTCAGTCCCCTTTCGGGTCGGGGGAGTAATGTATAAAATTAAACGAAAATGGTGTCTTATACATAGTTTTAGGGGTCGCCCAGGTGAATTGTACACTCCGGATTTTTAGTATCAAAAGTCAAACCACGTGGGGGTAAAACAGCCCAGTAAACCTTAGGGGCAGGGGGGTGAGGGGGTGAGATATTAAAATAATCGAAAGTAGTGTCGAATATACATACTTTTCGGGCTCGCTGAAACGAATAGTGACACTGCGGAATTTTTAAATGTCTAAGTTCAGCCCCTTTCGGGGTGGGGGGCGATGGGGTGTAATATATAAAAATAATAGAAAATAGTGTCGAATCGACAGTTTTCGGGGTCGCTGATATGAATAGTGACACTCCGGATTTTTACCATCAGGAGACAAACCACGTGGGGGTAATACACCCCAAGAAACCTTAGGGGCAGTGGGGGGGGGCAAAGGGGCTCAGATACAAAAATCATAAAAAGTAGTGTTGAATACATACTTTTCGTGGTCGCTGAGATGGATAGTCACACTCCGGAATTTTTTTTTAAGTCCATGTTCATCCCCCTTCGTGGTAGGGGGCGATGGGAGAGTGATATATAAAAATAATCGAAAATAGTGTCAAATCCATAGTTGTCGGGGTCGCTGAGATGAATAGTGAGACTCCGGTTATTTTATAAGTCCATGTTCATACTCCTTTGGGATCGGGGGCGAGGGGGGAGTGATATATAAAATTAATCGAAAATAGTGTCGAATACATAGTTTTCGGGGTCGCCGAGGTGAATTGTACATTTCGAATTTTCAGTATCAGGAGACAAACCACGTGGGGGTAGAACACCTCAGGAACACTTAGGGGCGAGGGGGTAGGTGAGGGGGGCGAGGTGGTTGAGATATAAAAATCATCGAAAGTAGTCTCGAATCCATACTTTTCGGGGTCGCTAAGATGAATAATGCACTCCGGATTTTTTTAAGTTCATCCTCCTTCGTGGTGGGTGGCAATTGGAGAGTGATATATAAAAATAAACGAAAATAATGTTGAATCCATAGTTGTCGGGGTCGCTGACATGAATGGTGAGAGCCCGGACATTTTACAAGTCCACATTCATCCCCATTTCTGGTGGGGGGTGAGGGGGATTCAGACTTAAAAATAATCGAAAATAGTGTCGAAGCCATAGCTTCGGGGTCGCTCAGGTGAATAGTAACTCTCCGCATTTTTAAAACTCAAAGTTTAACCCCCTTTAGAGGGGAGGGGGAGTGAGATATAATAATAATAATAATAATAATAATAATAATAATAATAATAATAATAATAATAATAATAATAATAATAATAATAATGGAATATACTGCCTAATCCATAGTTTTCCGGTTCGCAGAGATTAATGGTAACATTCCGGATTTTTAAAGTCCAACTTCAGCCCCCTTTGTCATAGAGGGTGAGAAAGGGTGAAAAAATGAATTGTCAAAAATGCCCAAGGTAATAGACGTGTGTAAGTTCCAGTATGACTTTCAAGTATGACTTACTACCTGGAAAACATACTGTGGGAGTAAGACGCCCCTAGAATCACTACGGAAGCGGGTGAAATATATAATCCATATTAATAAATAGAAGTCAGTTTGGCGCAATCTGTATATACTGTACTATATATAAATATAAATTAAGGCATAAAAATGAAAACAGACGTGATTAAATGAGACCATTCTAGGCATCCTAGAAACTTAAAACTTGGTACCAGACAACTTGATGACTTCAGGATCCCTAGAAAAATCTAAAATTCTCAAAATTCTCTGAGAGGGACACGTTGGGATTTTAAAATTTGCATAAGAACACAGTCGGTGATATTTATCCAGAACGATAACCTATAGGTTTCATAGGCTTAAACGTTTCCTGAAAGTCCTAATTTTTTACCCCCTCCCCCATATCAAGACGGCACACAATCTAACAGACGAGTTAGAAAATTGGAATTTCGCAAAATTGTAGCTTTTAGCCTGTAACCGACGGAAAATTTACGAGATGTTTAAACATTTTATTTTTTACTTCCGTAAAATATCGAAATATGGAAGCAATTTTAATGACGGTGCGGACCTTCCTTTCGGGGTATTTGGTGGCTAAACGGTAAGTCGTATCACAAAACGGATGGCACAGTCTCCGTTGAATTTGGAGTAATCTACAACTTTGGTCCTATGACATTTTGTCGTATCTCTATCCGTTATGTTAAATGACTCTATTTATGAATTTACCTAAATTTTTCACTTTGTACACTTATAATTGATGGTTTGATTCACTTATAGGAAAGATGGGATCATAAAATTCTACACGAATATTATATTGGCCCACCCAGCCAAATTCTACGTTTGAAGCTGTCGCATAAGTATTTGAAAAGTAATTCGCTGTGTGAAAACCTTATACAAATTTCACCCTATTCAACGTTTCTAAAACAATCTTGCCTTTAAATAGATGAGATATGAGGAAATATCATAGGGCCAGCCATTTTGATCGCTAAATGAGGCCAGAGTCGTCTTTTCATACAATCCGTTTTTCAATATGAATGCACCATTTAACAGCAGTTATTCTGTAAATGAAGGTGAACATGCATATACTTCCGCATGTCGATCTACATTTATTAATTTAAGTCGATTTGTAGCGATCTAGAAGGGAGTGTGTCTTACATTGTAATTAATACTTTACAAATCAATAGTGACTGTCAGCAGGAGGCGTCTGCTGTTGTAATCAGTACTCCCCACATCGAATTTAACTAGCAGTAGGAATGAGGTCCTTCTCCGACGCCTGTGTACCATTGTAATGTATAATTCCCTTCTTGATTTGACTAGCAGAAGGCAAGGGAGCGTGCATTTTTTTAAAACTCTTTTACCTGATTCTCTTTATCATTAAGTATAGGTACCCCCGACTATAAACAAATTTACCCATCAAAATGTGACTGACGTTACGCATAGTGAATTGCGGCAGACAAGTGGACCCGTCGTTATCATCACAATTCTGCAACTCGCACTTTACATTGGAAACAACGTCTGCAGACCTCCCTATGCTTTTTCTCGGATAACGCCAAGAGACATGCAATTAAAAATTTCTTATTCACTTCATGTACAGCAATTTACTTCGATATCCGTATACATTGTAGAATACCGTAGCGAAGCACGGGTAGATTTGCTAGTAACGGTATAGAATTCAATGTTCATATCACGGCCCTCTGTGATAATAAAACAATATTCACTACGCACCACTCAGTTCGTGACCTCGGGTTTTGAATCTGCAGCAGTCACAGGTAGCTCTTGGAATCACCACGAGTTGCTTTATTCTCTCCCTGTCGAATCCTATTTGTTATCCAATTGTCAGCTTTTTTTTTTTTTTTTTTTTTTTTTTCCACAAACTCTGAACTGGCTGTTGCGTTATTCCACGATTTTATTTCGCTGATCCAGCTGAGTTTCTTGAAACCAAGCATAGCGCCCTAGTGCAACGAGAGCCGAAGATGTACTAATTCACCGCGTGCTGTGAGCAGCCATTTTGACATGTGTATCGATGGTGCGCTATTACGTCACAGGAGAGTAGTGGTCTCAAATGAAAGAGTGTGTACTGACGAAAGGTAATATGCACGCCGGGTGTTCGTGCGATGTAGAAGGATGAAGTTATTAGCATTTCAAATCTTTCACGAAACCGTGACAGGCATTCTCCTATAGGGACCGTTCAGATGAGACGTGCTCTACCTCAAAAAGAAGTCCACAAGTTGCATTAGGGTCTATATCCTCACGAATTTTAACTTCAGCATTTACTCCTGGACGCCCAGAGGCGGAAGGCGATAAAGTGAAGATGACTCTTCTTTCTCTATCGCTTTTCCCACACCTACCGGGCAAGTTGGCCATGCGGTTAGGGTCGCGCGACTGTGAGCTTGCATCCGGGAGGTAATGGGTTCGAATCCCACTGTCGGCAACCCTGAAGATGGTTTTCCGTGGTTTCCCATTTTCATTTCTCTATCCCACCGTCGCCATAAGATCTATCTGTGTCGGTGCGACGTAAAGTCACTAGCAAAAATTCCCCACACCTGTGGGATCGCGGGTGCGAACTGTGTCGCACATGTGGATTTGGCCCTGTTTTACGGCTGATTGCCCTTCCTGACGCCAACCCTGTATGGAAGGATGTAATCACTATTGCGTATTTCTGTGGTAGTTTGTAGTGTAGTGTGCTGTCTCAATACGAAGAGGACAGTGTTAGGACATACACGAACACCCAGTCCTCGGGTCAGAAGAATTAATCAAAGGCGATTAAAAATCAACCCGGCCGAAAATCGAAACCGGGACCCTCTGAACCGAAGGCCTCAACGCTGACCATTCATTCAATGAGTCGGACGAAAGTGAAATGTCTCAATAGGATCAAATACCGCTACATACGTCACGTTGTCTCTTTGCACACATGTTCTCAGAATACGCAAAGGAAATGATCTTACTGTATTGCTGTTAACAAAGAAACCCGTTGTAATAATTACAGATCACCTTTGTGACATATTCAGAAGAAAGTAACAAGACGGCGTTTAGAGAGGAATCAACTAGGCGCGATTAAAATCCCCGACCTGGCCAGGAGTCGAATCTGACTCCCTCTGAACTGGAGAACTCGACGCTGACCATTCAGCCAAGGAGATGTTTTACAGCTCTTTTTGGCCTGAATACACTAACTGACTATAGTCGACTACGAAAGTTTGGACAACATGTAATCCATGTAATCGACCACGTTCGATTACGGGAGCGACTATGTTAACAGTAATCAGGTGGGAAAAGGAAGATGTCCGATCCTTCGACGTATGAAGTTATCAGCAAAAGTAAAAGGACCAACTACGGCATGAAAATGAGAAACATTCTTGGCCTCACAAAGCTTATACATCCGGGTTTGGAAGAAAGCAATATTTGACGAAGAAAGGTCGGATGGGAAAGATTAAAATGAGGAAACTGGCACAAGTGGCAGAAATATCAGATTCAGCTACAGTCCCGTGGTAACTAATCCTAATTCCCAAGTTGGGGGCCCCCGGCATCCCCTTTTGTTACCTCTTTCGACAGACAGGGAATACCACGGTTGTAAAATAATAATAATAATAATAATAATAATAATAATAATAATAATAATAATAATAATAATAATAATAGGCCTTATGTTATTTCTTGTACGTCCCACTAACTACTTCTACGGTTTTCGGAGTCGCCGACGTGCCGGAATATAGTCCCACAGGAGTTCTTTTACGAGGCTGACGTGTTTGAGAACCTTCAAATACCACCGGACTGAGCCAGGATCTGACCTGCCAAGTTGGAGTCAGAAGGCCACTGCCTCAACCGTCTGAGCCACTCAGCCCGGCATGTGGGTATACTCTACCGCCCCATTCCACAGAGGGTTCACCCATGATAAGGGGATAATAATCGAGGGACATCAATACTGCATTCTCGCCAAGATAACCCCAGTTGGAACCTGAGCCAATACACGTGGGATGTTTAAAGAAAATCGCGTAGGCCTACCTGTGGTTTGGAATTCTCGAAATACTGGAGATCCTGATCACGATATTGACAGTCACGTAAACATACGGCCTGCTGAGTTACTTACCTGTCTTTCAGTGCTCATTCTGAAAGCCTTTGTGTCCAAACGCATCTATCGTCGTCTATTTGTAACTGGAACTGTGGTAATTTTATGTTCGAAGCTTCTTATCTTGACATTCTTCAAAACTGAGTCAACTCATGCTGTCATCCCCTAGTTCTCCCTCTGCCTTTCTGTCCCTCGTTGACCGAGTCACGTAAGCTAATATAGAATTCAGTCGTAACTTAGGAACAATCTGAAGAGCGATCGAGTCACCTTTCCCTTCAACTCCATCCCTCTGTGGAAGGTCGTGGTGGAATAGTATCCACGGTATCTCCTGCTCGTCGTAAGAGGTGACTAAAAGGGGGCCAGGGGCTTGCAAGTTGGGAGCGTGGGTCGGCGACAAAGGTTCCCCTAGTGGAGTCTATCATTGCTTCCTCTTACGTGTGCCAGTTTCCTCGCTTTTACCTTTCCTATTCGGCCTCCCTTGGTCAACGACTGTTCTTTTCCCACCCCGATGGTATTAGGTTTCCAAGGCCTAGAGAGTCTTTCATTTCACGCTCTTCGTGTCCGATTCGTTGGCTGAATGGTCAGCGTACCTCCGGTTCAGAGGGTCCCAGGTTCGATTCCCGGCCGGGTCGGTGATTTTAACCTTCATTGGTTAATTCCAGTGGCTCGGAGGCTGGGTGTTTGTGCTGTCCCCAACATCCCTGCAACTCACACACCACACATAACATTATCCTCCACCGCAATAACACTCAGTTACCTACACATGGCAGATGCCGCCCTCCCTCATCGGAGAGTCTGCCTTACAAGGGCTGTACTTGGCTAGAAAAAGCCACACGAAATTAAAAACGCTCTTCGTGACCCTTGTCTTTCTTTTGTCGCTACCTCCATTTTTCGAAACGTCGAACGTCTTCCGTGTTCCTTCTGATGAAAGTTAAATAGAAGATGGTTGCCTAATTGTACTTCCTCTTAAAATCGTAATCACCATCACTGTCACTCTTCAACTTCATGCAAGGCGGGGGGTGGAACGAGGGAGGGAGTAGTGATCATCACGTCTGAATTAACATTTATTCCGAGAAATCATGCGAAATCCTAACCCTGGCAAACACCCCAACCCCCCCCCCCCAAAAAAAGTCAGTCCATTTCAGTTACATCTTCCGAAATGACAAATTCAGCCTGATACAACTGATCATAGAACACAAGATAGACGGTGAAAGTTAGCGGAAATAATAATAATAATAATAATAATAATAATAATAATAATAATAATAATAATAATAATAATAATAATAATAATAATAATAATAATAATAATATGACAGAGTATCGAGGGAAAATTATTTTGGCCGTATTGAAGTGTCATAGGATTAAAGATACCGGTACAGTGTTAAAAGCAATTTGGACTGCAGTGAGAATTATTGATAGTAGAATGAGTTCTTGGTTGGTTGAAGGAACTAGATAAGGCCTTGCTGTTCATAGTTCACTTGGTTCATTTACTGAAGGATATACAATGACTGGGAGGGATTCACTTAGGTGAAAATGTACTGTAGTACGCAGTTTAGCCTACGCTGACGACTTGATCTTCATGGCAGATTGTGCTGAAAGCACGCAACTTGAAAGTACGTGCTATGAATATGGTATGAAAATTAGCCTTTCCAAGATGGGAAGAAACTTCAAAGAATTGAATGTTAAGTTGGGAATACAAAACTGGAACAGGTATATCTTTTCAAGTATTTAGGATGTGTATTCTCCTAGGATGGTAGTATAGTAAGTGAGATTGAATCTCGATACAGCAAAGCTAATCCAGTGATTTCGCAGTTGTGGTCAATAGTATTCTGTAAGAAGGTGGTAAACTCTCGGACGGAACTATCTTTACACCGGTCTGTTTTCAGACCAACTTTTATGTACGTGAGTGAAAACTGGATGGACTGAGAATATCTTATTTGTAAGCTAGAGGTAACAGGTCCAGCAATAATGATCGCTGGTACAAATAGGTGAAACAATGGCTGGAGGAATGAGGAGATAAAGGATAAGTTAGGAATGAACTTGATGGATGAAGCGGTACGCATAAAACAAACATCTAAAGAGAATGGAGGATAATAGGTCATCTAGTAGAATAAATGAATCAGCCATGGAAGGTAAGAGAAGTAGAGGGAGACCAAGATGACGATGGTTAGATTCGGTTTATAATGATTTGAGGATAGTAGGTTTGGAACTAAACGAGGCATCAGTGTTAGTTACAAGTAGAGCATTGTGGAGGCATTCAGCAAAAGCACAGAAGCTTCCAGGCTTACCACTGAAAGAACACTTTATAACAAAGATGTATTCATAACCAAAATAATAATTGTTTTATGTCCCATTAACTACGTTCGTGAATTTCGGGGACACCGGAGTGCCAACATTTTTTAACTTGCATTTCTGTAAAACACACATTTCCATTTGCTAAGAACATTATCCTGCTTGGACTCGAGTTTGCAGTCATTGTTGATCTGAATCATATCGTTGATGGTGATGATAATATCTTTAAGGGGAAATAAAGCAGGAAAATTATCCGCTCTTAAAATGGAACAAACTAGAGAAAATGGAAGATCACAAATTCTTTCGAAGAATGAAGGTACTGCCCAAAGATAAGGCAACGAATGGCGTGAAAATGAAAGACTCCCTAGCACTTGTAAACCTAATACCATGGAGGTGGGAAAAGAATGTCAAACAATGGAGTTCAGATATTAAGAGTGAGGGATTTTGAAGCATTGCCAGACTCAGCTGGTGGTAATTACACCACAAACCACACGGCACTACAGCCCTGAAGGGTCTTGGCCTACCAAGCGGCCGCTGCTCAGCCCGAAGGCCTGCAGATTATGAGGTGTCATGTGGTCAGCACGACGGATCCTCTCGGCCGTTATCATTGGCTTTCTCTCTCACCGTCAGATAGCTCCTCAATTCTAATCTCGTAGGCTGAGAGGACCTTGAAACAGCCCTCAGATCCAGGTAAAAGTTCCTGACCTGGCCTGGAATCGAACCGGGGCCTTTCGGGTAAGAGGCAGGCACGCTACCCGTACACCACGGGGCCGTCGGTAATTACACCAACCATAGCATAAATCATTTATGCTTTAATAGCACTTTTTGCAGTCACCTTCTTAAACGTCCTCATAAAAGAAACAAGATTTTGAATAGGTACATTACATTTTGTCTCCACTGGTTGTTTATTCAAAGAGCGAAAATTGTAGTAAAGTATCCCTGTTACGTCTCAGGAAATAAATAGCCCTCGTCAGGAGGTAGCCTAGATGAAACTCTGTAGCATTTGTCTACGGTGATTGTTTGGTCAGACAATCTCGGACCGGAACGTTAAGCCCACGCTCTAGCTTTAGATTATGCAGACAGTGAGTATGACTCTCTTCAACAGTGGGCTCATGCTCAGTCAGGACGAACCACTCCCACTTCGAGGTCACGACGTGACTCTGTTGTTGATGTCTTTGGAAGCACCACACAACATTTAGTTCGTATATACACACATGAACTGCTAATTAGAAACCTTGTCCTCAGGAGCAAGTTGGAAATTGTACCTATAGGCCGTGCGAAACGCGTCTACCTCTGAATTAAAACACAAAGGTATGATTTATAGGAGACATGAGTTACATTTTACAGAGTGGTAATTTTCAGAGACCGAGCTCGATAGCTGCAGTCGCTTAAGTGCGGCCAGTATCCAGTATTCGGGGGATAGTAGGTTCGAACCCCACTGTCGGCAGCCCTGAATATGGTTTTCCGTGGTTTCCCATTTTCACACCAGGCAAATGCTGGGGCTGTACCTTAATTAAGGCCACGGCCGCTTCCTTCCCATTCCCAGCCCTTCCCTGTCCCACCGTCGCCATAAAACCTATCTGTGTCGGTGCGACGTAGAGCAACGTAAAGCAACTAGCATTTTCAGAGTTCATGAAATGACGAAATAACTTGCACTTCTTCTTCCTTTTCTACCGCTTTTTCCCACGCTTGTGAAGTCACGGGTGCGAACTGTGTCACATATGTGGATCTGGCCCTGTTTTACGGCCGGATGCCCTTCCTGACGCCAGCCCTGTTTGAAGGGATGTAATCACTGTTGCGTGTTTTCTGTGGTGGTTGGTGGTGTATGCTGTATGAATATGAAGAGGTGTTGAGTCCCCGAGCCACAGAATTAATCAGCGCGATTAAAAAGAGAGAAGATTGCAAGAATTATACCAGGGAAATTGACAAGTCTAGAGGCTGGTGTTCGGTAAACGAATTCATTGTTGTAAGTGAATGTGGAACTCCGAAATGATGTCGCTGATAGGAGGGTCGATTTGGCCGAGAACCAAGTAAATAATCGCCTCGCGTATGCCACCAGAGTGCTGAACTTCGCGTGGGAAGCTGTAGTCTTCAGCTATGAAGTCACGTTATGCTGTAGATATGGGTGAAAGGGAATCCACGAATACCGTGAACCCAATACCTGAAGTGAGTTAAATACGTTCCCACCCCTCACATAAATGGTCGTATTAGCGTTCATTTCTTGGGTTGGTTTACCGCGTACGGTACCGGGATACTGTTGAGAATTCCGGAAACTCTCAAAGACAAGATGTACGAGCAGCTTTTGAATCTGTGGTTGATTCCAGAAAAAATCAAACCAAACCCCATAGCACTAAAGCCCTTGAAGGGCCTTGGCCTACCAAGCGACCGCTGCTCAGCCCGAAGGCCTGCAGATTACGAGGTGTCGTGTGGTCAGCACGACGAATTCTCTCGGCCGTTAATCTTGGCTTTCTAGACCGGGGCCGCCATCTCACCGTCAGATAGCTCCTCAATTCTAATCACGTAGGCTGAGCGGACCTCGAACCAGCCCTCAGGTCCAGGTAAAAATCCCTGACCTGGCCGGGAATCGAACCTAGGGCCTCCGGGTAAGAGGCAGGAACGCTACCCCTACACCATGGGGCCGGCTTGGTTGATTCCAGTGTTGAACATAATTTATACCGAAGGACAGCGTGTTAACTTCCAGCAGGATAAAAATACAGTTCAAACCTCAAAGGAAGTTCAGCGATGGTTTGCACTAAGGCTCAACCTGTGGTTGGCTTTCAAGGAGGGTTCTTCCAGATCCTCGCTACACCTGTGCCTAATCGACTTCGGAAACTCATGGAGAACCAGAGTCGGCAGAACCGATAGGGATTTGCGTTTCTTTGTTTCTGGTTTGATTTATTATAGAGACTAACGAGCAAGTGGCTGTGCGGTTTTGGTCACATAGCTGACACCTTGCAATCGGAAGTTAGTGGGTTCGAACCCCACTGTCGGCAGACCTGAAGATGGTTTTCCGTGGTTTCCCATTTTCACACCAGAAAATGCTGGGGTTGTATTTTAGTCAAAGCCATGGTCGATTCCTTCCCACTCATAGCCCTTTCCTCTCCCATCGTCACCGTAAGACCTATTCGGGTCAGTGTGACGTAAAGCAAGATGTACAAAATTGCAAAAGAGAACCTAGAAACTTGCGTTAAATATCAAGGAACATTTACATTTTCCCCTTTTGTGTAGTTCTCCAGCGCTAGGACATAAGGCCAGGGAATGAGTGAAAAATACTCCTAATAAATATGACACCGTCCAGGTAAGGCAACGTCCACATATCACGCAACAACGACGGGAACTCAGCATAATAGGGCTAAAATAAAGAAATCAGCTCGCTTGGAGGATTGAAATATACGCCAGCTCCCAGTTATGACATTGTCGGTTCATCGCATTGTCTCTATCCGAAGAGCTAACACTCGGCTCCTTGACTCACTTTATTTCTTCCTGACATGTTCCCATCGTTTTTTATGTGTAGAGACTGAAGTTAGAATACAGGACTCTCTTCACTTCCTCTCTTGCTCAACCCTCAAGCTGCTAGCCAAATCTCAAAGGAATGAGCAGAGTGGCTTCGCAATATACTCATAATCGCTGGCACTGCTCTCTAAAGGTCCTCGTGTAATGCCGCAGTTTGGACTTGGCTAAAACAGTTATCAAGTGTGGGTTTATGATTTTTTGAGCCACTTTACATTCTTAGATTTCTTTGTTACTGCTCTTGGCTATTAGTGCTATATATTTTATTAATGCCTGCACACTTAAACTTTTGGCATTGTACTTCATATGTATGTCGGGTTTGGTGGAAAAGTGGAGATAAAGGAAGTTAGACGAACCAGGCTATATTCCTCATATTGGCTAGATGATGGCTGTATAAGTTGAGAAATAATAAAGTAAAAGAAGGTAGAGGGTGAACGGAGAAAATTAAGCTCATCGGACAAACAGATGATGATGATAATGCTTGTTCTTTAAAGGGGCCTAACATCTGAGGTCATCGGCCTCGGGACAACCAATTAGTCACCCATGAAGAAAGCACTACAAGCATAATTTAATACCGCGTAACTCCGCCTCTGGTCTTGATAACTGCCTGAATTCGGTTGGTAATAATAATAATAATAATAATAATAATAATAATAATAATAATAATAATAATATCCAAGAGCTAAGAAAAACCATTGGTCAACTTTCCGCATACCTCTGTAACAAAACTAAAACAAAAACTAACAGAAACTTGAGGAATGTGTTCAGGAAAATCAACACCCACACAAATGAACCCGAGCACAGAGAAAAGGTCAAAGAATACATTGACACCCAAAAACAAAAGTTGTGTGCAAAAGCAGCAAGGCTCAGGAGGTACAAAGAGTCTCGAGCTAGGAAAATGCAAAACAAACTTTTCTCCAAGAATGAGGGCCAATTCTACAGAACGCTCAAGAAAAATCGGCAAACTAAGGCAGAAGAACCTCCAAGTATGCAGGACACGGAGGACTTTTGGAAACGTATTTGGTGTACCAACACAGTCCACAATACAAACAAAACATGGATTAAGGAAGAGAAAAACAACAATGGTTATGCAGAAATGAGTTTTGATACCATAAAAGAAAGCCATGTGAGTAATGCTGTCAGGAGAACTCAAAGTTGGAAAGCACCAGGTACAGACAAAATACAAAATTTTTGGTATAAACATTTCACTTGCGTCCACAAGAAAATAGCCCAACAATTCACTTATCTAATGCATCATCCTGAAGAGTGTCCTGAATTTCTTACATCAGGAATTACATACCTCCTACCTAAGGAAGGTGGAAATGCTAAAGATCCATCATCTTACAGACCAATAACTTGTCTACAAACGATCTACAAACTTTTTACATCCATACTCACAGAAGAAATGTATAAACATATCAGCAACCATAACATTCTCACTGAGGAGCAGAAAGGATGCAAAAAGTCTTCACTAGGGTGCAAAGAACAGATAATCATAGACTCCGTTGTAACACAACAGGAAATACACTCACAAAGAAACCTGTACACAGCGTATATAGATTATCAGAAAGCATTTGACTCAGTTCCCCACTCATGGTTAAAAGAGGTACTTCATGTGTACAAGATCAGTCCTGCCATAATTCATTTTCTTGAAGTTACTATGAACAATTGGAAGACAATGCTCTGCACTAAGACAGAAAATAAATGTATCATGTCCGACACAATTAAAATTGAACGTGGTATATTTCAAGGAGATTCATTAAGTCCTCTGTGGTTTTGCCTTGCAATGAATCCACTATCCAATCTTCTAAAAGCTACTGGTTTTGGATTTGATATTAAATATAACAATGGGAAACACAGAATATCTCATTTGTTTTATATGGATGATCTGAAAGTGTATGCCCACAATGAAACACAAATGAACGCCCTACTGAATTTAATAGACTCTTACTCATCTGATGTGGGAATCACGTTGGGAGTAAAGAAATGTAAGCTGCTAACAATTGAACGTGGTCGGTACACAAACTCCCAACCATATGAGCTCCATACCGGATCTTTAATTGAGGGAATGACACAAACAGAGACATACAAGTACCTTGGATTTGCTCAGAATACAACTCTGGAGCACAAGAAAATCAAACAGGAACTCACTGATAAATATACATCGAGGTTGCATCAGATTTTGCGCAGCTACCTAAATGCCAAGAACAAAATTAAAGCAATAAACACGTACGCTATTCCAACACTTGTTTATTCATTCGGAATTCTGAAATGGTCTGCTACAGAAATAGACAGCATAGAAAGAAAAACGAGAACTTTGCTCACCACCTATAGATTACATCATCCCAATTCATGCATGGAAAGGGTCACTCTCCCACGAAAATTGGGAGGCCGAGGAGTACTGAATCTTCAAGTCATGCTCCTGAATCAGATAAAGAACCTACGGAGATACTTCCATAAAAAGCAAGAAAACAGCCATCTCCATAAAGCTGTAGTACTTGCTGACAAGTACACTGTTCTGTATCCATACAATGCCTCTGACCCACATGCAAATCACCAAGTATCCCTGCAGGAGAAAGAAAGGACATGGCGAGAGAAGACCCTCCACGGAAAATACTACAGCAATCTAAACCAACAGAGCATAGACAAGAATGCGTCGTGTATGTGGTTACAAAGTGGGCGCTTATTTGGGGAGACAGAGGGATTTGCAGTTGCTATACAAGACCAAGTAATAGCTACAAACAATTACAAAAAGTACATTATCAAAGACACCAGCGTACTCTCCGACAAATGCAGACGATGCTCCGTTCATCTCGAGACCATCGACCATATCACTGCGGGCTGCCCAATACTTGCCCCCGTAGAATACACGAGACGACACAATCTTGTCTCGGGAATCATACACCAGGCACTTGCTCAGGAAAACCAATTAATTCAGGAGCGTATCCCTTATTACAAGTACCATCCAACACCATTCCTGGAGAACGAGTCGATTAAGCTTTATTGGGACACTGCTGTAGTGACAGATAAAACAGTCAACCATAACAGGCCAGACATAATACTGGTAAACAAGAAAACTGGGACGACTTTCATTATTGACATCGCTATCCCCAATGACACCAATATTGACAGGAAGTACAGTGAAAAAATCTCCAAGTACAAAGAACTTGCAGAAGAGATAAAGAGGATCTGGAAGATGAAACTGGTACGAATAGTTCCTGTGATTCTGTCAGTCAACGGCCTCATTCCACATACACTTCACAAGAGTCTGCGAGAACTGGGTCTTAAACCGAACATCTACAGAATTATGCAACATTCTGTCCTCCTGTCAACATGCAACATTGTGCGATCGTTCCTCTCGCAAGAATGAAGATCCCGTGATCTACAGTTTTGTATATACCTGTACATCAACGTTTGTATTATAATGTGTAAATACTTTAATTATGTAAGGCACTTGGTGCATCCCGTGCCCCATTACTACCCATATTTCCTTGTGGAGAAGTGTATGAATAATAATAATAATAATATTTTTTGCTAGTTGCTTTACGTCGCACCGACACAGATAGGTCTTATGGCGACGATGGGACAGGGAAGGGCTAGGAGTGGGAAGGAAAAGGCCGTGTCCTTAATTAAGGTACAGCCCCAGCATTTTCCTGGTGTGAAAGTGGAGAAACCACGGAAAACCATCTTCGGGGCTGCCGACAGTGGGGTTCGAACCTACTATCTCCCGAATACTGGATACTGGCCGCACTTAAGCGACTGCAGCTATCGAGCTCGGTATAATAATAATAATTGTTACGGGGTTTTGGTGGTTCAGCAGAGGTGAAAGAAGGTGCGGGCTGGAATGGGTCTAACTACAAGTTCGAAAAATGAATTAAAATTTCAACAAAGGTTATATTTTCGAAACTTAACAGTGGTGACATAGAATTTGAAAACTTAACAAGTCAACAACAAGCCAAAATCAGGTACAAAGAAATCACAAAATTTCGGGGGTTATTACAAGATCTGGGCTTCGAGCCCCAAGTATAATTTCTGAGCTCTCAGCTCACAACAACAAAAATACTAACGGGCAGAACACCCTTAATTACATGGAGCATTAGCTCCCAACCTTACATCTCAAGCCCATCTAAGGCCCTTTTACCACAACACTATAAAGAGCTGTCCCGCTCTCTATCTGTCAAGCCTATTAAAGGCATACCCGACTTTACAAATCAATTGCCGTTACCGCACCAAATGAAACAGGGGTATTAATGCCCAATCTACTGGGCCTCGGCCGAAAAAGAACAGGATAATTAAATGGCCCAAAATACAAAATGACTGGAGGCGTAGCTTGCACTCCTACATTACACTATTAAAACTTACTCGGCTCTAGGCCGCTTACACAAGGGCTAATCCCATACTAGGGAGGTGACTCGTATAAGAAAACTTTATTACATTAAGAAAGAAGAAAATCGGTTATGAAAACGTAGTCACCTCAAAACAATATGAGTGGGAGCTCGAGAGGGTTAGGCACTCTCTATCCCAATTTGTAGTTAAAGAGACGGAATTTTTACCAAATATCTTTACATTTTAAAGATAGGTTACATGAGAAAAGTTTCGAACCTGCCCCATGGGTTAAACTGCTGAGCTAGCAAGAAATAAAGTTATTAAACGGCCATTACCTTGTTGATGAACTGCTGCCCGAAGAAAGAGGCGCTTCCCGCCCTCTGCTACATATTCACACACTAAGCAAGATGTCGATGGAGTGGCCACGAGCCATGAACCTCAGCAGTTTTATACCCACAAGGAAGCTTCGAGACCTTTCATGAAATAAAAGCGCCACACACCCTCCCTTTATTGGCTAACATCAAAAGTTACACACAACATGAACAAGAAACCTAGGATTCGAGGAACATTAATTTAGAAAATTCGGGATTGGCTGAATTCAAAACTGGCGGAAACAGAGATCAATATTGCCAACCCAAAAAATGAAAGAAATTTAACAAACAAACTTATGAATACAAAGTTTCTTCAAAAACAGTCTCTTCACTTCGCACCAGAGTGCACAATCGTAGTCTTTTCTCTGTAGAGACATCTAGAAGAGAATGTCCACACTTCTTGATACAGGGCAAAACAAACACAAATCGAAATAGACACCGTTCAGAACACTTCAAAATTACAAAATTTACAGTGGTGACATCTTCTGGGCAACTGTAGAGTTGCTTCACTTATTAAAGTTCAGGGTTTCTCCTGTAGGAGATTACTTGTAGGCGCACAATTTAAATTTGCGGGGTCGGGGTGTACCAACCGGTACAATAATAATAATAATAATAATAATAATAATAATAATAATAATAATAATAATAATAATGTTATTTAACATCCCACCAGCTACTTAAACGGTTTTTGGAGACGCTGAAGTGCCGGAATTTAGTCCCGCAGCAGTTCTTTTACGTGACAGTAATTCTACCGAGTCGAGGCTGACGTATTTCAGCAGCTTCAAATACCACCAGACTGAGCCAGGATCGGACCTGCCAAGTTGGGGTCAGAAGGCCAGCGCCTCAACTGCCTGACCCACTCAGTCCGGCGGATTCGGTTAGGAAGTGAGTCCACAAGGTTGTGCAGGTACTGCGCATCCAGGTTAAGTCACTCGACTGAGGATTTGATCGCGCAATTCCACCAAATTGCGGGGATGCTGATGTCGGCGTTTTACCCGTTTTTTCCAACATGTTCCACAGATTTTCAGTGAGGTTGAACCCAAGTGATTCTGCAGACCAATCGAGATGTAATAGGGTTGAGGAGTGGTCATAAAACCAGTCACATATGCGTAAGGCCTGATGAACTTTGGTCTTGTCATGTTGAAAAATCGAGGTATCAATAGCATACTCATCTTGCAAATGTCCGGCTCCATGGCTAAATGGTTAGCGTGCTGACCTTTGGTCGCAGGGGTCCCGGGTTCGATTCCAGGCAGAGTCAAACATTTTAACCATAATTGTTTAATTTCGCTCGCACGGGAGCTGGGTGTGTGCGTCGTCTTCATCATCATTTCATCCTCATCACGATTCGCAAGTCGCGTACGTGTGTCGAATGAAAAGACCTGCATCTGGCGAGCTGAGCTTGTCCTCGGACACTCCCGGCACTAACAACCATACGCCATTTCATTTTTCATCAAGTAGATGTTGACTGGAAGGCAATATCTGTCATCCAGAATTTTAAAATAAACATGCTTGTTCGTGTCTTTGGTCACCTCAGTGAGCGGGTCCAATCCATGGTACGAAAAACACCCCCAAAACGTCACAAACCCACCTCTGGCTTGAACCTGACCTTGCAAACAACTTGATTTGTCAGACCCATTACGCGCAACTTCATGTGCCTGTGTGAGCAATGGCCTCTTGCGGGATGACCGACTCCAAATAATGTTCACTGCATGCAGTTCCCGTCGCAATGTTCTCTCGCTAACAGGTGATGCAGCAATTCCTGTCGGTTTTGGAAGCGATTTTGATTGACAAGCAGTGAAATGCGTCTCCGGTCCCTCTCAGTCAGGATCTTTTTCCGGCCACAATTCTGACGTCGTGTTTCGTGGCCACGAGTAGTACACCACTGCTTCTAGACATGCTGAACAGTCCGCTGCGAAACACCATCAAATCCAGAAACTTCGCGCACCGTATGGCCATGGGCATGGCCAAACACGATTGCCCTTTCTTAACTCTCTGTCACATCCATACATCTACACATGTTGACGTAGGCCTACACTGTCCGCTTGCAACATGTCTCGCTGATCGTACAGGCAGCGCGCGTGCGGTTCAGCACGGGACTTGTTCACTGCGCTATCTGTACAGGCTTAACGATCCATCTGTGCTTGCGCACTAGGGTAAGTATTTTTTCCGGTGAACTTACATCAACAAACGATCTAGACTACAGCACTGGTGAACCCGTAGTATCTGTGGAAATGCGCTCTCTTGTACATTATGCGGCAAGGAAGTAGTAGTGGGTAATGGTATAATAACGAGGCCCTATCCCACGCATCCAACAGTCTCAAAACTATTATCATCGCATTATATATTTAACAGTATCTACAGTCAAATACAATTTAATAATTGATTCTATTGACCTACCTATATTTTACGATCCTTACAAGGGATAGACCTTACCCTAAGGCTCAGTCTAATACCAGCTCGTCTTTAGACTTTTGAATTATTGTAGTAATTTCACTCGATGACCACGTGACACACCTCTATCACTGGACCATGTTTATTGGCATCAATCGACTGGCGAGGGTGAAAGTCCTCGGGCTGTATGACCCACCGGTCACCATTTGTAAGTTTCTTTTATGAGGTACAAAGACAAGAATTATAACAAATTCTTACGCTGTGGACTGCTACATTATTACATTCGTTTCGAAGAACTACCGCGCAGAAATATATTTGTTTTTGTTTAGCCTGCCTAGTGGCCATAATCATTGTGACGTAAAGTTTATATGTCTGACACCGTGCTTAGCCCGTTCGAGTCCCGTTGGTGGAAAAAAAAAAATCACCTTTAGAATGTTGACCGGCTGGGTAGGAGAGACGGTGGTGTATAATTTCTTATCACTCCATAGCGTGCCAAAAGACCGGACTCGATTCTAAACCTCTCCTCAGTGTTCAAATGAAGGAAGGGCATATGACGCTGTCCGTCGGATGGGGAAGTTAATCCTTGAACAAAGCGCTTGGAGATTTTCGACAAGTGTAGCCTACATACCGTCATCGGGTTTCACCCTCGTCCTATATCATTATCACCACCATTTTACAGGTCACCCATGGACATCAGCTATAAACACCTGCACCAGGCCTCTCCGGACACCACACACTATCATCATCATCATCATCATCATTTCTGATTTGGATGGCGTAAATATTTGTGATCATTGCAGTGAGCTGTTCTTCATTCGCTCCGCATGGTGCTAGTTGAAAACATTGCTTCATAATTTTGTGAACTCTGACGATGACCACTTTGTGAAGTATCAACCCTGACAGCCTGATGCTTTCCACTCCACTGAAAGGTTTTCAGCTAGCACAGGGATGGCAAACCTATGCCGATTTCGGTGGCACACCACATGCACATATTACCGTAATGTTTTTATGTACGTCTTGTACTATATACTATACATATCACGTGCATCGTATCGTCATAGTGTTTTAGGTTTAAGCAATAAAACCTAAATTCTACTTCCATTCGGACGTGTATTATGGCAACTCTGCAACACTAATAGGTCGGGAAGGCAAGTGAAATAAACGTCAGACGCGGCGGACGAGCCATTTGCTGATCTACATAGGTTGATTAGTGAAGTTTGGCATGAGTGTGGTTGCCAGCATCGCGTAATTATTCTTCGTGAGTAACTGTTTGTCCGCCTCTGTGGTGTAGTGGTTAGCGTGATTAGCTGCCACCCCCGGAGGCCCGGGTTCGATTCCCGGCTCTGCCACGAAATTTGAAAAGTGGTACGAGGGTTGGAACAGGGTCCACTCAGCCTCGGGAGGTCAACTGAGTAGAGGTGGGTTCGATTCCCACCTCAGCCTTCCTGGAAGTGGTTTTCCGTGGTTTCCCACTTCTCCTCCAGGCGAATGCCGGGATGGTACCTAACTGAAGGCCACGGCCGCTTCCTTCCCTCTTCCTTGCCTATCCCTTCCAATCTTCCCATCCCCCACCAAGGCCCCTGTTCAGCATAGCAGGTGAGGCCGCCTGGGCGAGGTACTGGTCATACTCCCCAGTTGTATCCCCCGACCAAGAGTCTGAAGCTCCAGGACACTGCCCTTGAGGCGGTAGAGGTGGGATCCCTCGCTAAGTCCGAGGGAAAAACCGAACCTGGAGGGTAAACAGATGATGATGATGATGATGATGATGAGTAACTGTTTATTGTTTTCAATTTTGTAAGACAAATAGTTGCCAACAGATTATTCCAATTTCGAGATTTGGATAAACTATTGCACTTTATTTCAAAACCTTATATTACACAAATGACTGATATTAGGCCTAATGTCAATTTTCTTGAGTGGTTAGATATTGACAATTTAGAAATGGAGTTAATTGAATTTCAAGAAAGCAGTGCATGGGTAAAGAAATTCGTACACCTTGGTGAAGCAATGGTGAAAAACGAGTGTGCTGTTGATGGTGATTATTCTCTCAGAAACCGGAGAACATAATACTTGAACATGAAGAAACTTGCTAGTTATCTTGTTTGGGCCAGCTTACGCCTGCGAGCAACTGTTTACTACAATGAACGTTGTGGTGAAGTCAACAGTTAGAAACCGCTTTGCTTCAGATCTAAGTGCTTCTCGTATGTTATTGAAGATAAGAAGTGAACCTAACATAAAAGATATGGCTACTAAGTATTTTTGCGGTACTGGCAAATTACGACCACGAAACATGCATTAAAATGTATTATTTTACAATGTATACATGTATAAATAATAAACCGGGCTGAGTAGCTCAGACGGTTAAGGCGCTGGCCTTCTAACCCCAACTTGGCAGGTTCGATCCTGGCTCAGTCCGGTGGTATTTGAAGGTGCTCAAATATGACAGCCTCGTGTCGGTAGATTTACTGGCACGTAAAAGAAGTCATGCGGGACTAAATTCCGGCACCCCGGCGTTTCCGAAGACCGTAAAAGTAGTTAGTGGGACGTAAAGCAAATAACATTATTATTATTATTATTATTATTATTATTATTATTATTATCATTATTATTATTATTATTATTATTATTATTATTATTATTATTATTATTATTATTATTATTATTATTATTATTATTATTATAAGTAATAACACATTATAAAACAAAATTCTGAATGAGAGATGGAAGTCGGCGGTGATGGTGGTGGTGGTTGAGGGGGGGGGGAAGGTGGTCATTACAAACGAAAATAACAAGTGGCACAGTAGACAGTTGAGAATAATAAACCAGACTTCAAATGGCACACTAGTTGTACATGAACTAGACGTTGTACGATTACTTCGGCGAATTCAACAAGTGGGATGGGTTCCTTGCGAGTAATTTTTAGTGCCTTCATTGGTTTTCCGTAAAAGGATACAAGTGGTAAGTAAACAAGCAACCAGGATGGAAGATTTTCGTGACTGTAAATCGTATGGCCATTCAAAAGTCATATGTACAATGGTCTGAAGTGGAACGGTGACCATCTTGGTTAGAAGCCAGTGACAGTTGTGAACCATACAAGCAATCCAGTACCGGAAGCTGCAAATCTAAATAAACAAGGGCAGAGAGAGAGGGTGTGTGAGTGTGGGGTAGGCGGGTCGTCCTCCGGGCTGGGCCCAAATTGCGGGCTATTGAACTCGCTTCACCTCGTATCGATCTGCCACCACTTGTTGACTCCGTTCGCGTGTTTAGTGTGCCGCCTGGGACATTTAAATTGGGCTTCGCCAGCACGACGACATGCGTACCGCACCAGAATGGGGGGAAGGGGGAGCATCGAATTTCACAATTACACCACCATCATCGTTTATAATCTGTACCAACAGATCCTAACCATGACACTGTGAGAACAGTTCACAGAAAATGTGACGTTTAAATGAAATGGTGTATGTTTTTTTGTGCCGCGAGTGTCCGAAGATATGCTCTGCTCGCCAGATACAGGTCTTTTGATTTGACGCCCGTAGGCGACCTACGCGTCGTGATGAGGACGAAATGATGATGAAGACGACAAAAACACCCAACCCCGTACCAGTGGAATTAACCAATGATGGTTAAAATTTCCGACCCTGCCGGGAATCGAACCCGGGATCCCTGTGACCAAAGGGCAGCACGCTAACCACTTAGCCATAAAGCCGGACGACGTTTAAATAAAAGGTGTAGAGAAGTATAAGTTTTTCGTGAAATCTTTCCGGAAACTTTGTATTATCGAAATACAGTAATATGAGGTTACTGAATCGTCCTAATTACACTACCCCAAACCCACGGCACTTAACTCCCTTGAAAGGGCTTTGGCCTGCCCAGCGATCGCTGCTCAGCCCGAAGGCCTGCAGATTACGACGCATCCTCTCGGCTGTTATTCTGGGCTTTCGAGACCGGGGCCGCCATCTCACCGTCAGATAGCTCCTCAATTCTAATCACGTAAGCTGAGTGGACATCGAACCAGCCCTCAGGTCGAGAAAAAATCCCAGACCTGCCCGGGAATCGAACCAGGGGCCTCCGAGCGAGAGACAGGCACGCTACCCCTACACCACGGTGCCGGCTCCTAATTAAACTCCAGGGATATAAATACAAACTCTCTTTTTTGCTAGCTGTTTAACGTCTCACTATCATACACAAGTTTTTGGTGACGTTTGGATTAAACTCCAGGGATATAAATACAAACTCTCTTTTTTGCTAGCTGTATAACGTCTCACTATCATACACAAGTTTTTGGTGACGTTTGGATGAGAAGAAAAGGTAGACTCTGTGACCTTAATTAGGATACATCCCAGATACGGAATCTGCCACCTGGGCCCTAAATGCAGATCAGTATTGATTGATTGATTGATTGAACAGTATTTGCCTGGTTTGAAAATGGCAAATCACAGAAAACAACCTACAAATCAGCCGATCTTCTCACAAGCCCCAGCTTACAGATGCACGACGTATACACACAGACATAGCCTACACTTCAGTTACTTATGACTGACAAGGGATGAAGTATTGAACCCTTGAACTTACCATTCCATCGTTGGTCGGCCACGGCTGCTATAGTAGAACAATTTAGAACTCTTAAATCTTGGGTCGTTGCGGGAATAAATTCGGTCACGATCTTAACCAAACGATGGGGTTCAGAAGAAAGCCTAACTACTTGAAATGAGGAGCAAAAATGTGCTTACTAACTTTTATTAAACTGAAAGAGCACGATAACATCGTTAATTTAATATGCATTCTTGCCACAAAAATATAAAAAAAGATTTTATTATTGATTTTTGAAAAGTTCCAAATACAGTCACATTACATAACGTCACTTCGTTTCTTCTAATGTCGAAGAGTTGCTTCAGAGAAGCTAATATGTTAGTGGACAGCGAAACTGAAAAACTGAAAAGGGGAAGACCTGAAAACCGGGCGCCTATTTTTCCAAACAAGAACTGAGAGTTAATCCACACGATCCGTGGAAAATCTGACTTTCAACAATTAGAACGCCTGATTTTCTCTTAATTAAGGTTATCCACCAGTCAAATACCCTTCACGGATACGGAAACATCCGCCGAATGGACCCTTAATCGAACCAAACTGACTATCAGTTGCTTTGGATAGGTTGCGAAATATTATGGGAAAGCATGGTGTTCACTACAAGTTAACAGCATCATTCACAATTGACCTAAAATTCCACCATGTATTTGTCATTCATGACACCCTTAAGTGATACGTTAATCCCGATGCTAACTGTGCATCACCCAAACAACTGTTCGGAAGGAACCAACAACCACATGATCCGGGAGGATCTTACGTTAAGTCGTTCTAAAGGAACAAAACTGCGAAATGCAGGAATCACTTACTAATCATGCATTTAGAAGAAATGCCAAACACTGAAGTTAATCAAAAAGTGAAAAGTCACTTGAAAATATTATTATTGAACCGATTTTCAGGTTAGAAATGGGTTTGTTATGCTTAATAAATTTACCAGTCCACGCTAAAATTTACTACAAATTTAAGGAATTCTTTCCCTTGACAACAATGCTACCAGTACAGATCTCTCTATTTACTGTCTGTCCCAACACACTACTGGTAAAGTGATTACTTACTTACTTACTATGAATAAGAATGAAAATACGACAAAATTAAAAATGATATAAATCACTGGCTGACGAATCGAAACCGCATTCGCAACTCAAGTCTCATTCTACAACACTAAGTGTCAATGTGCACACTATCAAAGAAAACGGACGTTAAAACGAGAAACAATGAAGTTCGTAAAAATAAATTAGCATCTCGAAGTCATACAGCTTAACACGCACGAAGAAACACAGTAAAAATATTTAATCTAGATCGGGTCGATGTCCCGCACTTGGACAGCCCTCATTTATCAACAACAGTCCCGTTATCTCAACGAGAGCTTCGCATAGACCCTCTACAATAAATCATATCGTACTGTAACTGCTACCTTCCCCCAGGCCACTTCACAAAAGAAATAAAAGACAGGAACATCTAAACCGAGACTTGAGTGTGTACAGCTACCATCCCAGACCTATCGTCGGGCTCACTTGAAATCTGTACACCCTAAACCTAATCAGTATATACATGATGCCTTCCAAATCCTATCGTCGGGCGTGACCTAGGACGTCTCATCATCAATGACTCCAAGAATAAACACGTGACGTCCTAAATCTATCGTTGGGCGTCAAAGTGGGTCGCACCACGTCTCCCTTAACATATCAGGCGAACCGCAATTTCCAACAAACCTCCAACAGTAACACTGAATCTGGTCAGACAAAAAAATACGCACGACGGAACTACGTCTCTTATCAAAAAGAATACAAGTCGAAACACGGTAAGTGCCTACCTCTCGAAAAAAATACAAGTGTCTACCTCATCATAATATGTGAACTCAAAAATAAATAGACGTGACGAACGATTCTCCACCTCGAACACAATCTCAGCCTGTGCACTGAAGTGTCAGGGCTGCCAATGAAAATTCCCAACACACGTTTCCCTTTTAGTGGATGCCTTCCAAATAATAATCATCACCATCACATTCGAAATTCTCAGATCGCCTATCATCAATTCCAACCATCTTATCCATGACCTCTCCAATGAACAAATTAAATATGACCCAACCGTGTGTCCAAAGTGCTCTTTAATCCTGGAGATCGTTCATTATCTTAACAAAAATCACTGGATGTTTACTACCAAGACCTTTACATTTTACTAGAGTCGTTTTCACTTGGAATCGTTCTATAAATTTACAATGCTTCACATCATAGTCGTCTCAAGTTCGGATTGATTGCGGAAAACAATACAGCCTGTTTCAACACAGCCTGTTCCTAAATACTTCCTCTACAAAAATGTCGCAACACTCTTTCTCATCGCTTGATTCCAGCGGTAACACTTCTCTCTCATCTCCACGTACATATAAATCCATCGCTTTCAATCCCTTTTCCTTCAAGACCCTTTTTCATACTTCGATCCCCTGGTGAAAACGACAACATTATTAAGCACATCTCTGACTTTACTATTATTACGACTTTCGACCTCAAAAATCCAAGAGCACGCATCGACCTTTCGCAACATTGGTATACACGATGTCTCAAAATTTTCTTCCCATTAATGACTGTGACTCTAACAAATTTTATTGACATTATCTAAATATGCCTACGATCCTTGTAAAAATAACTGGTTAAATGCAATTTGACATAGGAGAATTTCCTTATCCCGCGGTAGACATTATTATTATTATTATTATTATTATTATTATTATTATTATTATTATTATTGTTACTAGCGAATGTACCCGTGCTTCGCTACGGTATTCTACATTGTATTCGAATATCGAAGTAAATAGTGTACATGCAGTAAATAAGATAGTTTTAAAATTGCATGTCTCTTAGCGTTATCCGAGAAAGAGCATGGGGAGGTCCCCGTACGTTTCCAATGTAAAGTGTTTGTTACGGATTTGTGATATAACGGCAGGCTCACTTGCCTACTGGCATTCACAATCAGGTTGGGAAGTTTACATTATAATTGCAGGCCCCATTGCCTACTATGCGGACAGAATCGATTTGGGGAGTTTTCGTTAAAATGGCAGCCCCCCTTTCCTACCTCCAGACAGATTACAGTTTTTATTATAATGGCAGGCAATTACCCTACTATCACTCGAAATTGAGTTGTGCAGTTATCATTATAATGACAGGCCCCTTTTCCTACTGCCAGCCAGCATACTGCCAGTCACACCAAGTTGGTGAGTTTCCATCAAAATAGCAGGCCACTATGCCTAATGCCAGTCACATTTTAGATGAGTACATTTCTTTATAATGGCGGGCACCCTTGCCTACTGCCAAACACAATCGGGTAGGGGAGTTTTAAACAAAACTGCATGCTCACTTACCTTCTGCAAGTCAAATCGAGAAGGGAACTATTCATTACAATTGTAGGCCTTCCTTACTAATGACAGTTACACAGGAGTTGGAGAAGGAACCCTTTCCTACTGCCAGTCAAAGTCGGTGTGGGGAGTACTGATTACAATAGCAGACCGACCCTTTCTCGATCGCTAAATCGACATCAGTGAATATATATAGATCGACATACGAAAGTATATGCGTGTTTACAATATTGAAGACCTTCATTTACAGATTAACTGCTACTAAACGTACGTCATATCGACAAAGGATTATACCATAAGACACGCCGGATTTAGTGGCCTAAATGGCTGGTCCAATGATATGTCATCTATTCTTGGGTCAGATTTAGAAACGTGGAACAGGGTAAAGGTTTTGTAAGATCATCTCACATTACATTACTTTTCGGATAATAATGTGACAGCTACATACGTAGCATTTGGCTCACATATGGCTACTGAGTGGGCCAATTTTCGTGAAGAGTTTGATGATTCTGTATTTCATATAAGTAATTGAAAGTATGAATAATCCATGTGAAAATTCCAAATTGACTTAACATCGATTAATAGAGAAAAATCAAACGTAAAAGGGATACAGATACGGCATAAAGTCATAAGACCAAGGTTGTAGATCATTCCAAATTGAACGGAGATTGTGCAATCCGTTACGTGATAGGAATTTCCGAAGGTCTGCACCATCATTAAAATTGCCTGCATATTTCGATATTCTTCGGGGATAAAAAATGAAAAATTTAATGATATAGGATTTTTCATTCGTTACAGGCTAAAACGTATAATTTTGTCATATTTCAATTATCTTCTTATTCTTCTGGCAGATTATGCCACAATGTGGATTTTGGGCGAGGCGGGTAAAAATTAGGACTTTCAGGAAATCAAAAATTATGGAGATTGTTATTATTACCCCTTAAACGGAAAGCTGTACGAAAATTTCGCCAAAATAGTCAGTGTAGAGGTACACAGTCGTTACGATTTGATTTATATAGATAAGGAATCTGCTCCATGTAAAACACCTTTTGGGCTATGTCCGCTGGACTTAACCTGCAAAAGTGACCATTCATGATATCTCCCTTATTAATCCTCCTGACGAAAAAATGCACATGAAAAAAAAGGTTTAGAGGTGGAATTCCATCAGGTTTGGTCGATTTCCAGTCAGGTTGGTCTTGTTCTGTATATATTGTGGAAGAGTAAAATCACCATTTCGGTTCCTTATAAACCGCCAGTCCATTCCGGAACATGAAATGTTATTTACGTTTAAAACCTACCTTTGGACAGGTGGATGCTAAATATAAATTTTGTTTCGAATGTCTTCAGTAGTTTTCAAGTTGTAAGGAATACGCTTTACACGCACCCGCTCGTGAGTTAAGTCCGATGGGACTTGTACAGAAAAACGGTCCTTTAATGATATCTCCCTTATTGATCCTCGTATCGAAATGATGCACATGAGAAAAAAAGGTTTAGACATTAATTTCTACCAAGGTAGGTAGACTTCCATAAACTTTTGTTGTGTATATTTTTTGGAAGTGCAAAATCACTGTTTCGGTTTCGTATAAACCCCCAGTTAGTTCAGGGATTTAGAAACAATATTTGCCCTGAAACCTATCAAGGACAGGTGTATTCTAAATACGAATCTTGGTGGAAATGCATCCAGTAGTTTCTAGCATTCACGTACATACGGCGTAATTAAGGAAGAAAATAATACAGTTAAGAATGTTGAAACTAATAGAAAATGGATTATAACTGAGGACAGCCGGATAACGACAAATAAATAAATGCCGTGAGTTATGGATATAATAAAGCGCTAACAGAGGAGAAATTTAGGTTCAGTGATTCTTAGGTAAACAAATATGAAGATGACTAATGGTGTTATTACTTAATCTATTCGAGGGCGGTTATAACCTCCAACGATATTCCGCCAATATCCCGCAGATGAGCCGATTGATGCCTCTCTTGCCATCTACCCAAGGAACAACCACGAATTTAAAAGCATGATGAGGAAAATGGCAATACGTTACTTCCCTACTGGCATGCAGTCAGAGACGTTGCCATGGTAACCTGTAGGTTCGTTGTCGATCTGTCGGTCACTAAATGCAGAGCATGATACCAGCAGAAAATTGTAAATTTCTCCGTCATGTGAAGAGTAAGGTAAATTATGAACATAACGAAAGTTGTTTATAATGAAGAGACGTTTCACGTACGGTAAACGAAGTTTACAGAAAATCAATAGTATAAGAGAAAATAGAGGAAAACCACTGTGGTTTTCCTATAAACACCCCGTCTATTCAAAGATTTTAAAATTATATGCATATCGGAACCTTTCCTGGGATGAGTATACTCTAAATATGAAGTTTGGCTGAGATCTATCCAGCCGTTTCGACGTGATGGTGGGAAAACCACTCTGGTTTTCCTATAAACCCCCCGTCTATTCAAGGATTTTAAAATGATATGCATATCTAAACCTTCCCCGCGATTAGTATACTCTAAATACAATGTTTGGTTGAGATCCATCCAGCCGTTTCGACGTGATGGTGGAAAAACCATTCTGATTTTCCTATAAACCCCCCATATATTCAAATATTTTAAAATGATATGCATATGGAAAACTTCCCCGCGATGAGTATCCTCTAAATATGAAGTTTGGTTGAGATCTATCCAGCCGTTTCGACGTGATGGTGGAAAAACCATTCTGGTTTTCCTATAAACCCCCTGTCTATTCAAGGATTTTAAAATGATATGCATATCAAAACCTTCTCCGGGATGAGTATACCCTAAATATGAAGTTTGGTTGAGATCTATCCAGCCGTTTCGACGTGATGGTGGAACAGACAAACAGACAGACAAACAGAAACAATTTTATTTATATAGATTTTTACACTCGTTCTTCACCCCCTTTCCATCCCCGCCCAAAGGAGTCCTATGAGTGCCTTACACAACAGTATATTTTTTTCCCAGATATTAAGTCTTATTTGTACCTATTTTGGTTGACAGCTATGCCCAAACGTACATGCATAATCTCACTGCTCTAGAATCCTGGAGCTGACGTTGCCATGGTTACGGCAGTTCATTTCTTTATCCGATTCCTAGAGCAGGGGTAGTGTGGTGCCAATATCTCCGTAACGGTTGGTTTTAGGGCCTTAAAACATGGTTTTCGGGCCCGTAGGGCTTACCGAGTTTTGTTCTTTGCGTCAAGAGGATTAAATTGAGCTTTGTCTCGTCCTTATACGACAAATTCGATATTTTGCCTATAATAGTATAAGAGAAAATGGAGGAAAACCGTTTTTCCTATAAAACCCCCGTCTTTTCAAAGATTTTAAAATGATATGCATATCGAAACCTTCCCCGGGGTCAGTATACTCTAAATATGAAGTTTGGTTGAGATCTATCCAGCCGTTTCGACGTGATGGTGGAACAGACAAACAGACAGACAAACAGACAAACAGAAACAATTTTATTTATATAGATTATCATTGACCAGCATTTCTGAATGCAACTGACACCTGAAATTACAATATTCGCCACGACAAAATTTACACTTATAACGTTCACAAATCCGCACTTTTAATGATATCTCATCTCAACACAAAATTTTAAGCATCGCATTTTACCGTTCTTGACATGAACTTTACACACTGAAATTTTCACACGCTGACCAAAATTTACAACGCCTTTCGCCTGATAATTACGAATCTCACCCGACAATCATCTGGAAATTTGGTTAGGACAGACAGTGACTAACTACTAACTACAACATAATATAAAATAGACAGACCTGCACATTGGTGACATTCTCAGCATTCTGATTGCATCATCTCCAGCAACCTCGTACTTAGCCCCTCATTTTCACAGATAACATTTTCATATTTAAAAACTCACTCATCCAAACACTACCCTTCACACACACACGAGATTAAAATTACCATAAATAATGCATTTTCTTTGTAACTTGCACCACGAACTTCCCTCGTTCTGCAGTCGGCTATAACTGTCTGATGCGTCTCCCAGAGTGGTTTCTCTCCCCGTTGTTTCAACAAGAACAGGTGTTCGGCCGATAAGGGAATCGAACTATTTTGAATCGCTTCCCCCAGACCTTCTTCACTTACAAGAGTACAGGAAATGATAAAAATAAAATCTGCTGTGTATTTTTCAACCAGCCTACACCTTCCCAGTTCGTCTGCAAACGTTCACAGCTTCTCCAATCCACTTTTCTTCTTACTAAATATATGGACTTTAGCCACGAACATGTATTGAAATATTGTCGGTCAATCTGGCGCGAAATTCTAATGACGACGGGCACGAGCTCCCGCGGCCTCAAGTTCCAGATCGACACTCAAAAATCTACGGTGGGGGGTTTCTTTTATAATTTCCGGAAGGACGCTATCCCCTCTATGAGGCTCGGTTGTGAAATCTGCCAAATTTGCTTCTAATAAACCGATTTTGATAAGACTTGTCCCAGAACTCCGGACAGACTTGCACTTATGTTAGGTGTTAATTTTATAATTTTCTGCACTCACAACAGGAGAAATAAATTGTTTCTGCCCGTGCGTTTCGCGCGTTTTTCTTCTGCCCACGACCTTGGCACGTGTAACTAGCTCGCTGTTCTCACGCTAACACACACTTGGGCTTAACTGCATCTAAAATTTTCCCTGGTGTCACTACCTCCACAGAGGGTATATGAATAATTTTGCTTATTTATTTCTTCCTTTACTCTCTTGTCAAAATCCCTCGTTGTGCAGAATTCATTAATTTAGAAAATTGTCGGGCACTCGAGTTCCACCGAAGTGTCCCGGCAATCCACGAGCTCGCCTTGCGGGAACCTTCCCACGCAACATCGGGCTCTTGGGAGCGCAAAAATGGCTGCCCTCAAACATACAGTAGTTTCTGAATACCAAATAAATATTTGGGAAAAATAAAAATTTTTCTCACCGTAGAATTATGGGTTCATAATCCACCTACAACCACGAAATGTTTACCCAGAAAGGGGAAATATTTAAACAAATATATTCCTTCAAAATTCTAAAGTGTACATGGGAATTTTGATACAGATGAACCATGATTCTACGTAAACTTTCCCAGCCGATCTCACTCTTGACGTAGGGCTCTGTTATTTTCACGTATTTCCCTGTTTTCTTCTTCCAACAATAGGATTGCGTTACAGATGTCATCAACAAAGTCTTCTCTTAAGAATGAACATTGTAAACATTCAGCGTCTTCCTCTTCTTTACTCCCACTGCTTGCCTGTCCTTGGAGTGGTGCCTCGACCTGTCTTCCTCTCGACGTGACGATCATGTTTACGGGTTGTACTTCTTCTTCTTCTTCTTCGGTGACCATTTCCCCAGCTGGTAAGGCTGCGTCATCCTGTAGTGGAATTCTTTCTTCGGCTCTATGATAAACCTTTAAGTTGGCTGCATTGAATATAGCTTCGCTGCTGCCATCCAGACTCTGAATTCTGTAGGAATTGTTCCTGAAACTTTTGACCACCTTGAAAGGCCCAACATATAAGGGAGCAAATTTAGCATAGATGTTTTCCTGCGGTTTTGACATCATGGGTCTCCTAACAAGCACCAATTCGCCTTCCTCTAAGGGACGGTGGAATCTCCGGTTCCTCACCCTGCGCAACCTGCGGTCTGCCTGCCGACGTAGATGTTCTGCCGTACTTTGAATGCATAATTCCTGTGACGGACGGGGATCGATGGGACATTGGATGACACTATGCCAGGATCTCACAGGATACCTATTGAAGTGCACGATAGAGGGAATCCTCCCAATAGATTCGTGTACGGTGTTGTTTACACAAGTTACTATCAGGGGTAACACATCCACCCACTTGAAATGCTCTTGGGCGCAGTAGATTCTACAGAATTTTGCAATTACTTGCATTACTCTTTCGCTGGGATTTCCCTCAGGATGTCTCACGCTGCTCAGGATGTGGTGAATTTCCATATTCTGAAGGGCAGTTTTGAACTGTGCAGAGGTGAACTGGGGACCATGATCTGTTAGAAGGAATTTCGGTGTGCCCATTTCCGGAATGATATTTCGGGAAATACATCTCAAGACTAGCTTGGTGTTAGCTTTTTGCATGGGAAATAGAGTCGTATACTTGGAGAAAACATCGATGGTTACCAGCACGAACTTGTTTCCACGCTTTCCTTTCACGAGCGGCCCATAGATATCCATCGCGAACAGCTCTTTAGGTTGCGAAGGTAAGAGAGGAATAGGCGCCTGCCTGATCAGATAAGGGTTTGCCTTGACCCGTTGGCATGTATCGCAGGTGATGATGATATCTCTGACATTTTCCC
Organism: Anabrus simplex; assembly: GCF_040414725.1. NCBI lineage: Eukaryota > Metazoa > Arthropoda > Insecta > Orthoptera > Tettigoniidae > Anabrus > Anabrus simplex. The sequence goes on along the minus strand of NC_090269.1, from coordinate 276,447,585 downwards.
TCAGATTTACCCAGGTAAACGTTTCTTGAATGGTTGACACAACCTTATCAATCCCTCCATGACCAATAACCCTGTGTACGTGCCAGATTAATCCCTTCCGCAGCTGCGGTGGTACCAAAATTCGGGATTTCACGTGATCGCTGTCCACGAATTTTACCAACATGTTATTCACGTACAAGTAGTTATTCGACAATTTCTGGATAGCAAAGTACCGTGGATCGTCCGCCGGAAGTGTCCCTCGGAGGAAAGAAATCATTTTTCCGCAGAAAGGATCTCTCAATTGCAAGTCTTCCAGTTGTCTCAACTCTGATAGGAAATCGTGGTCTTCCTGAACTAAATCTAAGTGATTCACGACGTGTTCTTCCTCATTAGGGTTTCTGCTTAACAGGTCTGCCAAGATGTTCGATTTTCCGGAACAGTGCTCAATTTCGAAGTCAAATTGTTGTATGAACAGGGCCCACCTAGCCACTCGTTCACTAGCGACTGCTGTTTTCATTATAAAGGTCAGCGCCTTGTGGTCGGTTTTAATGATTATGTGAAAACCATAAATCATTTTCCTCCAATGTTGCAATGCCTGAACAATAGCCAACATTTCCAATTCGGTCACGCTGTATTTGACTTCGTGTGATCTCAACTTTCGGCTGTAGAAAGATAAATAATTTCTATTGTGAGGCTTGTCCAAACATTCCTGATATAGGAGTGCCCCGATTCCTACGGTCGATGCATCAGTCTGTACAATAAAGGGTTTCTCGAAATCCGGATACCCTAGCTTAACGCTGTTTAGCAAGAGCTCTTTGGTCTTCCTGAAGGCCTCTTCGTGCTCAGGACTCCATTTCCACCTGTTATTCTTGTGAAGCAAGCTCTGAAGTGGGGCTACAACCTCCGTGTAATTCATGCAATGGTCCGAAAAAAAATTGCACATTCCAAGGAATTGCCTGACATTCTTAATTTTGAGCGGTCTTGGGAACTTGTCTATGGCTTGGAGCTTCACCGGGTTCGGGCGAACTCCTTCACCATCAATGACATGGCCGAGAAATAGGACTTCCTTTTGACAAAAATGTGATTTCTTCAAGTTGATTTTGAAACCTGATGCCCTTAAATTCTCCAGTAGTTTCCTCAAATCCCTGATATTTTCCTCAAAACTGGATGAAGCTAGCAAGATGTCATCGACATACCGAGTTGTAGCGGCTTTAACTTCATCAGTTAGACATCGATCTAGGGCGCGTATGAGAGCTGCACCGGCGGTTTTCAACCCGAATGGGAGACGATTGAAGACATACGTCTGTTGGTCAAAAAGGAAGCCAGTAAACAATTTAGACTTGAGTTCCAAACCGATGTGATGATACGAGGATGTCAAATCTACGCTAATAAAACGTGATTTTCCTCTGAAACGTTTGATAACCTCTTTAATAGGAGGGGCATGGTCATGCTCGGGGACTAAGCGTTCGTTGAGGGCACGAGCGTCCAAACACACGCGCAGAGACCCGTCCGGTTTTTGAACCCCGACCAACGGATTCAAATATGGAGTGGGCTGCTTGGAAATTAGCCCGTTCTCCTCCATTTCCTTAATAATTTTTGCAGCTTGAGCATAATACTTGTCCGGTATAGGGTACGGTCTCCTCTTAAACGGTGTCCAATCCGTAACAGCTAGTGCATATGTGAAATTAGGGATTAGACCCGGTTTGGAATCGAACACAGATATATATTCCATTAAGAGAGCTCTAAGTTTTTCCTTCTCTTCTACAGTGCCAGGGCATTCCGCGACCTTTAACCCAATTAAGGCCTCGTAATCAGTGTCAACCTCAGCTTCCAAGACGTCATGTAACTCTTCATGATGAATCCCTTCGTCATCTACACTGTCAATTTCACCAGCGACTCCCTCTAATGAATTTACAAAGTCTACATATTGGGCCTCCTCTTCGCCATATTCTAATGTTCTATCTTCTCCCAATTCCTCGTTTAGTGTAATGACTTCTGCTCCCTCTTCTTTCCTGAACTTTATCTGGTTCCTGCTCAAATCAATGACTGCGTTGGTCTCACGGATAAAATCAGCCCCTAAAATTACATTGTAGTGCATTTTGGACATGACTACGAATGCATGAGCGAAAGTTGAATTTCCAATTTGTACGTCCAAATAAGTTTGTACCTTACAAACAGCAATTTTGTCAGGAATGACCCCTCGAATTTTTACATTTGACACCGGAATAATTGGCAATTTATTTCGTTGTCTCAAATCGTCGAAAAGAGCTTGGGAGATGATGCTGATACTGGCCCCGGTATCTACCAAACTTTTGACATGAAAATTACAGATGCGGACATTTATTAAAGGTAGTTTCTTTACTTGATTGCTCTCCTGTTTCAAGTGGTCTTCCACCAAGTCATCAGAGGTGATGATCCACGAATCTATCTGTGCGACCACCCACTCATCTGACGTCTCTCCTTCAGAATCTGGGATGAGAGACTCTGAAAAATCTCCTACTGGGAATTTGAAGTTTTTTTTTTTCTATCAAGAGTCGACATTGACTCTTGCTCGAAATTCGGCGCAAACGGGTTCAGACCGGAGTTTCGCTGGTCTTGCCTATGTGCCTTCTGGAATTCCAGACTTTCAGCCCCGAAACAGTCGGTGTTGACGTCCTGGCGCTGTATAGCCCCCTGCCATTTTTTCCTTTCGTGGTCCTTCCTTAACCCGTCGGTGTACTGAACACGTTCACGGTACCGTTCATCCTCATCACGGCGGAAGTTCTGGGTTCGATTATTTCCCCAGTCCCTGCGGTTATTAAGTCCATTCCTGAAATTCCTCTGGTTTTCTCTGTCCCCATCGTATCGCCTCCAGTAAGGGTTCCTCCTTTGTGGATAATTCCAATTGCCCCTACGCCTTTTCCAATCCTCATTTCGTGGATGCGAGGGTTCCCAGTTATTCCGAAACTCACGCCTCCGCTCAGTCGGCTGTGGTTTCCCCTGCTCAGGTGCCTCTGGACTTCCCTCTGGGACCTGGCTAACAGTGTTTACATGTTGCTCGTGCGATCGTCCCCCTCTGGGTGCTATTTGATTATGGGTATGATCCAATTGCCTAAGGATCATTTCTGCCTGCATGGGGGTCTCTACCTTTGATGCAATGAGCATCCTTTGTACTTCGGGAGGTAACTGCTTCTGGATGGCCTGTACCAACTCTTGCTCCGAGGGCGGCGCCTCAAGTTCTCTGAACTTTACCATTTGTGCAATAAAGTATTCACTGAACTTTGTAGGGCCTATTGCATTATACCGACGTGAGTATAGCTCTAATCTAAGACTCTGCTGAATTTCCGTACTCCAAAATTTATTAAGAAACGCCCTCTGGAACTCATCAAAGGTATCAAAGTGGTATCGGAAGCCTTTAAACCATAAAAGTGGTGCCCCCTCTAAATATCTTTCAGCTACCCTCAACTGACGTTCCTCAGGAATCTTGGCGTCCCGGATGTACTCCCTGAGATCCTTAAGAAACCCCTTCGGCGTGGTATGTGGACCTCCATTAAATTTCTTAGGCTGGTCCTCATGTAACTTGATCATGTTAATAACGTTGGTGACCCCTGAGCCTTGAGATCGACTAGTATCTACATTTGAGCTCTGACCGTTATTATTCACATGACTGATATTTGGCAATTGACCACTGAGGTCAGAGTTAACAGCTGTCGAGGTTTGACTTAATACTTTGTCCACCTTGGACTGCATATCTACCACGCTGCTAATCCAACTGCTCACTTCGCTCTTAATGAACCCAACTTTCTTGTCTGTCTCTTCCTGGGCTGACGTGATTTCCCTTAAATCCTGTTCTATACTAATTTGCCTGTCATTGAATTCCCTGGTATGTTCAGTTTTCATTTCAACTAGCTCCTCTTGAATTTCTTTAATTAAAACTTCGGAGTCCTCATTAGCCGCTTGGAGTTTACTAATTGCTTCCTCATTAACTTGCAACAGTTTCTTCTCCATGGTTTCGGTTTTCGACAATACTTGACTCTCCAATTCCACACTAATTTTATCTACCTTGTTGTTTAGTGACTGAATATCCGCAGATAATATTTGACGTTGTTCTTCTATTATGGTTAGCGTTTTCCCCTTTTCCTTATCATTGGAGATCCGCATCTCTACGACCTGTTGTGTAATGTCGTCCTTAAATTCAACCTGGCTGTCGATCAGCTGCTTATGCGCCACCTGGCTTTCCAGTAAATGCTTGTCAAGTTCCTTTCTCATCTCATCCTGACTATTACATAACCGACTGTACATGTCGTGGCTTTCGTCAAAACGCTTGTCCATATCGGTTTTTAAACTGTCATGGATTTTAGAAAATTGTTTATCAAAATCGTTCTTTAAATTGACTTGCACTTCCGCAAATTGTTTGTCAATTTCATCCCTAATTTCCACTCGGCTATCATCAAAACGCTGGTTGAGTTTACCTATCTCACCCCTAACTTCCTCTTTAAGTTCGGTGCACATAGTGTATGTCTCACGAACTACGTTCTTCAATCCAGCCTTCAACTCATCACTAGACTCTTTACACCTAGCCTGGGTATCCTCAATACTATTCTGTAACTCCTCACGAGTGTCTTTCAAACTAGACTGCAACTCCTCAATCTTACCATCCAAACTTTCATTATGAGCCTTCATGTCCTCTCTCAAATTCTCGCTCTGGACTTTCGCGTCCTCCATCTTACTATCCAAACTGTCTATCTTACTATTCAAGTTCTCATTTATCTTACTATTTAAATTCTCATTATGAACTTTCATATCCTCCCTTAAATTCTCATTCTGGACTTTCGTGTCCTCCCTAAAATTCTCATTCTGGACTTTCATGTCCTCTATCATCTGCATTAACTTCTCCAAGGTCGCCTGACCTTCCATCTCACAATACCACAAAGAATACAATAATGAGTACGCTGGCTGTTGATGCAACCAGAATACTCCAAACTACTAGGGAAAGAATTCACTACCTACTGCGTTTTCACATACAAACGCTGTTATAATTTAATACCGAAACTGACAACATTCCAACAGTTGTCTCATAAAATTTTGTTTAGGTGGCTGGTATCACAACCTTGTTTAATGAAAAGAAAATTCTAAAGTTAATAAGTTACTCTGGATAAATATCCCAAATGGTTTCGCTTCCGTAAATTAAGTAAATAAAGAACATGTTAGCGCATAAACTTTGAATGTAATTCAGCATTACCACTTCCAAAACTTATATTGGCAACATGACATAAGCTTCAATACAGCTTTAAATACTGGTTTCCTAAAATGCATTGTGACTGTTATTATTATTATTATTATCTACCAAGTAGTTACGCTCCTCATTAAACGTATTAATATCTAGCACTCTCATTGGGCATAATTCGTTTAACTGTGGCTCAGCCATAATTTTCACCCGCTTGTATTATTTATAATGTGGCTTAAGCCTCAACATTATTTTATATTTTTCTAACATTTATTTTCAATGGATAATTTCATTATCGTTATCGTGGCATCGTATCGTTATCGTGACTTTGGGCTCCTCATCGTTATCGTGACATTAAGGCCCCACAGTTGATGGCGCCACTTCTACTGAACCCTTGAACTTACCATTCCATCGTTGGTCGGCCACGGCTGCTATAGTAGAACAATTTAGAACTCTTAAATCTTGGGTCGTTGCGGGAATAAATTCGGTCACGATCTTAACCAAACGATGGGGTTCAGAAGAAAGCCTAACTACTTGAAATGAGGAGCAAAAATGTGCTTACTAACTTTTATTAAACTGAAAGAGCACGATAACATCGTTAATTTAATATGCATTCTTGCCACAAAAATATAAAAAAAGATTTTATTATTGATTTTTGAAAAGTTCCAAATACAGTCACATTACATAACGTCACTTCGTTTCTTCTAATGTCGAAGAGTTGCTTCAGAGAAGCTAATATGTTAGTGGACAGCGAAACTGAAAAACTGAAAAGGGGAAGACCTGAAAACCGGGCGCCTATTTTTCCAAACAAGAACTGAGAGTTAATCCACACGATCCGTGGAAAATCTGACTTTCAACAATTAGAACGCCTGATTTTCTCTTAATTAAGGTTATCCACCAGTCAAATACCCTTCACGGATACGGAAACATCCGCCGAATGGACCCTTAATCGAACCAAACTGACTATCAGTTGCTTTGGATAGGTTGCGAAATATTATGGGAAAGCATGGTGTTCACTACAAGTTAACAGCATCATTCACAATTGACCTAAAATTCCACCATGTATTTGTCATTCATGACACCCTTAAGTGATACGTTAATCCCGATGCTAACTGTGCATCACCCAAACAACTGTTCGGAAGGAACCAACAACCACATGATCCGGGAGGATCTTACGTTAAGTCGTTCTAAAGGAACAAAACTGCGAAATGCAGGAATCACTTACTAATCATGCATTTAGAAGAAATGCCAAACACTGAAGTTAATCAAAAAGTGAAAAGTCACTTGAAAATATTATTATTGAACCGATTTTCAGGTTAGAAATGGGTTTGTTATGCTTAATAAATTTACCAGTCCACGCTAAAATTTACTACAAATTTAAGGAATTCTTTCCCTTGACAACAATGCTACCAGTACAGATCTCTCTATTTACTGTCTGTCCCAACACACTACTGGTAAAGTGATTACTTACTTACTTACTATGAATAAGAATGAAAATACGACAAAATTAAAAATGATATAAATCACTGGCTGACGAATCGAAACCGCATTCGCAACTCAAGTCTCATTCTACAACACTAAGTGTCAATGTGCACACTATCAAAGAAAACGGACGTTAAAACGAGAAACAATGAAGTTCGTAAAAATAAATTAGCATCTCGAAGTCATACAGCTTAACACGCACGAAGAAACACAGTAAAAATATTTAATCTAGATCGGGTCGATGTCCCGCACTTGGACAGCCCTCATTTATCAACAACAGTCCCGTTATCTCAACGAGAGCTTCGCATAGACCCTCTACAATAAATCATATCGTACTGTAACTGCTACCTTCCCCCAGGCCACTTCACAAAAGAAATAAAAGACAGGAACATCTAAACCGAGACTTGAGTGTGTACAGCTACCATCCCAGACCTATCGTCGGGCTCACTTGAAATCTGTACACCCTAAACCTAATCAGTATATACATGATGCCTTCCAAATCCTATCGTCGGGCGTGACCTAGGACGTCTCATCATCAATGACTCCAAGAATAAACACGTGACGTCCTAAATCTATCGTTGGGCGTCAAAGTGGGTCGCACCACGTCTCCCTTAACATATCAGGCGAACCGCAATTTCCAACAAACCTCCAACAGTAACACTGAATCTGGTCAGACAAAAAAATACGCACGACGGAACTACGTCTCTTATCAAAAAGAATACAAGTCGAAACACGGTAAGTGCCTACCTCTCGAAAAAAATACAAGTGTCTACCTCATCATAATATGTGAACTCAAAAATAAATAGACGTGACGAACGATTCTCCACCTCGAACACAATCTCAGCCTGTGCACTGAAGTGTCAGGGCTGCCAATGAAAATTCCCAACACACGTTTCCCTTTTAGTGGATGCCTTCCAAATAATAATCATCACCATCACATTCGAAATTCTCAGATCGCCTATCATCAATTCCAACCATCTTATCCATGACCTCTCCAATGAACAAATTAAATATGACCCAACCGTGTGTCCAAAGTGCTCTTTAATCCTGGAGATCGTTCATTATCTTAACAAAAATCACTGGATGTTTACTACCAAGACCTTTACATTTTACTAGAGTCGTTTTCACTTGGAATCGTTCTATAAATTTACAATGCTTCACATCATAGTCGTCTCAAGTTCGGATTGATTGCGGAAAACAATACAGCCTGTTTCAACACAGCCTGTTCCTAAATACTTCCTCTACAAAAATGTCGCAACACTCTTTCTCATCGCTTGATTCCAGCGGTAACACTTCTCTCTCATCTCCACGTACATATAAATCCATCGCTTTCAATCCCTTTTCCTTCAAGACCCTTTTTCATACTTCGATCCCCTGGTGAAAACGACAACATTATTAAGCACATCTCTGACTTTACTATTATTACGACTTTCGACCTCAAAAATCCAAGAGCACGCATCGACCTTTCGCAACATTGGTATACACGATGTCTCAAAATTTTCTTCCCATTAATGACTGTGACTCTAACAAATTTTATTGACATTATCTAAATATGCCTACGATCCTTGTAAAAATAACTGGTTAAATGCAATTTGACATAGGAGAATTTCCTTATCCCGCGGTAGACATTATTATTATTATTATTATTATTATTATTATTATTATTATTATTATTATTGTTATTATCATTGACCAGCATTTCTGAATGCAACTGACACCTGAAATTACAATATTCGCCACGACAAAATTTACACTTATAACGTTCACAAATCCGCACTTTTAATGATATCTCATCTCAACACAAAATTTTAAGCATCGCATTTTACCGTTCTTGACATGAACTTTACACACTGAAATTTTCACACGCTGACCAAAATTTACAACGCCTTTCGCCTGATAATTACGAATCTCACCCGACAATCATCTGGAAATTTGGTTAGGACAGACAGTGACTAACTACTAACTACAACATAATATAAAATAGACAGACCTGCACATTGGTGACATTCTCAGCATTCTGATTGCATCATCTCCAGCAACCTCGTACTTAGCCCCTCATTTTCACAGATAACATTTTCATATTTAAAAACTCACTCATCCAAACACTACCCTTCACACACACACGAGATTAAAATTACCATAAATAATGCATTTTCTTTGTAACTTGCACCACGAACTTCCCTCGTTCTGCAGTCGGCTATAACTGTCTGATGCGTCTCCCAGAGTGGTTTCTCTCCCCGTTGTTTCAACAAGAACAGGTGTTCGGCCGATAAGGGAATCGAACTATTTTGAATCGCTTCCCCCAGACCTTCTTCACTTACAAGAGTACAGGAAATGATAAAAATAAAATCTGCTGTGTATTTTTCAACCAGCCTACACCTTCCCAGTTCGTCTGCAAACGTTCACAGCTTCTCCAATCCACTTTTCTTCTTACTAAATATATGGACTTTAGCCACGAACATGTATTGAAATATTGTCGGTCAATCTGGCGCGAAATTCTAATGACGACGGGCACGAGCTCCCGCGGCCTCAAGTTCCAGATCGACACTCAAAAATCTACGGTGGGGGGTTTCTTTTATAATTTCCGGAAGGACGCTATCCCCTCTATGAGGCTCGGTTGTGAAATCTGCCAAATTTGCTTCTAATAAACCGATTTTGATAAGACTTGTCCCAGAACTCCGGACAGACTTGCACTTATGTTAGGTGTTAATTTTATAATTTTCTGCACTCACAACAGGAGAAATAAATTGTTTCTGCCCGTGCGTTTCGCGCGTTTTTCTTCTGCCCACGACCTTGGCACGTGTAACTAGCTCGCTGTTCTCACGCTAACACACACTTGGGCTTAACTGCATCTAAAATTTTCCCTGGTGTCACTACCTCCACAGAGGGTATATGAATAATTTTGCTTATTTATTTCTTCCTTTACTCTCTTGTCAAAATCCCTCGTTGTGCAGAATTCATTAATTTAGAAAATTGTCGGGCACTCGAGTTCCACCGAAGTGTCCCGGCAATCCACGAGCTCGCCTTGCGGGAACCTTCCCACGCAACATCGGGCTCTTGGGAGCGCAAAAATGGCTGCCCTCAAACATACAGTAGTTTCTGAATACCAAATAAATATTTGGGAAAAATAAAAATTTTTCTCACCGTAGAATTATGGGTTCAGTATAACAGTCTGTTTGAGACCATATGAGGATGGGATAATAATAAAAATAATACCGAAAAATAGACACGATAACATGGCCAATTAAAAAGAAAAGTGTGATATTCTAGAGACCCATCACTCTTACGACAAGCAAGGAGATCCTCAGACGTTCCGGTCATCAATTTCATTGATACGTGTATTAATACCAGATATTGTGTATAACGAAATGTTGAGGTAATAAAGCGTATCTCTCTACAACCCATGAGAAAATAACAATTAAAATTGGTAAAGTTAATAGTATGAGGCATTTGTATGCTTATTATACTCCCACAGCTAGTTCGTCAGCGGTAGTTCAGTGGTTGTGGTCTTGCTTACGGTCCAGGAGTTTTGTTTCGCTGGGATTGCGCCCAGGTTGTGGAAGAAGTGTTTGCTTAAAATTCCTTAATTCCTTTATGCCTGTTAGTACAATCATTTACAAAATAAAAAACTTTAATCAAGAAGAAATTTAAAGAAGCAACAGTCAAGAGTGTGATTTGAAGGGACCACCCCATGATAGGCCGGCAGTCGCTTTAATAAAAAATCTGTTACTTTTTATGTAACATGTTTTGTAATACTTTAAATAGAGGTTAATTTAAATCCTGCAGGTAATGTGCTACATACCATTATTCTCCTAATCTACCCCAATTTAATGAGTCATGGTTCGAATTTCCAATTATTATAGCGTTTTAAAACGATAAATTAAAACCGTAAAGGAATTCATAAATTTTAGTTTCGTTTCTTCTAGACCTCAGGGAAATTTTGAAGATGAGAGCACTCTTGAAGTTACCCTGTTAAAATTGCGATGTCGATTAGGAGAGACAGTTTTAAGGAATATTTTAGGTGTGGAGAAATATCTATACAGATCAACGTACTTTGACAGGCTCGGCAAACGATATGTCTGTTGTCGCCTTCATATTAATAAACTTACGACATTGCCTTGCTCATGTGAGCATGGTACCTGGTTTGGAAATAAGCCATTGCGTGATTTTTCGCAAACACCTTCGAAAATAATATACTTTCAGGTCTATATGTTGATATAAAACTTAGTCATTTAAAAGATTCGTCTGATTGTGAGTGTGTTTTGTGCACAATATTATGCAATTTCCGGCCAGCGGTTTAGATATGACGTTGTTCGTGAAGACCGACAAACACATGTCATTTCATTTATGTATACAGAAGGAGAAAATAGGATTATGTTCATTGTTCTATTTTAAATAATTTTTACCCATTACTGTACATAACGTTAAATTACTGTCGCAATTCGAAGTAAATATTTGTACCTAACGAATCAGTTATTTTTAAACTATCGTAGGTTTAAGAATTTGAATAGACGACTGACGTCACAAAAATAATAGAAGTTCTCCACATCTGTACACCGTGGTCTAATTGGGTTTGATGCTCCCAAATGCTGGCAGCAGAGAAAGAATAAATAATAATAATGTTATTGTTTTTTACATCCCACTATCTATTCTACTCCACCTGCGTCCAGGCCGACGTGAAGAGTTCCCGGTCAGCTTCTCAGGGAATTATTATACTTTCATCTAATTTTACGTGGGATCCGAGAAAGATCATCTTCCGGTTTCAAACGAAATATTATTCAATCAATCGCAACCCTGCCGAATGGACGTCTCCATCTGGCAGACCTTGGCAATGTGGCAGTACCGAAAATTCAAAACCTTTTAATCTATGATAATCCTTATAAGTAACAAACAAATTACTCCTTATTTCTACTTATTTATTAAATATAATAACTTGAAGAAAAAGGAAAAGAAAATATGGGAAGAGAACAATGAGTTCTGTATGTATCATTTTCTCTGATGAAGTAAACATCCATTGAAAATGTTCAATTGTACAATAGTCCTTCGCATTTACATTTCATCTGCATTATAGTCATATTTGAAATAGGTGCTTTTAACTAAAACTGGTCAGTCATTCTCTAAACCTGACACTTCTCATCATTTTAATCTACGTTCTTCATTCAGTCTTTGATCAACTCCACTGTTAGAAAGTTGGAGTTTATCATCGCTAGTATAATGCCATATCTAAAGTATAATCTATTTAGATTGATCATAATATGAATCTAAAGTGATCTACATCACATAATTCTAAAGTTTCAATCTGAATGTCATCATTTCTCATTTTTATTATATGAAATTTTATTATCTGAAACCCTATCTGTAAATTTATTATTTGGAACCTTATTATATGTTGTCTGCCTGTCTGGTATCTTATTATGACTTTTGGGTTTCGGGATGCTAAATAGGTTTCTCATATACAGCAATTATTCGCTGTCATAAGGTTAATCATTGCCAAATTAAATATATTCACGCATATCCTTCATGTTTTAAAATCATATATCACATTAGCAGACATTAATATGCCTGGCCTAACCTTCATTAACCATAAATTAGCATTAGAATCTAAGATTATGCCAATATATATTGTGCTTTCATCTTTGGTAAATTATACATTAATCTCTATAGTTGTTCAGTAGTGCCATTTACTGAACTCGATCGTGACCTCAGTCTTAACTTTATTTGGGAAGGAAAAACTGTAAACATGTCGTTTACTCCAACTAAAAATCCTTATATCAACATCTATTAACAAATTTGTAGGATATCAGCTGACTGCTGTTCATTACTATGAGCTTTTATTTAACATGGGACTCCACTGTGAGCATACTCTTCGATTCATTTCTGGACACAAACCTTGCCATACAATGATTACTCAACTACGATCCTACTCTCATGTGCCATTTAATTTCGCAAAACCTTATTCTTTCTTCATAATTCCCGATGCATATACATTCGTATCTCTACATTTTCATAAATACTCAATTCAAATCTATCTCATCGTGGTCACAACTCTTCTCATCTCAAATCTTCTTAAAATCCCTCATTCATTACAATATTAACATTCCCCCGACGATATTTCTTCTGAATTTCCTCTAAATTCATATAGGATCTATTTCTTTTTTGCATTATATAGTCGTAGTCATGACGGTCAATATACATACCGCCTAAAAACAATCTACATCTCACACAGCATGTATCCTTCCCAATACTTACTAAAATACGACAGAATCGCCCTTCCGTATGACCTATCATCTTATATTCATACACAATACACTATTTTATGGGATTAACACAACCGTGGCTGCGGTCAGAGTTTACTTAAAACGAATGTCACTATGCATTATGGACTAGCACAAATATCATTTGTCAGTTTACCTGACAAAAAATAGTTTCTGTAGGTCATGTTTGGCACCTGGATTAAATATAACTGGCAATTGAAATTCAATGAATATTATCTACCAAATAATACAAAGAATTTTGAAAACAAGAAACTTATCTCGCATCCGTCACCGTTCCGAGCTGGCTTCCTCTTCTCAGCTGCTACATGCGATCCTTGCGGCCGGCATCTGGACTTTTGCACGTCATCTCAGGTCACAATGAATTGTCATCTTGCGCCTCATTATGTAATTATGGATAATCCATTCCGACGTTTAGCAAGACTCCATGGTCGTTCATGAAAACATAAAAGAACATTCGGATGACAGAATACATAATTATACTGTTCATATAGCCACATATATTGCTATTTCTTGAGCTACTTGTGATGCGTATATATATACGGTATAAATATATGGATATGACATTTGCTTGTTAATTATAATTTCTCCCGGCTAATATGAATCGTAAGTAATTAATTCTGCTCTTTCTTTTCTTGTAGTGGATTGCCTAGAGCAGGGTCAGCCAACTGCGTGTACGTGTGATGTCAGGTAACACGTCACACACTCTGCTCGGGCAGCGAAACGATCTACTTAGTACTGTAACTGAGAAGTGAAGGCTAGGGGGCGAGGGGAAACACAACGTGATTCGTAGGGGCAGGTCCAAGGACTGCGTGCAGTACATATTTTATTGTAACGTAACTTAAGAGTTATAAAGCAAGTTTATTTCTATATATACACAAACTAAACTTGTTTTCTGTCGGTGCATCTTCGGAACCAATATTGAACAAAAAATTGCTGTGTTTTACAATATCATGCACTGTAAAAAGAGTGCTAATAGTAAGAAACAGTACAGTTTTACAACAAAAAATAGTACAAAGATTAATCTGTAAACTCAAAACATATGTTTTACCTCATGATATCGATAATCAGTTGCCACTCGTGGGTTTCCCTGATTTTTGTAGTCTTTTTTCGTGGACTAGTTTTTCAGTATTAAGAGTTAATGTTTGAGAAACACTAAGTTTAAGAGCACACTTCAAATTGTGATCTGACAACTGGCTTCTCTGTTTAGGTTTAGTTGTTTTTAAAATAGAAAAGAGTCGTTCATAGGCATACGTAGAACCAAAAATATTCAACATCATCATCATAAACTGTTTACCCTCCAGGGTCGGTTTTTCCCTCGGACACAGCGAGGGATCCCACCTCTACCGCCTCAAGGGCAGTGTCCTGGAGCTTCAGACTCTTGGTCGGGGATACAACTGGGGAGAATGACCAGTACCTCGCCCAGGCGGCCTCACCTGCTATGCTGAACAGGGGCCTTGTGGAGGGATGGGAAGATTGGAAGGGATAGGCAAGGAAGAGGGAAGGAAGCGGCCGTGGCCTTATGTTAGGTACCATCCCGGCATTCGCCTGGAGGAGAAGTGGGAAACCACGGAAAACCACTTCCAGGATGGCTGAGGTGGGAATCGAACCCACCTCTACTCAGTTGACCTCCCGAGGCTGAGTGGACCCCGTTCCAGCCATCATACCACTTTTCAAATTTCGTGGCAGAGCCGGGAATCGAACCCGGGCCTCCGGGGGTGGCAGCTAATCACGCTAACCACTACACCACAGAGGCGGACAAATACTCAACATTCTTGCTGCAAACCTATGAAATCGGGGAAACCTTTTTTGTGACGAATTTCTATAAAAGCCACACAAATCCTTCTTATTTACAAAGTTATCTCTTAGTTCTCTATCACACTGTAAGTCTATTAACTCTAATTGTAGGTCTGGATCAAAGTTATCTGCAACAACTGAATATGGCATGGTTAAAAGTTGAAAAATCAGTTTCCTGACACTCCAAATTGTTAAATCTAGAATCAAATTCCAAATAAAGGTTTTTTTTATGATTTTGACATACCTATCAATATCCTCAGCCGTAGCACATTCAAACACTGTAACCAGTTTTTGAAAATGTGGAATAATTCTGTTCATGAACTGACGCTCCCACAGACACAATTTTAATTTGAACGATTTCACTCTATCAAACATTTCTGTAATTATTAAACCCTTTCCCTGGAGAGAAACATTCAGAATGTTCAAATGACCTGTTAAATCTGCAATAGATGCGAGGTCACAAATCCACCTGCGATCTTGTAGTTCGGGGACTGGCACATTTTGTTGCTCCATAAATGTAGCTATATCTTGTCGTAGTTGAGAAAACGCATCGAGTACTTTGCCTCGACTAAGCCAGCGAACAGCACAATGATAAGGCAAATCATCAAGTCCACTGTCACTTTCTCCTAGAAATTCCTTGAACTGCCGATGACGTAAGGCCCTTGATCTTGTGAGGTTTTTAATTCTAACCACTGCGGTCATTACATTGTTCAGTTCAATGCTTTTCGCACACAGATTTTCTAAATGTGTGATACAGTGAATTGGAACAAGTGTGTGAGCTATATTGAGAGTCTTCATTTTTTGTATTATGAGCCCAACTACTCCAGAATTCCGTCCTACCATAGAAGGTGCACCATCTGTTGCTATTGAAACTAGTTAGTTCCATGGCAAGGAAGCATTTTCAACAACACTTACAATGCAGTTGAAAATGTCAATGCCTTTCGTCGTATTCTTCATAGGCACTAAATCCAGTAGTTCCTCCCAAATTGTAAGATTTTCGTCAACCCCTCGTATGAACACGGCTAGTTGGGCCGTGTTAGAAATATCTGTGCTCTCGTCAATTACTAAGGAGTATGCCCGGAAGCTTTTTGTCAGTTCTAATAATTGTAGGTGGACATCATCAGATAGGTCTTGAATTCTTCTCGACACTGTATGCGCGGGCAAGCTGGTAGCTTCGAACTCTTCAACGATATTTGGACAAAACCCTCACCTGCTAGAATTAAACATTCCTTTACGAATTCACCATCACTGAAGGGTTTAAGTTTCTTTGCAATTAAATATGACATTTTATAACTCAGTCGAACTGCTGACTCACTGATCGAATGCTCGACAGGGTTATTTAATTTACCTTTTAGTTCTGTAATTACACGTACCCTTTCCTCGCCTTGATATCGATCATAATCTGCAGCGTAACACAAACTGTAGTGGCGTTGTAAATTATATATTTTTATATACTGTAGCTCTTTTCTACAAACTAAACGTTTAGCTGTAGCATTCCTATCATTTTCAACAAATAAATATAGATCTTCCCACAATGATAAAAAGATCGGAGGGGTAGGTAGCTTGTCGCACCGTGATGTGCCCGGTTCATCCATACTTATGTACTGTACTGTACCAATACCACCACCACTACGTAAAGCACTGAACGTGTTTACTACAAAGCGAGGCTGTCTCTTCGTCTCACTCTACGACAGCGACTCCCCACCTTCTGCGCTCATACGTCACACGGGCCCTCCGACGTCACACGGGCCCTCTTACACCACACGCCAGCCAGTTGGCCGACCCTGGCCTAGAGGTACGAATAGCCCTCTCGTTGCTCCCCAATGTAATGGTCCAGATGTCCCTTTATTATTATTTCTTTTTGAAATTACGGATTTTCTTGCCATATTTCTCTCTGCTCATATGCTACCTGGCATAAAATTCCTCTTTAATCTTCCTTTCAACCAGTTTTCTTGATGTAAAGCGACGATTTGGTATGATATTATGTTCTTCACAGTTTTTTTGTGTGGTATCCTTTTTTCTCAGTAAAGAATGATTCAGATTTCAATTCCGAGGTTCTTGTACACGCCCCTGCGATTCCTTGCCTTCTGTTATGCAGTCCATTTGAGTTTCGGTGACACATCGCGCTCATTTATTCTGCTTGAAGTCGCCGTCAGCCATTTTGTCTGTCCTGATCTCCTTTATATTTCCACATCAACTACAACGTAATGTACATATAATGGTACACTACATTTCGGTGTTTGGAGACACCGATTTACAGGAATTTTGTCCCGCAGGATTTCTTTTACTACCAGTAAATCTACCGACACGAGACTGACGTATTTGAGCACCTTCAAATACCATCGGTCTGAACCAGGATCGAACCTGCCAAGTTGGGGCCAGAAGGCCAGCTCCTCAACCGTCTGAGCCACTCAACCCGGTAGCGGAGAAATATCACGCGAAGGAAAACACTACGAGAAATAGCTAAAAGTCGTAAATATCTCCGTTATCATCCACCGTATTAAATGACTATGTTAGACTTAAAGGATCATAAATTACATTTTCTAGTATCATCATTGTCTACACGTTACTGAGATTTTTTGAGAAATATTTGAGATGTTAATCTGAACAACTACTCCTCACAATGGTGTTCAAATAATCTATAATATACATCGTTATATTTCCTTCATTTTGAATGCAGAGTTTTGTAAAATTATGTTTCGCCGTTTTTGGGATATACAATAACAGACAAAAATACACACGGTAGGAGGATTGATCTGAACTTATTTTCGATAGTTTTACGACTAGTACACCATGAAATGAAATGTCGTATGGCTTTCAGTGCCGGGATATCCCAGGACGGGTTCGGCTCGCCAGGTGCAGGTCTTTCTATTTGACTCCCGTAGGCGACCTGAGCGTCGTGATGAGGATGAAATGATTATGAAGACAACACATACACCCAGCCTCCGTGTCAGTGAATTAACCAATTAAGGTTAAAATCCCCGACCCGGGCGGGAATCGAACCCGGGACCCTCTGAACCGAAGGCCAGTACTCTGACCGTTCAGCCAACGAATCGGACCTAGTACACCATAAAAATGAGGTATGGGTTAAGTTTACAGACTAGAGGACATATTTATAAGGGAGGGTTATTATTTAAGGGCTTAAATTTACTTGATATATTTCATTCATTGATATCATGTATTTGTCCGAGTAAATAATATTACTTCACATCCATAGTAGTATGAAGCAATATCACGAATTGGACTTTCATGGCCATGATTATAATAGAATTTTTCCACGCTTGTAGACCGTTGTGCAATTAATTGAGTTTGATGCTTTCAGTGTTTCCATTACTCACCGTCGAAGAGAGGAAATCCTTGACTTTGCCGGGCGCAGTATCCGGTGAAGTGTCGGTAGCTTCAAACACAATTAAACTACGGCCTTCAAACTTCCGTTATAATGTATGTGCAGTACAATGAAATTGGCTTTGCATCAATCCGCAGATATCACACCATATTTGTTATTAATGAACATTTTAGTACAGTATCTATTACAAATGATTGAACGTCATCCTGCAAATTCCGCAAGGATACACCTTTTTTGTGGTGGACGTGAGACGCAGAAGCTTTGATGGGTTCGCTTCACTATCGAACATACCTTAAAACACGTTTTATGATGATACGAGTAAATCTTTTTCTGTTGGTGTCCGAATATGTCTTACAAAATACGAGGATTTGGGCATAAGACAATGTGACTATTTGTATTGGCACGGATGCGGGATCTAGCAGATAAATGGGAATATACAGATGGGAGTGGGAAGCGTAAGGTGCAGGGGAATGTATGAATAATACCGAGTAGGTTTACCAGGTGTAGGATAAAAAGTAAGGAAACTGTGAGCCATGAAATCCTTAAGCTACATAACGTAAACCCTCAAATAGTTCCCTAAATTGTCCACAACTCGTTGGCAATGACGCGGGAGACGTCGGATAACAGTCACCTCGCCATGAGTGAATTTTGTAATATCATGTTTCACAGTGTTGTCAGTGTCCTCTCGTGTCCCAAACCGTCTCCCGTGCAATGGATCTCTCACGTCTGGGATGAGATCAAAATCGCATGGGGACAAGTCCGATAAACATGGCGGATGTTCCAGTACTTCCAAGGCTGTTCTTGCCTCGTCACATCAATTCTGCACAGAGCCTGATTCATTACTACTGTCCCATCACCCTGTGTGTGATACCTGTCCAATACACCGCCAACTCGTGCTGTGTCCATGTACTATGAGCGTCATGTTTCCTAGGACATATGACCATATGAGTATGTGAGGAAAAACATAGTTGCTATGACTTATGCCCCAACCCGCGTATAAATAATTATTAGCTGGTGTGACAGAGGTGTCCTCGGTTCACCTGGAAAGGCATGATTATGGTATCCGTTCTGAAATTTTTGAACTTCCACTTCTAGAGAGCTCACGCCCCCTGCACCAGAAATGATAATTGGATTAATTCCTCGGAGCGGATGGTAGATGCGGAGTGGATCTCGGCCCACAAGTGGCCACGGATAGTCCTTGGTCCAACAGCTCTGCACTCCGACCGGTCAATCGAACAGAGGAGGGGTGGCCACGGCTCTACCGTGGCTGTACGCCTCAGCATTCGGAAGACGGGAAAGGGCTGGCCCTCGCGGCTGGCCCCAACCGTCAGCTGTCCTGAGAATGGTTTAACGAGGTGTTCCATTCTCCTGCACTAAGGCGAATGCCGGGACAGTTCGTGGTATAGATCACGGCCGCGAACCCCCTCATCTTCTCCGAGCATCTCCTTCACCGTAACAAATCTTCCAGCCTGAGAGACCGCGTTACCGTCTAAGAGGCCTGCCTCCCCCTTCAAGGGAGGAATGAAAACAGTTTAGTAGCAGTAGTAGTTCCTGGGGGCAGAGGTAGTGGGAGATAGTGCTAGTCACTTTATTCTATTCAGTACCGAGATTGCAATGTTAGGAACGTTTATCTTGCTCTCCAGCAGTGTTCTCTCATTGCCTGTAACTATATGGCTTTGCTTTTCACTGATTCAGCTACCGCTCAATTAATTTTCCTTACTTTTAGATTTTGCTGCAAGAGATACAATGTTGTATTTGACAGCACACATTTGTTGACCCTTAGGTACGTAGGTTAGTTGATGGGACGCTTTTCTCTGCTCGACGTCATAAATCAATACCACTCCAGAAGGCGTTAAACACGAAGAAAAAGAAGGAGAAGAAGAAGAACAAGAAAGAAATAGCATTTGAAACTGAAAAGCAAAATAACAGTGATAATTAATCACGTCGATAACCAGAATTTGGCCAGGTACTAGCTAAATGAAATTACATCTAGCTTCTCACGAAGAGGTCCGCGGTTCGAATCCGGTTAGATGAATATGGCATTTTTGAACAATTTTTTTTCTGCTCTTCGGATTCGAATTAAAATTTAAGTTCTAGTTTCTGTGATCACGATGTCAACAGTTTAGTAAAATTAAAAGCGTGCTTGCTTTCTTGCCTGCTTGCTTTCTTACCCTTCTGCAGCAAGTAGGCCTATAAGAACAGAAACAACTTCTAAAGTGTAATGTCCTCATTGCAGCTCTTGTGTGTTTATTTGGGGAAAGGATATAAGTCACGCACTCTTCGTTCATCCTGTATGTGGCAAATTGTATGCAGACGGATGTAGCTGAGTTCGCATAGCCGCGCAAAATATGCGAACCAGGACAACATTCCATGATCACAACTTTAAAGGTATAGGTGTCGGTTATAAATGATCTGTGTGCGATTATCAATTATTTGACGGGAACAATCGTACCTGAACTCAGTGTTTATAATGTTGGCATTCCTCTTTAACGAGTCTCAGGCTGACACGTGAACAAAATGTTCGGTGTAAATTGAACAATCAACTAAGGTGGAGGTGCATAAACAGTAGGAGTGAATTATTGCCGGTCAGTAACAGCTTATGGCCAGGATGTTTTAATTCCCAGAGGAAAGTGTGAGACTGGAGTAATGAAGTTTAGGATGTCGCACTGAACTGAAAGATAATTCAGAGCAAAATCATGGACAAAGCACATGGATAACAACTACGCCCTGGTCAAAAATTGTATAAAGGAAGATGAAAACTTTAAAGTACATGATTTGTTTACCATCAATAAAAACATGAATTAGCTTATGTGTAATATAGTGTTCATACGTAGTAGCTAGGAGTGAAACTGTTCACAAGCACAATAATTTCAAAGATCCACACTTCGTGGGTCATCTCAGATTTACTTATTTGTAACATGGCTTTTCATTGAGTCCAAAAATTCTCACCAAGGATGTTAAAAACAACATAGTTCGTATTTCACCTGAACACGCTTATTAAACTTTCAATATGAAGTGCTTCAGATTACCCTTGCAGAGGAACAGAGCTCCGAGGAAATATTTAAAGCTCTCAAACGCTGGGACAAAGATTTAAAACTTTTCTGGTAATTTTGCTTACATGTAGTGCATATTGTGTACAGTTATATTGCTGCTATCTATCCAGATAATACACAACAGATCCAACAATAAACACCAGTGTAACCAGGTAACATTTTCACTGGCTTCAATCAATCAATCAATCAATCAATCAATCAATCAATCAATCAATCAATCAATCAATCAATCAATCAATCAATCAATCAATCAATCAATCCTGATCTGCATTTAGGGCAGTCGCCCAGGTGGCAGATTCCCTATCTGTTGCTTTCCTAGCCTTTTCCTAAATGATTTCAAAGGAACTGGAAATTTATTGAACGTCTCCCTTGGTAAGTTATTCCAATCCCTAACTCCCCTTCCTATAAATGAATATTTGCCCCAGTTTGTCCTCTTGAATTCCAACTTTAACTTCATATTGTGATCTTTCCTACTTTTATAAACGCCATTCAAACTTATTCGTCTACTGATGTCATTCCACGCCATCTCTCCGCTGACAGCTCGGAACATACCACTTAGTCGAGCAGCTCTTCTTCTTTCTCTCAGTTCTTCCCAACCCAAACTTTGCAACATTTTTGTAACGCTACTCTTTTGTCGGAAATCACCCAGAACAAATCGAGCTCTCACTGAAGCGGTTGCGATCCGAATCACGGCCCATGCATGTAGGAGTTTTTGAATCGAAATGGCTCATATCTGTAGTTTGGATTCTACATAAACATGCAAGTATTGTGACTATGATCTAGATTAAGAAGAAGCTTGTTCCTTGTTTGATACTACACGAGAGTAAAACGTTATCACGCAATTCACAAACGGGCTATTCACTATATTCCCTAGGCCTCCCAATAGAACCATCTCATGTCATTTACTAAATCATATACACTGTAATAATTTTACTCTCACCCCTGTGGGTGGGGGACGCAGACGAAGAATACACACACGGTATCCCCTGTCTGTCGTAAGAGGCAACTAAAAGGGGCGACCAAGGGATGATTGTATTAGAACCATGAAACTCCTTGTGATTAGTACCACCACGCGGGGAACACCGTGGGTGGCTTTTACTTACGCGTAGTACCACTGTTAGGTACCAAATAGGTTTGTGATTAATAGCAAAAGAGTGCGTTGCCGGCTTTTACAGTACCTGTGATTAGTAGCACTATATGAACGACACCATGGTTCTGGCTTGCCTATGATTAGTACCCACTATATGAGGAACACTACGGGATAGCGCGAGTCTTTGTGGTTAGTACATTTATTTGATGAACACCATAGATTTGCGTTGCCTATAAATGGCGCAGCAATGTGCGAAACAGTAATAAATGTGCGAATTTCCTTACCTGTGAGAAGTACCGTAATGTGTGGAATACCGCGAGTCTACGCTACTCTTGATTAGCACCGCAACATGACAAATACCATAGTTCTGCTTTCCTAGCGATAAGTACCATTATGAGGGGACGATGGCTTGGATTTTGGACCCCTTTCGACTACAAGCATCATCGATTCAATATCGTTCTATAGAAGCGGTCCCTTGATCAGTAATACTATTGTTTTACGCCAGCTTCTGTGCATGTGAGGCACTGTGGGTCGGTTCCATTGTTTGAAATGAATGAAATGAATTCATTCTTCGTCCTCACTTTTTGAATGATGGTCACTGGAGGATTTTGGACTTTTAATTTGTCATTTCATTTCGTCCCATTTCGTACCATTAGGGGCCAATGACCTAGATGTTAGTCCCCTTTAAACAACAAGCATCATCATCATCATCATCATCATCATCATCAATTTTACACTCTGGCTTCTTGACTGGTGTCGTGGAATTCAGTTCAGAGGGTCCGGCTTCAATTCCCGTGGTATTTGAAGGTTCTCAAATATGTCACCCTCGTGTCGGTAGATTTATCGGTAGAAAAAGAACTCCAGCAGGATAAAATTCCGGCACCTCGGTGTTTCTGTAAACCGTAAAAGTAGTTACTTGGACGTAAAAACAGTAACATTATTATTAATGAATAACTACCTACTTTCCTGGGCCTCTGTTGAGGGTCAGTATTAAAGTAACTCCCACAGCAACAGAAAATAAGTTGTGAAAAAGTTTATACTAGGTATAAGGAACAAAATAATATCCTGGAATAGATATTTTCTATGCAATCGTCATTTGATTTACATCCTTTTAAGAAATTAGAGAATAAGGCCCTACAAAAGCCCGTTTTCTTCCTACAAGTAGCGCCCCATAAGTAATAAAAAAATTCAAAAATTCAACAATAACTTCATACACAAAATAAATATAAAGTTCTGTACAACAAAGAAAATAAAATGTTGGTGGAGATTTCATAAAATAATTACATATACAGCAAAGATAATTCCCAAACGTAGATCGTGGCAGTGAGTGGTTTAATAATACCCCATGCAGAAGAGGGAAAAGCACCAGCTCTGAAAATCAAAGATCCGTAAACTATTGCCGTGAAAGTTAGTGTTCTAATTAGACATTCAGTTCGGGAAAATGAAACTTTTGCTTTGCGTCCACACTTCCTGGTAGGCATTGTTTCCTACTCGTACTGGAAGCTTGCGTCACGTTTGAAATACAATGGCTAATTACGGTACTGGAGAAGAAGCTCCATCAAACAAGCTGTAGTCAGAAGCACGTGACATTACAGAGAGGTGGAGAACGTGATGCGACGCCTCGACCTTTATTTACAGGGCACAATGGATAAGCCTTTGAGCAGCTTATGACTTGCATGCTACACTACAATATGTGTAGCCTGACACGCCTTAATTGGAAACATCTCAGTGTAATCCCAAGACCAGCTCATGTTCCTTGAGATGCTTGTGCAAACAACATACTCGGTGCTATGACTCTCACAGATTTGAAGATCTGATACATGAGATACAAGAGTAGATATATTTCCACTTTTTTCCGAGATAAGAAAGGCGGAGACTGTTGCAAGTACTATGGTCTGAAGAAATGAAACAAGAAGAATATCAAACCCTTATAATGTATACCTTCATATATAAACAAACTCAAAAATCTATATATGGAAAATAAGAGTTTTGTGTGTACATTGATCAGAATTTAAAAAGAATAAGAAAATGTTATTTCTGTACCGGTCGTGTCCACAGTAATAAGGCAATATACTTTTTAATTTTCAGTCATGTCTGTCTGTCTGTCTGTCTGTCTGTCTGTCTGTCTGTCTGTCTGTCTGTCTGTCTGTCTGTCTGTCTGTCTGTCTGTCTGTCTGTCTGTCTGTCTGTCTGTCTGTCTGTCTGTCTGTCTGTCTGTCTGTCTGTCTGTACGCGCACAACGAGAAAATGATTAAAGAGAATTTGACGAAAATCGGAAGGTAAAGTCGGGGAATGAGGCACTACAGTCTATGCTTTAAATATTATTCACGCTGAGTGAAAAGGTAGTTTATAGGAAGGCCCAAAATTTAATTTATTTATGTTATTAGTGGTCTTATCGATAAATACTAGAGATATAAAGTTATATAGAATTACATTTCCGGTTATTTATCTCTTATACATTTTTATTGTACTGGCTATGATAAGATATATTCATGAATTTCGGTTTTTGTTGCTAAGTCCACATCCAGGCCGAACCACGATAAAATATGTGACCAGAATTTAATAAAAATCGGTGTGTTAAGTCAGGGGATAAGGAACTACACTCTAAGCTATAAATAATTTTATTTGCGCTGGATGAAATGGTAGTTTACGAGGAGGCGACTAAAATTTAATTTTTAAATACCTATGTTATTAGTCCTATCGAAAAGTACTGCACAACAAATCTTATAGAGAATACAATTTCCAATCATTTATGGCTTATAGAGTTCTATCGTACCGACTGTGATAACAGAAATGAATGTAGACTGTTGTTTCTTTGTCCATAACAACGCTGAGCATTGCTAACATGGAAATATCATTCAATCGTGGTAAATGGTCATGTTTTGCTCACTATTGTCATAAGATGAAAAAACGCGTGGTATCCGTCCATGTCGACAAGGAAAATTGTGAAGGTGGTTATGAAAAATGAGAAATAAATCGGAAAGAAATGATCGCTTGACGAATAAGACAAGAGAGAGTGATTAAAGGAAGGACTTCCTTCATAGTAGATATTCTAATATCACAGAGTCGGAAGAAAACCGAATGTGAATGCTCATAAAACATTGACCATGGTGTTATGCGATTTCACTCTTCTCTTTCCACTCTGCTGCTGCATCCCGAGTAAAACAACATGCCTGAAATGTTTTGTTTTTGCTATTTGTTTTATGTCGCACAGTCACAGATAGGTCTTATGGCGAGGATGGGATAGGAAAGGCCTAGGAATGAGAAGGAAGCGGCCGTGGCCTTAATTAAGGTACAGCCCCAACACTGTCATGGTATGAAAACCATCTTCAGGGTTGCCGACAGTGGGGTTCGAACCCACTATATTCCGGATGCAAGCTCACAGTTTCGCGCCCCTAACCGCATGGCCAAATCGTCCGGTTGCATGAATATTAGCAGAAAGTAGGTGGGGAGTTAAATAACTTTGCACATGCTATATGATTATCCCGCCAACAACGGATACTACAGCTAGTGTTATAAAATTATTATTATTATTATTATTATTATTATTATTATTATTATTATTATTATTATTATTATTATTATTATTATTATTATTATTATTATTATTTGCAGGAAGCTAGCAGCATGATACTTAGTTGTATACATTTGGGCATATGCATTTTTCTCACAATTCACGCATAGTAGGAGATGGTAAGGTGGATGGGCAAGGGAGAACAGGACATAAACGTAAGAGAACAGGGTGGGACTGGCCCACCCCAAATATGTAAAAGAAGGGAGAAATGTGAGAGGCGGGATATGGGAGGAGAGCGGCTCCAGCTTTTCTCTTTTACTATTGATTTCATATAAGATTCTTGGACTATACGTGAAACGTCCCTTAATTATAAACAACTTTTGTTATGTACATAATTTCGCTTACTCCTCAAATGACGGGGGACATTACTATTTTCTGCGGATCTCATGCTCTGCATTGAGTGACCGACAGACCAACAACGAACCTACAGGTTACCATGGCAACGTCTCTAACTGCTTGCCAGCAGGGAAATAACGTGTTGCCATTTTCGTCATCATTCCTGTAAACTCGTGGTTGTTCCTCGGGTCGAAAACCAGAGAGACGTCAATCGACCATTCTGCCAGGATGTTGGCGGAATACCGTTCCAGGTTACAATCGTCCTCGAATAGCACTAAGGGGCGTTGTTAATATTTGAACAGTACAGCGGAGTGTAGCCCATTATTTCATACCGTGTTCTGGCATTTGCTATAACGTTTACTGTGAGTTATTTATATTCTACTTCTGTTCTTCGCTTTCATTTCTTTCCTCAGCGTTGCCTCTTTAGGCTTAAGTGAAAACACCATAAATCATCTTCTTATCTGTTTACCTAAGAATCATTCCGCCTACATTTCTCCTCATTTACCGCCCTCTTATATCCGTAACTCATACCATGTCAATTTATTTAGGGGCACTTCATTTTCCAATAAATCCATTTGGTATTTACTGTACATATTTGTCCTATACGGCTGTCGTCATTTGTAGTCCTATTTTCTATTAATTTCAACTTCCTTAACTGTATTACTTTCTTCCTTGATTACTCCGTGTGTATGAGAGTGCTAATCCCGAAACCTGGACACACTTTTCCCGGAGGAATAATTCCAAGCTGTTCAAATGTATAACTTCTTGGCCCCGGAAAAGATCGAAATATGGGTGCATTTTAATGGCGATGCAGACCTTGGTTTCTGGGAAGTTGGTGGCTAAACGGTAAGTCGTATTGCAAAACAGACAGCACAATCGCCGTTTAGTTTGGAGAGGTCTACAACTTTTGTCCAATGATTTATTGTCGTGTCTCGGTTGTTGGTAAGTTGGATAGCGCTGCATTTCTCAATTATAATCAAATCACTCCAACTCGATTGTGCGTGGCATTGGGAAAAGGGGCCTGTCTTTATAATGAAAACTTTCCATCTCTACTGTGAATGGCAGTTGCCAAGTGAACCTGCCGTTATAGTAGAAACTCCCGGACTGATGGTGATTGGCAGTAGGAAATGTGGCCTGCCATTATCAACAATAATTCCCCAATGCCTACCTTACATCGAGAACAACGTATGGCGTCCTCCCTGTTTTGTTTCTCGGATAGCGCAAAGAGACATGCAATTTAATATAATCTTACTGACTTTACTGTAATTCACGGAAAAATCTGTGTACAATGGAGAGTACCGTAGCGAAGCACAGGTACATTTGCTAGTTTATAATCAAATGTGCGAGTTTTGTATATTGAAGCTAACCTAGGAAACAACTTCACTGATTCCTTCACCATTTCTTCCAGATTATAGACTGCATATGATTATGCTAGCTTACCAAAGAACTAAACCAGAACCTTAAAACTTAATACGCTGCCCGAACTGTTAGTTCTAATACAAAATAGAGCCCACCGCGGGTAAATTGAATTCAATGTTATAAAAAATATGTATAACCAATTTCTTACTACGCATAACAGTTTTCCAGGAAATTATATTTGTGTGTGTGTTTTGGGGCGAGCCTTAGCTGCTAGAAAGCAAAATTCTTATCAAAAGGGAGCATACATGCAGTAACCAAAATTAAATATCCTATAAAAATAGCACTATGCATTTTCTTCGTAGTTGAAATGGTCTTCCAGATCATTGCGCTTTTACAATTTAAAGGAGCATGTCGAGCATGTGTCCCAGAGCGCTCGCACGTCGTGTGCAGTGCAGTTCAAGGTGAAAATTGTTGTGTGTCCATTAGTGATGCAAGTCTAACAATTCTATAAAGGAGAAAGTTTGTTCATGCGGAAAACAGGGGGCAATAAATGAAAATAATGTGGACCAAGCCGAAGGAAATGTACGTCTTGGTCCCTTAAAAGAGAACCGACTACCTTATCTATCAGAAGTAAACAGAAACAAGTTATGTTTTCTTGCGATGGCCTTGGACTCCCTAATAATTGATATAGAGAGGCGAAATTTGATAGTGACGATGGTCAAGGTTAAAAAACGACTGGACTCTTCAGTATTGTTACCAGCCGTGTCCATAGCCTATTTAATTCTGATCTCAACGCGGGTGGAGCCACGGGTACTTGTAGTGATAACAGAAAGTGACAACGTAAATTTCCACACCTTTGAATAATAAGGGAAGACATCGTATTAAGGAATAAAACGTACCACGTAAGGGGAGCAAATAACTTGTGACTCACGTCCAGAATAGACAATGGCTATGCCACCAATGTGTACATTATTGTCATCAAAACAACAATTTTCTGGACGAAGTTGTCAATAGAACGCAAGGCGATAAAACAGTCAACAAATTTGTTACGAATCTCTCTACCGACGTAATGTCGTTTCCATGAAACAGCATCGCGTATTACCTCTCTTCCATATGTTAGCTAGCTCAACAATTCTTTCCTTGTCATACGATTTTCTTCTCTTATTTTTATTTAGTGCATTTTCCTCCTTCATAAGAACTTTTCAATTCTTGCACATTATATTTAGGGAAATCTACGTTTAGAAAAATGTTGTCATGTTGGTTGTTTCTTAGGTCACACCATGTTTGCTTTAGTTTCTGAACGTATTCCATCGCCTTAAGAAGAATTGGTTGTGGCTTACATTTCCTTAAAGCTCTACAAATATTCCAGTATATATACAGGTATAAAATAATACTTCAGCCTTGAGTTGCCTTATTAAAAATTTCGTGCATCTGTGAGCTCGCATCCGGGAGATAGTGGGTTGGAATCGCACTGTCGGCAGCCCTGAAGATGGTTTTCCATGGTTTCCCATTTTCACACCAGGCCAATGCTAGGGCTGTACCTTAATTAAGGCCACGGCCGCTTCCTTCCCATTCCTAGGCCTTTCCTGTCCCATCGTCGCCATAAGACCTATCTGTGTCGGTGCGACGTAAAGCAAATAGCACATAGCAAATATATATATATTTAAAAGTCATACAGCCGGGCTGAGTGGCTCAGACGGCTAAAGCGCTGGCCTTCTGACTTCAACTTGGCAGATTCGACCCTGGCTCAGTCCTGTGGTACTTGGAAGTCCTCAAACACGTCAACCTTGTACCTGTAGATTTACGGGAACGTAGAACAACTCATACAGAACAGAATTCCGGCACCTCGGTTTCTCCGTAAATCATAAAAGTAGTTAGTGCGACGTAAAGCACGTAACATAATTGAATCTTTCATTTTCACATATTTCGTAGTCTTCCCTTTCCTTTTTCTGATAACTTCGCAGTGTCGTAACTCTTTCATTTTCCCTTGTGATTAATGTTAATAGAGGATGGTTGTTCAACTGCAACTCCTGTTAAGAAAATCACCACCATCATTTAATACAGCACACCTAAGATTTTCACCTCAAACATCTTCTAACTAAATTAAGCTAGCAAAAGATGGTCATCACCTTGGTGAATAAAGGTAAGATACACTTGAAACATGTGCAGTATGTGTCCAATGCTTTACGAAGTACGGAGGTACAATTGCCGCCAACGTTCAGAATGTTCTGCCAAATTTAAGAACTACTTACACCAGCGCTAAAAAAAAATTCTGAATGTGGAAATAATTGGATCCCTGAAAGTGCCTGCCTACGAACAAGTATGGTGGTCCCATGTGACGTGTTTTCCGCAAAAATCCACAATATTTTCAATACTAGAAACGAAGGCAAAAGTCCAATAAAGAACTCGTAATTATAGTATTATTGATTTAATGACCTACTAACTGTACTTTTATGGTTTTCAGAAACGCCGATGGCCCTGAATTTTGTCCCGGAAGAGTTTTCGTATGTGCCAGTAAATATGCCGACAAGAGCTGACGTTTTTAAGAAAGTCCAATAAAGGTGATTGTAGAAAAATCGAGAAAACCAGAGAAGGAATAGCCGTAAGGATCTACAACAACCACAACAACGAGAACAAAAACAAGAACAATGAGCTCAGTAGATACGATGTGCTAGAATTCTGGCAGAACTTTCAATTCCTGGTCTCGTCATCCTTCCATGAACTCGTAATAGAAAACATTGACGCGCTCGGAAGACAATTGTTATTGTCCCCACCGAATGAGTGATTGATGTTGACGAATTTCTTAAACTGAATGAACTGTGTTGATTTTTCTTTGAACTCTGACCTCTGCACTGCCTCTTCGTAGGCTTTTTAATACTGTATTAATAAATGACAGTTTCCTTGTAGTAGAACAGTATAATAGAAACAATGAAAACAACAACAGTGGCGAGGAGAGTTTTGTGTGTGGGTTGGAACGTAGTAAAATATTTTATTTCAGCCCTCAGTTTCTATACAAACTCAATGCAATTACTGATTTTCAGAGATTCTTTCCAGGAATTTATCACTAAATCAATTACAGTATTTAGGATTTACGACAGCATTGTACTTCAATGATATTTTCAGCTTATTAGCTGTGTGGTAGCAAGTTTTCAAATTGTCCTGGTGCGTCGAACAGTAATAAATGCAGATATATTGGTAGGCAGTATGAAATATTAAACAAATAATAATTATGTAATTTTTTGTGATTTGTAGTACCAATACTGAGGATCTATATTCGTTACATAATGAAAGCAAGACTTCCTGCGTGTGGAAGCGAGCGAGAATTCTTAGAGGTGCCCGTGGACTGGTCAGAGATAAATTTAGTTACAATAGGTGTCCTTGTACAAGACAAAAGGCCCGAGCAGGATATGTAGATTTTAGGAAATAATCCATAAAAATCAATTTAAAATATCAATGAAGAAAATCATGGCAAGGTACAGAAAATCCTTTTGCTCTAAGTTTGTTTCCTTAAGTCTTGATAGAAAACATTGATGCGCTCGGAAGACTTTGGAGGTTTTAGTCCTGCAAGGGCTTAAGTGAAACTCTGCATTACTCACATTAGAGCTCATAGTGGTGCTTAACTGAAACAATTCACTGACTCACATTAGCGCTCGTAGTGGTAGGAAAAGGAAATTGGTATTCTAATCGACCGGATAACGATGATTAAGAAAACGGTTGTAAATTTTAGGAATAAATACTATATTCTCATACTGAATTATATGTTATTTGCCTAAAATTCGTAGCGCATATCCCTGGGATGTTTTCAACATTGAGTTACTTGCCTGAATGGCTAGAACTGTGGATTTTGTACTAGTCTTTGCAACATTGTTATGACGGAGTGCTTGAAATAAAGGTTCAGAGTATAATCACACGCACAGGGAATCTTGAGTAGAATGATTCGTATTAAAAAAGAACACATTTCACGATAGTGCAAGGAATAAGTCCTCTGGACTAATGTAAAAATTCTTACAGGAGATTAACACAAAGTTCAAAGAAAAGAAGAAGAGGGAGCAAGTCCATTAATCTTCGCCTTATCCAACGTGATGTTAAATCTTGTTACTTTCAAAGAGAAGTGGGTGTAATAATGTAAGTTACAACCAGCCTCTAAGGCGTGAAAGTTACAAACAATCCTAAAGTGAGGCTCGTGAAAACAAAGTTTTCTCTCACCCTTTCCTTGCGCTGAAGAACCATGTCATGAGACATCATCACTGATAGGTTTCTAGTTCATGGCTGTTCATTATGTTGCTGCCGCTGCTCCCCGTGCCTATATTGCAACGCCCCGCGGACTGACGGAAGTAGGGACCGTTGGTGCTTATAGCACTTAAAGGAAGATTACGAGAATGACAAAGTAAGTAAATCACATTCGAAGTCAGCAAATAACACGGTGGAGCACTTTGTTTTTTTTTTTGGTTTTTTTTTTTTGACATTTGCTTCACGTCGCACCGGCACAGATAGGTCTTATGGCGACGATGGGATAGGGAAGGGCTAGGAGTGGGAAGGAAGCGGCCGTGGCCTTAATTAAGGTACAGCCCCAGCATTTGCCTGGTGTGAAAATGGGAAATCACGGAAAACCATCTTCTGAGGTGCCGACAGTGGGGTTCGAACCCACTATTTCCCAAATACTGGATACTGGCTGCACTTAAGCGACTGCAGCTATCGATCTCGGTCGTTGGAGTTTACTCCATGTGGGTGGAGGATGCAGAATTAGAATACACCCACGGTATTCCCTGCCTCTTTTAAGAGGCTACTAAAAGGAGCGACCAAGGGATGATGAAATTAGAACCATGAAACCACTTGCGATCAGCACCACACGCGAGGAACACCATGGGACTACGTTACCTAGGAACAGTAGCTTTATATGCGGCACTCCACGGGTCTGGGCGTTGCCTGTGATTGGTACTATGGTTAGCATTCCACCGGGGCGGGAGAGCGGGCGTTCGGTTGCTTAGACTAGCGTCTAGCGAGAGTAGGTGCCGAGCGCTGCGCTCGAATCGGTTGGTTCCGCTGTGTTCAAAATGGGTTATCTACTACGTGAAGAACACAACACAATGGGTCTGCGTTGCCTGTGATTAGTACCACAATGTGAAGAACACCATAAGTCTGCGTTGCTTGAGAGTAGTACCCTCATGTACGGAACACCATGGGCCTGTGTTGCCTGTGGATGGTGCCATAATATGTGATACACCGTGGATGATTAGTATCACTACATGAGCAACACCATGAGTATACGTGACCTGTGCTTAGTTTCTCTATGTGAGGAACTTCACGCTCGGATATAGTCGGCACCCGTGATTAGTCCCACAATGCAAGGAACACCATGAGTCTGCATTACCTATGATTAGTACTGTACCGTACCCAGGGGTAAATACCCTCTAGGACGATGCCTCCATTCCTGTATGAACATCCGACTAACTCAGGGTTGGGCAGAGTGTGGGTTGGTTGTCGATTGGGTCAGGAAAAAAAGTCGAAGTTCTACACTAAATAGCAATCAATAACAGGAAATGGAGGTATAACACGAATGAGAAACAATCATAGGGGGTAAGATGGATTTATTAACAAATATCCCCGATCAAATCACACGAAAAAATAATTGAATCAAGAAAAATAAATAATAATTTGTAAAAAAAATGAACTCAAAGTATAGAAATAATTTGAAATCAGAAACGTTAATTGAATAACTGTACAAATTTGACATTAAAAAGAAAAAAAAGTTCAACAAAGAACATTAATATAAATCAAGACTGAGTTTCTTCTTATAGTCCAATGTTTATATTGTATGGCAACAAGTGTACGCAAACACTGCCATGTGGTATTTCCGTATGGAGTTTCACACTATCGCATCCCAACGATACGGTTTCAAAGTTAAGTTACTCCCGAGAGTCGTCAAACTATTTCCGTAAAATAAAAGTTACATAATAAGAAAAATTACGACGGAAAGAAAAATAATTAAGACGCACCGGACGCTATGTAAGGTATGCAAAATACTAGGGGCAAATCCTACACTATATTTACAGCAATTCAAATAATCAAACTAAACATATATAGTACCATTCTGTTAGTTATAAGAATGGATATTTAACGCTGATAAAATGATGCGCAACAGGACGCTAACTGTGAGGGCGTGATGCTATACGGAGAGCGGGAATCGAGAAGGGGATTCCCGAGGCAAGGCGTGGTCATGTGCGATGAAGAAAGAATATGTGAGGAAGAAAGAAAGAGAGATGGGAGTTGTCTGGGGGAGAGACCTGCCACCTTAACAGAGATTTTCAGCGGGAACAGACAGGCTCACCACGATATGGAAATTGAGTCATAATTCCTATATTTGAAGGTTTTACAGGAAAGTAATAGGATGGGAATCAGTGCCAGAATTTTCCGAAGCCATAGATGCCTCAAAGTCTATTAATATGTATTTGAATAAATAACTACGTGGGAGGCCGACTGCCGTGAGAAAATGTTTCGAGGCCACATGCCAATCTCAAGTTGTTTCCCGGGACTTCCCAGCGAGTCGCGTGGGTTCCTGGATTCTATAAGAGCAGAGAAAGGTGGAAGGAGGTGATCAGTCCATGATAAGACCGCTGTCCGTGTATGTCGCGTTCTGCTGATACTCGCGCCAGAAACCTTTGTTTATGACAAAGACGGTGATTACTTTAATGCAGTTGCGCTAATGTTCATTCAATGAATCGGTGATCCGTAAACTTTCCAGTAATTATTCAATCGTACGAGTGTATTTAGACGCTTTACAGTGAGGTCGCAAGTGCCTAATTAACCGACTGTAGACAATGCCGTACGTGTAGACGTCATCATGAAGAGGTACGGGTAACCACGTAAATATAGTGTGAAGTGCGGAAGAAGTGCAAGTATAAACTAAAGTCATCTGTGTTATTCCTGCTATACCTATGGGTATGAATCAGTCGAGCATGAGATAATGACAATTTGTTCGACCGATTAGGTTGCTGATTTCAGATAGTAGATATTGCCTATATACATTCGTGTGCGGTTAAGCAGTTAAAGGGGAACAATGACGTTAACGTCGCAGATCGCCAGTACTGATCTTTGCATCGAAAATTAAATAAAAGTACCGGGAATGCTGTCCTGTTAATAAAGTAGGCATTTCATTCCAGTGAAGACTCGTGCTGTGTTTCGAGAGACGTGTGAGACGTGACCTGCCGACCACAACCTCAAGAAGAAGGCCTCATGAACGAGCCATCCCTCAAGAAGACGGCTTCATGAACGAGCAACCCATGGAGACTGGACGCAGAGGATCGACCCAGGACCACATCGCTACAATGATGGGCTGAGCAGGCACTGCTTAACCCTGACGGAGGGATAAAGAGGTCTCCAAGATGATAGATAAGTGAACAATAATTAATATATATGTGTAGGGTTGGGGGGTTGTTATGCAGAAATACGGTGATTAATTTGTAAATATAGTAAGGAGTAGGATTACGGCCCATTAGGCCATTTATGAAGGTATTTCCTTTATATAATTTAGATTAAGGCATACACATTTTTATTTTATTGTCTATATGAAAGCAAGGATTAAGGTAGTCTATGAATGTGTGAATGTACACATAGGCGTAGGGAAACTTATGTACGAGATTAAATCAATGTTTCTTAGTGCCCGGCATCAGACGATATCTACTTGTATTTATAGGTTAATCATGATAGTGTACCCTTATGTTGGGAAGGGAATCTGTCTGCATAATGTAATGCACGCATGCGGCCAGGATCTAATTGTTTACTCTATGTTTATAGTGTGTTGGATTGACTGTGAGTGTAATGAAAATAAGCCGTAGGCTATGTCACGTATATTTGCGACCCTAGGTACTATGCCAAGTAAGGGATTGAACCCTAGACTTGAGGGTTAATTGGACACGTCGCATTAGGCTGACGGCGAAATGGATGTGTATAACAATGTATAATACTCCAGATCGTATAATCGAGACACAGGGCGGTCTGTCACGGACTCTGGATAGTGCAGACACGTATGTTGATTTCCTCACTCATTTATTGTGGCGATATTCGTCATGCGTTGAGACAAGGTCGAGGGAGAGCAAAGCTCCGCATGTTTGAAAACTAGGTTATGTTTTTATTTTGTTTGTGCGAGGGGTGCTTCACGGCCCAAGACTTGGAGGTCGTTTCCCTTGCTTGCACAGCAGGGAGTCTCGCAGCCATTTTTAAAGTACAAAGGGAGGGTGGAATTCCTTCTCGCAGGCGAGACAAGCATGCGACGGTGGCTTCATTCATTCATCCTTTCTGTTTCTCTTACTTTCTTTACTTGTTGTAAATGGTGATGCGTTATATAGAAACTGGGCACTAAGAAAACTTGCTTAATCAGTAAAATTTGTAAATATAATGTTTGTTTGAATGGACCTGGGTTCATATCCATAAAAGGAAGGTATGTTTCATGCGAGATTAGAAAGGTTATGCCTGTAGTATAGGTTCAAACTTATTATCTTTGTTGTGTGCACCTTCCCAAATATATGTGGGGATCTTTTAGTGGCGTTATTTCTGCAGGACAATTTCTCACCCTAGCATCATATACTTTATGTGCAGGTACAGCGTGGCTGTCCCGAGTAAGGACACACTTGTTTCTTGCGTTCACTTATCGATTCTCCGCACGACAAATCAACCAGATAATGTATAACTTTTTTTGATGTTTATCTTATTTAGGATATGAGCCTTTTGGGCATCCATTTTAGCACTATTAGTGCAGTCAATTGTAATATAAAAGAAAAGAAATGTTGATTTAAGAATACACAAATTTTGCTCAAAATGTCAGTAGGTGCGTTTGTGTTCCTCATTTCGTAGGCATAGATACGAACAATTTTTTTTTACCTCCCTACTCTCGTTCACAAGAACCCTGTAATCGACCGTTTCTGCCGGCTGGAGCTGAGCTGGTGTCCGTATGCAAGAACAGAAGAGCAGGTAGGTATCATCCTGCAGTACTAATGTGCCCTGTAGGGTAACGTGGGGCGAGAGTATCGTGAGGGAGGATAACAATATCGCCGGTAACGTGGGGCGAGAGTATCGTGAGGGAGGATAACAATATCGCCGGTAACGTACTAATTTGCTTTAGTTGTGTGTGACGAGAGTATAAGATGCAGACGCTACGAATGTCCAAGTTAGGATACAAAACGTGGCTGAATGAGAGTGGATCATTAATTATGAGTTTTCTTTGATAAATGAGGAACCAGGACAGAGAAGCTAGAGTTTGGCATTGAATCTGTCCGAATCTTAGCGCATATTTAGTAATGGCGAATATAGGTACAGGAGATGGTTGACAAAGATAATGATAGGTTTTATTGATCTTTGTGAGGATGATTTCTTTCAGGTAAACCATTTTTACCAGATTACACCTTTATTTCGGTCAAATTAAACAACATATTATTTGCATTTGTTCAAAATTTGTCAATTTTGTGGTTCATATGTATAGTGACAGAGCATAAGTTGATGGATAGAAATTTAATGAAACTTGGAGTTATGATGTCGTGCGGAGAAAGACCTCAGATTTCTCTCCGGAAGGGTTGGCGTATTTTCATTGTAATAAAATGTCGTTGACATTAGAGGAGATAAGCAAGCTATTGAAGGCAGGATTAGAGACACAGATGTCCGAAATCAGGGCGCAGATAGCTGCCGTAAAATCACAGGTTAATGATGTAAGTGAAAAACAGATGAGTAAAATTGAGGAGCAAAAAGTCGAGTTAGAGACTCAGGTAGCTGCGATAAAATCACAGGTTACTGACGTAAGTGAAAAACAGATAAATAAAACTGAGGAGCAGTTAATAGGACTAGAAGCCCGTGCGAAAGAACAATTAACGGCTTTAGAAGAGCACACGAATGCTAAATTAGATAGGTTGATGGCGGACAATCAGCAGACGCAGACGCGGCTCGGGGAATTAGATGAGAAAATAGAAAGCGTGCGCATTTGCTGCCTGGAAACCACAGAGGAATTGAGGAGGCAGGTTTCAAACATGGAAAACGTAACAGGGGAACAAATTGCTACGTTGAAAGAAGCAGTGGGGATGCTAGAGGAAAGGACCCTTAATAATGAAGTTCTGGTAGAGAAGAAGTTAAAAGCATACACTGTGGACATAGATGAGATAAAGAGGGAGATAGATGAAACTAGCTCTGGCCTGGTATTGTTGGAAAAGAAGATGGATTCTAGGATAGGAGCAGTAAATGAGAAGGTAGCTGACAGGATGGAACGAATTGAAGAAAAGACGAAGGCAAAAATGATTAGTCTTGAAGCTCAAGTAGTACAACCCGAGACGAAAATAATTGCCCGAATGTCAGGGTTAGAACTTCAAGTAGGACAAATGAAGCAGCAACTAGAACAGAAAAATTCTTATGAGTTTCAGGGAGGAAAAGGAGAAGGGGCGCTGATGTCATCAAACGAAATAAAGGTGCCGGTAGAAATTAAGGTAGAGGGCAATCCCTTAAGTGAGCCAGCGGCGGTTAACGAATCTTTGAATATACAGAAGCCAATGAGACCGAGTTCAATGCCGGAGAATGGCAATATCATTCCCGTGTATAATATAGTGAGGTCAAACGAGGACAAACCTAAGAAGTTCTTAGCTAATGGCGAATGCACTCCCCGTTCATTTCTCAGGGAGATTGAAGAGTACATGGATGATTGTCGGATACCGAAGGAGAAAAGACTCCGAACAGTAGAGAGATTTTTAGGAGGGACTGTGTCTCAGTGGATGACTGCGTTCAAGAACACCTTCCAGTCTTATGAGGACTTTAAGGAAGCCTTTCTCAGGAGATACTGGAGCCTCTCGGTCCAACAGAATTTAAGACTGGAGCTATATGCTAGACGATATGCTAGCACGCTGCCCACGCGCTTTAATGATTTTTTCATTTCACAGCTAATTAAAATGCGGGAACTAGACCACCCACCTCCAGAGAAAGAAGTTATTACGACCATCATGAAACAGCTACCGGTCGAGGTGCAAAGAATTTTGATCGCCGCCAACGTCGATACAGCTAGTGAGGCTGAAACAATTTTAAGGCAATTAGATCAAACTTCGGTACAGAATCAGCCTCGTATTCGGCATGCTGAAGCGATAAACACGCTGGAGGTGATGCCAGAAGAACACCCACACGGAAGAAATAGCCGGCAAGAAATTCAGGACTCGGGTACCCAGACATCAAGATGGATGAGAGAGGAAGGACAAAACCGGCAACAAAGGGGATCGAATGGAAGACCCTGGTATAGGAATAATCAGCAAAGATATAGAAATTACAAAGAAAGGAGAGACGTTTCGCCGGCAGGTCATAACCCCGGACCGCCAGATAGACAATATCGTCCACGGTACGAGGGAAGGAACGTGGCGAGAAAACCTTACTCCGACTGGAACCAGAGTCGAAGGCGGGACCACCAACAGCACAGAAATGATTACAGACCTTGTGAGTCGGAACGTGAGAGAGAACATAGGCAGTATGTGAACAAGCTAGAGCAAGAACGTAACAATTCAGAGAATTGGAGGAATGCCATCCAGCAGGCGAATCCGATACAGTGCGGTGCACAGAGTCTAGAACTGCAGCAACACATTAACGAAAACCGAGGGTGTAACTTGAACCCTCACGCGCCTGAGTATAGTCGGGGGAGTGCGGGAGCTAAAAAAAAACTACAAGGTCCACAAATGGAGATAGCCTAAACCCTGAAGGGGAGGGCAGTGAAGAAGGATGGATGACGGTGACAGTAGACAGTTGGGTAATAAGGCCTGAGGACTTATTAGACGACCACATTAAAATTGATGTCAAGACGGTTAAAGAATTACCAATAATATATGCACGTATACATGGTTTAAAGACACGTATCTTGGTAGACACAGGCGCGTCAACCAGCGTTATTTCTCAAGCATTGCTGTCAGAAATAAAGACTAGAACACGAGTTCCTTCCATCCCTATCGCTAAGCTGAAAGTCAGA
Source organism: Anabrus simplex (assembly GCF_040414725.1). Taxonomy (NCBI): domain Eukaryota; kingdom Metazoa; phylum Arthropoda; class Insecta; order Orthoptera; family Tettigoniidae; genus Anabrus; species Anabrus simplex. The sequence continues at coordinate 276,408,117 of NC_090269.1, read as the reverse complement.
GGGATCGTACCAGATAAGACAACTGTATGCAAGGAGCAAGTCTTAGTGGACATTGAAATAGGCAGATCAGTCATATCTCACCCGTGCGTAGTGCTCACGAAAATGGAGTATAACCTGATATTAGGAGCAGATTTTCTTCGCGAACATCAGGCAAATATTGACATGGGTAACAATGTTATTAGATTACACTTAAGTCCGATACCCGAAGAGGTTAAGATGAATCAGAATGAGGATTACCACCAGGAGGAAAGAATCTGGCTAACTGCAGCAGAAGACGGGAACATAAGTGAATCTGAGGACAGGCCAGCGTTCGAATTCGAGGATTATAAAGGGATTTCTCAGACATGTGAGATCACGGTAGCCAAATTAGAGGGCGAAGCGGAGAGAGAAAATTTCGAGGCGATAAAGCCACAGAAAATCACGGAAGCTAAGATTGGGGAGGAAGACAAGAAGAGATTACAAGATATCTTGGAGCGGCATGCGACAGTTTTTGGTTCAAAGCCAGGAAAAATTCCTAACTTTCAATAACGTTTGAACGTAACAAATTGGGAACCATATAAGCAGAAACCATATCCCATACCGGAAAAATTATTTTCCCAAGTCAAAGGTATAATAGAGGACATGGAGAGAAACGGCATAATATCAAAGGCGGCCACGCCGTTCCTGAACCCCATCTGTACGGTTCCTAAGGCCAACGGTTCGATACGTCTGTGTTTGGATGCGCGTGTATTAAATGGCCGCTTAGTGCCCGAATATGAATGTGCCCCGGCCATAAAGGACTTATTGACAAAATTCGGTGATATGGAATACTTTAGTACGTTCGATTTGACTTCTTCGTTCTTCCATATTGTATTAGACCCTGCAACAAGCATGCTGACAGGCTTCATGTTCGACAATCAGACGTATAGCTTTAACCGTCTTCCCTTCGGTGTGAAAACCTCAAATTCCGCTCTTATCCGTGCTCTGGAAGCGAACCTAAGCCCGGAAGTAAAGGCGTTTACTCTCAAATATGTGGATGATTTAATAATAGGTTCAAAGACCCTGGATGAGCATTTAAAGAAGGTAGACATGTTACTGGAAGACCTCAATAAGAGCAACTTTAAGATAAACTTCGAGAAGTCTCATTTCTGTCAGAGAAGCGTTTTATTCTTGGGCCATGTAGTGGATGGAACAGGTGTAAGGCCTAACCCTACGAAGATAGCCGCGATACAGAATTTTCCCACACCTAGTCGTGTGAAGCATATTAGACAGTTCCTGGGTTTATGTCTCTTTTTCGCGAACCATTGTCCAGGTTACACGGAAACGGTCGCTCCACTACAAGACTTATTGAAAGTAAATAATCGTTGGAAATGGGATAAGTTACATGAACAAGCATTTCAGAATACTAAACGACTGTTGGCAAAATCTGTGAAGTTAGGATATCCCGATTACGCTCGCAAGTTCGTGATACAGACAGATGCATCAGAAGTGGGAATAGGTGCGGTACTATATCAAGAAACACCCGAGAAAGAAAACCCAATAACGTATCTCTCCTTCATGAGCCGAAAATTACGGTCTCATGAAATAAAGTCCACCACGACAGAGTTAGAGATGTTGTCAATAGTCACTGCTCTAAATTATTGGAGGAAATATGTGTATGGTTTTCCTATCATAATCCGAACAGACCATAAGGCTCTGACTTTTGTATTAAAGACAAATTTAGCGAGTGGGCGTGTTACTAGATGGGCGTTATATGTCCAGCAATTTGACTTAACTTTTGAGCACTGCCCGGGGAAAATGAATGTACTGGCAGATGCGTTGAGCCGTAATCCGAATCCGGAAGAAGTTTCAATAAACTTGACAACACTGAGACAGGAAGATCAGGAAGTCTTAGACCAGCTGCGAAACATAGGACATGAGCAATTAGAAGACCCTGCCACTAGTCTCATGGTGAAGTATTTCAAGAAAGAACTGCAACAAGGAACCCCAGAATACATTGAAGCAGAGAAGAAGGCTGCATCATACCATTTCCTCAATGGCATGTTACACAAATTTGTGGACGAAGAACACACCCGGTTACGGATAGTGGTACCTTATAATTTACAGACAGGATTAATCTGGCTTACACATCATGCCACAGGACATGCCGGTATTGATAAGGTTACTGCGACGCTACAAGAAACCTTTGTTTGGCCTAAGTTGAGAACTACAGCTCAGCGGTTACTTAAGACCTGCGATATATGCCAGCGGGTGAAACCAAACCCCCACCTATTAAAGCAAAAACCGAAACCGTTACTCCCTACGGAGCCAAGAAAACTTTTCGCAATAGATTGGTATGGGCCAATTCCTGCAGCGAGTAGAGGCTTGAAATACATATTAGTATGCATGGATGTTTTCAGTAAATACGTAACACTGTGTCCAGTTCGGAAGGCGAATACCCGGACGGCGCTAAATCAGCTGAAAAACAAGATAATTCCGTCCATGGGGAAACCTGAGAGTTTGTTATCGGACCACGGTGCGCAGTTCACTTCTGAGATTTTTAAAAGGGAATTGGAACGCCTGGGAATCAAACACGTGCTATCCAGCATACGGCATCCTGAAGCAAACCCAAGTGAAAGAATAATGCGAGAGATTGCTAAGTACTGTCGTATCTATTGTCCGCGAGAACATTATAAATGGTTAAGTGTGATACCTATCATCACCGAGTCCATCAATTCAACACGACACGAATCCACGGCACAAATTCCTTCAGTTTTACATCACAACGTCTACCCCTGTCGCCCATGGCAAAGTGTTATTCCGTGCCCCACCGACACAAGAATGTCACAAGAGATATGTGTAAGGAGGGCGGCCGAACAGCTGAAGGCACAGGCGGAACGTAGAATGAGGCGAACTAGAAAGAGGCGTTTTCACCGCCCATTACGAGTGAATGAATTAGTGCTCATTCGTCGCCCTGCTCCCAGTCAACCGTCAGCTAGATTTTATCACAAGTTTGCCGAACTATATGTGGGACCTTATCGTATAGTTCAGTGTTATGATAACAATGCATACAGGGTACGAAGCTTGGACGGTAGGACTGAGAAGGTATTCAATGCAGCTAATCTTAAAATTTATGTTCCCAGAGGACAAATGCCAATCGAGGACAACATCGAGAATGAAGAGATAGAGGGAGAAGAGGACGATGGAGTAGAAGATGAAGAAGAAGAAGAAGAAGAAGAAGAAGAAGAAGACGTGGTAGGCGCAGACGAAGTACCGGGGACGCACGACGATGAAAATGAAACCCTTGACCACAATCCGAATGAAGTATCCCTAAATGTAGGAAAGTTAGAAGAAGTTTCGCCGCAATGTAACGCAATAATAGGAAGGGCCGAAGTGGAGTGCACGGAATGTTCGGGGAATAAGAGAAAATTCTTGGCTTTGTTGGATACATACTACAGAATTCGAAAGGAGCGTGAGGAACTATTGGAGCAAGTTCCGAAAACGCCACAGGATGGCTCGGAATGAAAGAAAAAGCCACGCGAGCGTTAAATATCAAATACAAAGAAAAATAAAAAAATAAGATTTTTCATATTTTTCTTTAGTGTGTGGGGAAGCAAATGTACCATTCTGTTAGTTATAAGAATGGATATTTAACGCTGATAAAATGATGCGCAACAGGACGCTAACTGTGAGGGCGTGATGCTATACGGAGAGCGGGAATCGAGAAGGGGATTCCCGAGGCAAGGCGTGGTCATGTGCGATGAAGAAAGAATATGTGAGGAAGAAAGAAAGAGAGATGGGAGTTGTCTGGGGGAGAGACCTGCCACCTTAACAGAGATTTTCAGCGGGAACAGACAGGCTCACCACGATATGGAAATTGAGTCATAATTCCTATATTTGAAGGTTTTACAGGAAAGTAATAGGATGGGAATCAGTGCCAGAATTTTCCGAAGCCATAGATGCCTCAAAGTCTATTAATATGTATTTGAATAAATAACTACGTGGGAGGCCGACTGCCGTGAGAAAATGTTTCGAGGCCACATGCCAATCTCAAGTTGTTTCCCGGGACTTCCCAGCGAGTCGCGTGGGTTCCTGGATTCTATAAGAGCAGAGAAAGGTGGAAGGAGGTGATCAGTCCATGATAAGACCGCTGTCCGTGTATGTCGCGTTCTGCTGATACTCGCGCCAGAAACCTTTGTTTATGACAAAGACGGTGATTACTTTAATGCAGTTGCGCTAATGTTCATTCAATGAATCGGTGATCCGTAAACTTTCCAGTAATTATTCAATCGTACGAGTGTATTTAGACGCTTTACAGTGAGGTCGCAAGTGCCTAATTAACCGACTGTAGACAATGCCGTACGTGTAGACGTCATCATGAAGAGGTACGGGTAACCACGTAAATATAGTGTGAAGTGCGGAAGAAGTGCAAGTATAAACTAAAGTCATCTGTGTTATTCCTGCTATACCTATGGGTATGAATCAGTCGAGCATGAGATAATGACAATTTGTTCGACCGATTAGGTTGCTGATTTCAGATAGTAGATATTGCCTATATACATTCGTGTGCGGTTAAGCAGTTAAAGGGGAACAATGACGTTAACGTCGCAGATCGCCAGTACTGATCTTTGCATCGAAAATTAAATAAAAGTACCGGGAATGCTGTCCTGTTAATAAAGTAGGCATTTCATTCCAGTGAAGACTCGTGCTGTGTTTCGAGAGACGTGTGAGACGTGACCTGCCGACCACAACCTCAAGAAGAAGGCCTCATGAACGAGCCATCCCTCAAGAAGACGGCTTCATGAACGAGCAACCCATGGAGACTGGACGCAGAGGATCGACCCAGGACCACATCGCTACCATGATGGGCTGAGCAGGCACTGCTTAACCCTGACGGAGGGATAAAGAGGTCTCCAAGATGATAGATAAGTGAACAATAATTAATATATATGTGTAGGGTTGGGGGGTTGTTATGCAGAAATACGGTGATTAATTTGTAAATATAGTAAGGAGTAGGATTACGGCCCATTAGGCCATTTATGAAGGTATTTCCTTTATATAATTTAGATTAAGGCATACACATTTATTTTATTATCTATATGAAAGCAAGGATTAAGGTAGTCTATGCATGTGTGAATGTACACATAGGCGTAGGGAATCTTATGTACGAGATTAAATCAATGTTTCTTAGTGCCCGGCATCAGACGATATCTACTTGTGTTTATAGGTTAATCATGATAGTGTACCCTTATGTTGGGAAGGGAATCTGTCTGCATAATGTAATGCACGCATGCGGCCAGGATCTAATTGTTTACTCTATGTTTATAGTGTGTTGGATTGACTGTGAGTGTAATGAAAATAAGCCGTAGGCTATGTCACGTATATTTGCGACCCTAGGTACTATGCCAAGTAAGGGATTGAACCCTAGACTTGAGGGTTAATTGGACACGTCGCATTAGGCTGACGGCGAAATGGATGTGTATAACAATGTATAATACTCCAGATCGTATAATCGAGACACAGGGCGGTCTGTCACGGACTCTGGATAGTGCAGACACGTATGTTGATTTCCTCACTCATTTATTGTGGCGATATTCGTCATGCGTTGAGACAAGGTCGAGGGAGAGCAAAGCTTCGCATGTTTGAAACTAGGTTATGTTTTTATTTTGTTTGTGCGAGGGGTGCTTCACGGCCCAAGACTTGGAGGTCGTTTCCCTTGCTTGCACAGCAGGGAGTCTCGCAGCCATTTTTAAAGTACAAAGGGAGGGTGGAATTCCTTCTCGCAGGCGAGACAAGCATGCGACGGTGGCTTCATTCATTCATCCTTTCTGTTTCTCTTACTTTCTTTACTTGTTGTAAATGGTGATGCGTTATATAGAAACTGGGCACTAAGAAAACTTGCTTAATCAGTAAAATTTGTAAATATAATGTTTGTTTGAATGGACCTGGGTTCATATCCATAAAAGGAAGGTATGTTTCATGCGAGATTAGAAAGGTTATGCCTGTAGTATAGGTTCAAACTTATTATCTTTGTTGTGTGCACCTTCCCAAATATATGTGGGGATCTTTTAGTGGCGTTATTTCTGCAGGACAATTTCTCACCCTAGCATCATATACTTTATGTGCAGGTACAGCGTGGCTGTCCCGAGTAAGGACACACTTGTTTCTTGCGTTCACTTATCGATTCTCCGCACGACAAATCAACCAGATAATGTATAACTTTTTGTTTTGATGTTTATCTTATTTAGGATATGAGCCTTTTGGGCATCCATTTAGCACTATTAGTGCAGTCAATTGTAATATAAAAGAAAAGAAATGTTGATTTAAGAATACACAACTTTTGCTCAAAATGTCAGTAGGTGCGTTTGTGTTCCTCATTTCGTAGGCATAGATACGAACAATTTTTTTTTACCTCCCTACTCTCGTTCACAAGAACCCTGTAATCGACCGTTTCTGCCGGCTGGAGCTGAGCTGGTGTCCGTATGCAAGAACAGAAGAGCAGGTAGGTATCATCCTGCAGTACTAATGTGCCCTGTAGGGTACAATATATACATCGGATATCGAGTAAAGTCTTAAATGCTACACTGCTTCTAATGTGAATCCCGGTTCACTACAAAAGATCCAGACAGAACTAGATAAACCAACGATACTTCAGCACTCGGGCTGTTCCCTTTGAAAACAACGAGACAAGGTATACAATCATAAATAATAATGTAGAACCATCCTGTAAGAGAAAAACATATAAATAACCCTTGATATCATGAAGAAAGCAATGGGCAACATTGCCTCCTTCTGCTGCGTTTGAGCGCTCAACAGCGCGGTCATCCGTCATGTACTTCCGGGTAGATTACGAGCTGTAAAGAAGTATTGAACTCCACTACGCTAAAGATTGGATTTTGTCTCCCGTGGCCGCCGCAAGGAAATACTGTCTCTTTCACACATGCCGATAACACAGGCCAGGAATCAGCTTGCCATGAGATAACGCCCATCATCAACTACACGGAAACTCCCGTATATTCATTGCTTCTTAGCATGCTTGGGCCATTTAACAACATCAGACTCAATAGTCTGGAATTAACACTGTCCATTCTGATCACAATATACACTCAGAAGACACTAAGCAGGCACACACATCTGCATAATACTCTATCTTGTCAGGCATACCATCAGCCTGCACCAATACATTATAATTCAGCATGCAATTTTTATCTCATTATTCCTCATGAATCCCACTGGCCTTTCCACATAATGAGACGCAGTTCTAGTCCTTGGCAGACCATCAGGCAAACCGAATCCAACTTAACTTCAAAGATCTTAATTTAACAACGACGTTCTGCAGCTCCTTCTGGCAGCTTCTGTAAAACCATGCATCATGCAAAATAGCTATACCTGTCTCTCCGAATAACCGAAATAAAATGAATTGATACGTGTTTGACGTAATATAAAAATGAACTCGTCGATCTAGCCCTTCTAGCATATATTTAAGGAAAACTCGGAATATCCTACGCTAAGTACTATATTTACAACAATAACTGATCCTATCAATCCCTCATTTTCCCAAACATCTACTCATAAAGCAAAATGAAAATAAAATAAACATGCATTAATCTCGTATCCGAATCTATCATAGAAACAAAGTTAAACAAACACATGTCGTCAGGCTTACTTTAAATGAAAATTAAAATTCTATCTACACTGCCCTAGTACCTTAACATAACTTACATATCATGCCGTAAATAATACATGCGCCTTACTTTACATGACTCTCGGGAAACCAGGATAGCAGCTTACATCCCCACTGCTTTATGGGACTACTCCATGTTAATCACAGCATTAACATGTGAGAATGCACTTCCTTCCTCTACAGGCGTATCCATCATCTTGCTGGAAAATAATTCACTGGAACACAGAAGACTATTATTGATAACCTCTTCACTGCTTAATGCTGCGAGCCGAGATACCCTTTCTTTTACCAGATCAGCTAACACACTGATTCACATATATATAACACACTTCACTTAAAGGGTAAAAACACAGTTTTTAAAGCAGCCCACGGTTCGGTACGGAAGTTCCACGCGAATACGCGCCCGTCGCGAAATAATGAAACAATAGCACGTTTCCACTACACTTGTTACTCAGCGGTCACTAAACACCGTCTTTATCAATTGAAAGTAAACTCTGCCAAATTATACTATTTCATTTGCTGAAGTACAGTAAATATTGCGACTGCACAATTTACCGTATCAATGAAACTCAGTTACTGTTACATAAATGATACCACGTTAATCACAATCACCAGCCACAGAGTTAATACATCCGCACTGTGCAAATCTTTACCACGGAGATCCGCACTGTTCAAATTTCAACTACGGAATACAAAGTTAGTACAACCGTACTGCTCAAATCTTTGCTACGGACTGACCGAGTTGGTACATCCGTACTGCTCAAATCTTTGCTACGGACTGACGCTCTCCAGAGCTAAGGGTTACTGAGGAGGCTTCGGTGACGCCAATAATGTTGGTGTTCCCGGGTGTCTGAACCAACCACCAATCAGAGAGTTCGTCATGTGTGATGACATAATACTTATTGTGATATATTTACAAAACACAGCTCAAACACTAGCAAATCTCTTCCACCAATTTTTATAATATATTTCCAAATATATCTGACTTCAGAAACTGTGGAAAACCGATCTCTTACAGAAACTGACTTTATCCACAGAGCACGTTGGTCATCCTGGAATTAATATTTGGCGCGGTGTAGCCTCCAGGTTTGCCAAATCCCTAAGTTCCCATTGGCTGAAATATCTTGCTTGGTCAGCATCTAATACACGTGTCGATCCTTGCCAGCGCTTGGGTACGCTATCCTTTCTCACGGTCATACGGAAATATGAAGCAACATCCAGCGAACCACTGTCTTGCTCAACATCCGGTATCAACTATCTTAGGATACGATGCTTTCACATATTAGACTGTAACTTTTCTGAATAAATTTCACATGTTTGATCAAATAATATTCCAATTATTATTATGGGCCGATAGGATACGGCTCAGTACCACATGCAAGGAACACCATGAGTCTGGATTACCTATGATTAGTACCACATGCAAGGAGCACCATGAGTTTTCGTTACCTGTGATTAGTACCACTATAGGAGGAAGACCATGTTTCTGCTTTACCAGTGATTAGTATCATTATGAGGGGCCGGTGACCTGCATTTTAGACCGCTTGAGATAATAAGCATCATCCTAGTAACTAAGGTATTGTGAATTGGATCCACTGATAGTTTTGGTTTCACGGTAATTTTACATCAACATTTGTTTTAGATTCTAGTCAGTGGATACATTCTGAAGATTTAATTTCAATTTAGTTGCACCTTGTACCATTAATGGCTGATGACCTAACTGTTAAGTCCCTTAAAACAACAAACATCATCATTATAATCATCATCACGGTGGAGTTTTCTGAATAGAGAAGACGTAAGCCGAGTAGCTAGTATAAGGAGATCGCCAGACATCGCCAGAGCATCCGATATGAACTCCGAACGCTATGCTTTCGGCTCCCTGCAGACTACTGCATGATCACGGCATGACCTAATAAGCTGAAAATCAATTTTAAATATCAATAAATTATCCCTCTATATCACCAATCACAAATTCACCATGGTTTATCCCCCGGTTGAAGTGCGGAAAATGATGTAGACCCTACTTGATAGTAACAGAAATTGTGATCGGAACTTATGTTCCTTCTCAAACTTCAATGATTCCTACGGTTAGGTGGATATCACTCCAAACTCTTAATTCAGTCAAACATTAGGAGGCGTGATAGTCCAATAGCATTGTCGATAGCTTCTCACCAATGTAGCCATGGTTCGAATCCCGGCCAAAGTATGTCAGATTTTTGTAATCAAAAGTCATATCCATGTGGTTAGAATTCTAAGTGACTATGGAGGTCCTGTGACTATGATCACAATAACAATAGTCACGTGAAACTACAGGTTTCAATTTCTTTTCAGTCTCGAAGTCATAACACCGACAGGAATACAACCGGGTCAAACAGCATGGAGCTCATCCCTATACGACGGCAACAGCAAAAATAATTTACAAATCTTAAGATACTACTTATGCTACATTTACTTTCTTGTTTACACTGACTTTTGTTTTCCACTTTCATTTTAATTCACCATAATTACATCTACATAATTCTTCCTGTTTCCTCGTTTTGAACTACCATCACGCCTTGATTTATGGACCTGCATATCGCTAATAATGGACACATCCACGTTATTGAATATTGATCTCGAATGCTCTCCCAATGCGACAAGAGCTCTTGATCGTGCATCGGTAATGAAATGTTACGTTCAGTATGTCCATGATTAACCACGGTGATGCATGCTGCTATTAGGGATATGAGATGAACGCGGGGATACACATGAAGTATGCTATCAAAAATACGTCGTCCAGCATTTCAATGCAGAAAATTTGAACAATTCTGAAAATGATAGAAAATATAGTTAATTACATTACCATGTTATTATTCATTGATAGATTTATTGCCATGTTGAAAACAACTTGATTATCTCCACAATCAGTAACGTGCTGGCGAAACACGCGCATAAAATGTAAATGCTTGCTTGAATTCAGAAAGGTCGAAAAAAGTAAAGATATTATATTCGTGATTTATCTGCGGTGTTCTTTTACATCCTAATCAAAATGTAGGCAGGAATGTGTTCAATTATGTTGTCATTAATCATGTTTGTAGTTATACAATTTACTGATACCGTCAGAAGAGTTATAGGCCTACCAAATGACATATAATATCTTGACTTCCGAGTAATATAAGACCATTCTGAAGTGATATTTCATGGTGTTGGTAATAGTGGTCTCTTTTCTTCTTTTTACGTCGAACCGACACAGGTAGGTCTTACGGTGATTAGTGGTCCTTTAAGAGAAGTAATAGCCGGGCTGGGTGGCTCAGACGGTTAAGGCGCTGGCCTTCTGACCCCAACTTGGCAGGTTCGATCCTGGCTCAGTCCGGTGGTATTTGAAGGTGTTCAAATACGTCAGCCTCGTGTCGGTAGATTTACTGGCACGTAAAAGAACTCCTGCGGGACTAAATTCCGGCACCTCGGCGTCTCTGAAAACCGTAAAAGAGTAGTTAGTGAAACGTAAAACAAATCGCATTATTATTATTATTATGATTATTATTATTATTATTATTATTATTATTACTATTATTATTATTATTATTTACATCGTTATGCCCTACTCAGGAGTACGGTTAAACTTGCTTAGCTGATGTGTTGGCCTTCTTTTCCTCCCAAAATCTCTTCATCCTCTCGCTGAGCTTCTTCCTTCGTTCTTCTGTCCAAGTTATAGTAGCTCTGGTGTTGGGTTTGTCTTCAAAGTGGTGATTGTCGATTTTGGTTCTGAATTTACATATGTCCTGTACAGTGTCTTCTGAGATGTTTATTATTATTATTATTATTATTATTATTATTATTATTATTATTATTATTATTATTATTATTATTATTATTACAATTTCCTTCACGTCGCATCGACACATATAGGTCTTACAACGACGTTGGGATAGGAGAGGGCTAGAAGTGGGACAAAAGGAGCCGTAGCCTTGATTAAGGTACACGCCCTGGTGTGTAAATGGGAAACCATGGAAAACAATCTTCAGAGATACCGATGGTAGGTTTCGAACCCACATTACTGTGTGACATAACACTTAACAATTATCTTGAGAAGAGATGAAAAATATTGTTCGTGGTGTATAACGGAGTAGGAAAAACTAATTATGAAATTCTTGTCTACTTTATTGTTATATATAACGAAATGGAAACAGTCACAAACTATTTCAGTAGTTACTACCTGTCTTGAGCTTCATGCTGGGAAAAGCGTTGGAGTAGCCTGTGGTATCATATGACACATCATTTCCGTTCTTCGGCTTATACTACAATGTTTACAAATCCCCAGTACAAACTTGATACGCTCTAATTAACTTTTGGTTAGGAAATTAACCCATGTAACTGAATTCATCGTAATTATAATAAACGCTGTGTAAGAAATCCCAGAATTTATTAGGATAACTAACGAATCGCAGCCTTTGCCAAACACTCCTCTTCGATGGAAATTAAATTCTCAGTTTGCAAGATATGCTCGGTCTGAGAGACTTTAGTATAATGATTCTTGACTCAAATTTCCATAAATTGGTATTCACTGGAGAACACATTTAAGAGGCGACAATCTCCTATACATAGAAAATGAGCCCTGGTCGATGCCACCTCGTATGGGTCTTGTTTCTGGTTGCTTGGCAACGACCAAGTCCTCAGTCTTCACCAGTATCAGCAAACACGCCATAACCATTTAAGCTTTACCCAGTCGTGTTATGTACTAATGGTCACTTTATATCTCGCGTCATCATTTCACCCTGCACGATGTGATCAGAAGGTAAAATGGGCTGGAACTCCGTCTAAGCTACTATGGTATTTGATATTTAAACGAGTTCCGGTAAACTGGATGTTTATATTTTTAAATCTGTTTTATGTCCCACCAACACAGATAGGTCCTATGACGACGATGGTATAGGAAAGGGCTATGAGTGGGAAGGAAGCGACTGTGGCTTTAATTAAGGTACAATTCCCCCAGCTTTTACCTGGTGCGAAAACGGAAAACCATCCTCAGGGCTGCCGATATTGGGGTTCGAACCCCGAATGTTTACTTTATTAAAAGGTAGTAGTAGTAGTAGTAGTAGTAGTAGTAGTAGTAGTAGTAGTAGTAGTACAGGGTCTTTATTTATGCTTGGCAAGGACTTTCTCGCTCGACTTGGCCGCCAGTGATGGTTCAGTTTCCGGCTACCGAGCGTGCGTATGTACGGCAGAATACGGTGCTCAAAATCATTATCATGCATTTTACTCACCATGTTTACAGTTTATGCTCAAAATCATTATCATGCATTAACATGCATATTTACAGTTTATGCTGAAAATGTTCCCCATGCGCTACCAAACATAATCGACATCTCCTAATGAAGTTTTCGGTTACTCTACCAAGTTTGTCAGCACTGATGGATGCAATTGCAGCTCTTATATTGTCTTTAAGTTCATCTAAAAATCATATGCCGTTAAATCTGGGCTATGAGGGGGCCAGAGATTTTCACTTATGATCTTCGTACCAAACACGCGGCGTAATTCAGCAATTGATGCTCAGCTGTATGAGCTGCGCCGGAATCCTGCTGAAAATATGCCGAAAAACATTCTGCGTATGTCAGTTCATCAAAGAAATGGTCAAGGATTTCATCTCTATAAGCCGAGCTGAGTGGCACAGACGGTTAAGGCGCTGGCCTTCTAACCCCAACTTGGCAGGTTCGATCCTGGCTCAGTCCGGTGGTATTTGAAGGTGCTCAAATACGACAGCCCCGTGTCGGTAGATTTACTGGCACGTAAAAGAACTCCTGTGGGACTAAATTCCGGCACCTCGGCGTCTCCGAAGACCTTAAAAGTAGTTAGTGGGACGTAAAACAAATAACATTATTATTATTATTATTATTATTATTATTATTATTATTATTATTATTATTATCATCTCTATAACGCACATTGTTTATTGTGCCCTCATAAAATATCGGGCCTATAATTCTTTGCCCGTTCAAAGCGACCCAGACCCCGATTTTCTTGTCATAAAGCGGTTAATCAAACACTCTTTCTGGTTTTGTTGCACTGTAGTATCTGTTATTTTGTGAACTTAGATGGCCATGCAAATGGAAATTAGCCTCATCTGAAAAAAATTAACTTGGGGTCAATTTCATCTGAGTCTACCTTCCCTATAACCCAATAGCAAACATTCACTCTCTTAATGGGATCTACCGGTTGTAATTGTTGCACTGCGCTAATCTTGTATGGTTTCAGTTTTAATAATTTTGTTGCCTTCCAGACAGAAGCATGAGATCCCTCAGTTCTCTGCGCCAAACGCTTAAGTGATTTTTGTGGTGTGTGTTCGAATCTTTCGCCAATGTCATCTAATTTAGCTTCAGTAAGGAGATAACGACAGTTACGTCTATTTTATTGTTTACTGAAGCTGTACGTTTGAATCTCTAGACCAGTTGTTTTATTGTCCGATTGATAGGAATGGGTCTCCCTGGAAATTTCGCTCAAAACTTTCGTCTTGTCCTAGAGCACGATTTTCTGCACTTAATGTAAGTATTGTGCAGATATACACGTTCACGGAACGAATATTTCACATATATTACAACACTATATACAATCACAATAAAACACCATACAATACGACATACAGTACGCAGTAGCTTCATTGAACACCCTACTATCTCGGAGCTCAGCTCTCAGCAACTGCAGGAAGTGCCGGAAACCGCGCATGCCAGCGGCCGGTAGCGGCCTGTCATCGGCGGCCAAGGTCGAGCGAGAAAGTCCTTGCCAAGCATAAATAAAGACCCTATTACTCCCAACTTCGAATATCAAGCCTCTCTGAGGCACTTTTTACCACAAATAAAAGAGCTGACCCGCTCTCAATTTTCTGAACCTGTTAAAGGCCACAACAGACTTTACCATTAATTGCCCTCAAGGCACAACTTACAAGGAAACGGGGGTATCTTGTACCCAACCTACTGGGCCTTAGCAAATAAAGAACAGGTTAAGTAAATGGCCCGGAACACCAAGTAGAATGGAGGCGTGTACTTGCACTCCTACACGAAACCTTTTAAAACCTAAGAGGCACTAGGCCGATGAAACAGGGGCTATTCCCACACTACGGAGGTGACTCGGATAAGAAAATTTTAAGACATTACAGAAAGGAAGAAAACCAGTTACAAAACGTAGTCACCTCAAACCAATATGAAGGGGAGCTAGAAAGGGTAAATCACTCTCTATCCCCGAATTACAGCTAAAGATGTATGAAGTTTTTACATAAACAGGAAGAACTTTACACGTTTATAGAGATAGGTTACATGGTAAAGGTTTCGGACCTTCCCCGCGGGTTAAACTGCTGAGCTAGCAAGAAATAAAGATGTTAAGCAGCCATTACCTTATTGAAGAGCTGCTGCCTGATGAAAGAGGCGCTTCCCGCCTCCTGATACATGTCCATACACTAGGTTAGAAGTTGGTGAAGTGGCCGAGCGACAAGAAAATCAGCAGTTTGTATACCCTTGGGGAAAATTCGAGACCTTTCATGAATAAAACAGCCATACCCACAGGCGTTTATTGGCTACAGTACACAGCTACACACAAAATCGAAGAGGAAAGA
Source organism: Anabrus simplex (assembly GCF_040414725.1). Lineage (NCBI taxonomy): Eukaryota > Metazoa > Arthropoda > Insecta > Orthoptera > Tettigoniidae > Anabrus > Anabrus simplex. The sequence goes on along the minus strand of NC_090269.1, from coordinate 276,392,893 downwards.
CACGATTGGTCAAAAATTAATTACAGAAATAATTGATTGACTAACTTCAAAACTGGCGGAAAGAAAAGATTAATATTGCTAACCCACAAATGAAAGAACGAAATTTACTAATAAGAAAACTTATGAGTACAAAATAACTTCAAGAAAGTTCCCTCACTTCGCACCAGGGTGCATGATCATAGTTTTTAGTAGAGACATCTATGAGACAATGTCCAAACTTCTCGATCAATGGAAAACAAAAGAAGCTGAAATCCACACAGTATTGACAACTTCGTAACCATAAAATTTACGGTAGTGACATCTTCTGAGAAACTTATGAGTTGATTCAGTTTTTAAAGTTCAGAGTTTCTCCTGTAGAGGAGGATTTATTGGCGCAAGATTTAAAACTGCGGCGTAGGGGTGTACCGCCCGGTACAATTATTATTATTATTATTATTACTAGCTGATGTACCCGTGCTTCGCTACGGGATTCTCAGAAAGACTGACTTTGTGGTTTTCCTAACTTGAAATCAACATAGGTCATTACAAAAACGTAAGTATGAATGTAGCGATTAAAAGCAATGCTATCATATAAAATACTCGATCAAATGGAAAGCCGCAAGTTTTATCACTTTTAATGAACAGAGCTGCGGTTAGATTGTGGTGCCAATCTAATAGTCCAAAGTTCCAGAGCTGGGATGACCAGGGCGCAGATTGCCATGAACACTCATCTGCCATTATTCCGCTAAATATGCACACTGTTCATTCCAATCAGTGCCTCAGAGTAGGGATTGAATAGCCCGAATGCTATGATGATCCAGTGTGTTACGTACCAGTTGTATCAGAAAATTTATAAACCAGGGGAATGGCATGCTAAAGAAGAAAGTTATCTAACTCCCCAGCTAATTCCCATCAATATTCAGACAGGCTGTTACACTCTGTACAACTGGACGGGTTGACCGTGTGGTTAGCGGTGCGCAGCTGTGAGCTTGCATCCGAGAGATAGTGGATTCGAACCCCATTGTCGGCAGCGCTGAAGATGGTATCCCGTAGTTTCCCACTTTCACACCAGTCAAATGCTGGGCCTGTACTTAATTAAGGCCTAAGGCACTCCTAGCCCTTTCCTATCCCATCGTCGCCATAAAACCTATCTATATCGGTGTAACGTAAATCAAATAAAAATACTCTGTACGCAACAGTAATCCTATCTACCAGGGATGAGGGGCAACAGAAGACACAAAGCACATCACGACAAACAATGGTCAATGTAATGTTATTGTTGATCAATGTTATGAGCTTTCTATATTGTAGGCCTTCACATTTAGTTTTCTTTCTACTCTGTGATTTGTAAACCATAAATTGTAATTTCTTATTCTCCGACTTTACATACCGATTTTCATTAAATGCTGTTTACCCATTTTCTCGTTACTCGGCGCTGATATGGACTTAGTAACAAAAATCCAAATTCATGAATATCTTTGTGATCATAGCCAGTACGGTAACAATGTATAAGACATGAATAATAGGAAATTTGATACTATATAACCTTAGTTATGTAGCATTCATCGATTACACCTCTAATAAGAAATATTTCAGAATTACATTTTAGGCCTTCCCCTAAACTACCATTTCACTCAGCGTCAATAAAATAATTTACAGCCTTGACTATAGCGACTTATTTCCTGACTTTGCATACCGATTTTCATCAAGATAGGACTACTAATAACAACAATATTTGAGAATTAAATTTTAGGCCTTCCCCTAAACTACCATTTCTCTCAGCATGAATACAATTATGAATAGCCTAGATTGTAGCAACTTATTCCCCAACTTTGCATACCCATTTTCTTTAAAATTCGACCACTAATAACATAAATAGTTGAGAATTCAATTTTAGGCCTTCCCCTAAACTACCATTCACTCAGCGTGAGTAAAATGATTTATAGCCTAGATTGTAGAGGCTCATCCCCCGACTTCACATACCGATTTTCATTAGACCACTAATAACATAAATAGTTGAGAATTCAATTTTAGGCCTTCCCCGAAACTACCGTTTCACTCAGCGTGAGCAAAATGATTTATAGCCTAGATTGTAGAGGCTCATCCCCCGACTTCACATACCGATTTTCATTAAGTTCTCTTCAACCGTTTTCTCGTGATGCGTGTACATACATACATACAGACAGACAGATAGACAGACAGACAGACAGAAATTACGGAAATGTAAAAAGGGCATTTTCTTGTTACTATGGACATGACTGATACAGAAATACCATTATTTTCAAATTCTGAGCAATGTACAGACAAAACTCTTATTTTATATATATAGATTATTATTATTATTATTATTATTATTATTATTATTATTATTATTATTATTATTATTATTATTATTATTATTATTATTACTTGAAAGAATAATTAGAGATCGAATAATTAGCAGTATTACATTTCAGTTCACAACTTTATCAATTCCAACTTACGAATCAACGTCCTTTTTCTTCGTAAGCATGGATCCTTCGTGTGGGTTTCTGTTGGGCAGAAAGAAGGTGGGTGTTCCCAGCAACGTAAGTGCTCATCAAGGAAAATTATGTTAAACTGCTGAGTAGCACTTGTTAGCCAAAATTACTGGTAGTATATTGCAACCTATTCTGATTTTTGTTGCTTGTTTTGATGAACTACTATACCTTAAACGGTGACTACAAAGTGTATTTAGATAGAGCAACACGCTCAATAAAGTACCTAGACATAGGTAGAATCAGGTTAGATCATCTATTTGACAACATTTGTGAAGATCCGCGTGATAGTGACCACTACATTAAACTCAAATCATCAAACTGTATTCAGTAGTTCTTTTTTTTATGAACTAGAACCGAAACTCTATAGATTCTATTAATTTACAACGGTAAATAAAAACATGAGTAATGGCACAGGAAATGACCTCCCAAAACAAAAAGCGCATTGTAACATAATTATGTAGACGTGAAATGGTTAAGTGCATTGCAATTGTATATGAATTCAAACTAATAACTGATGCCTGGTTCCCTGTGAAACAACGACAAAATAATGTGTTAACGCTTCAAGCGAACGGTATGGAGAGCTTGTCAGTATAAACGCAGCGGGTGGAAACGGCACGTAGTTGCTCGAGCAGCTATCTTCGAACTGTTGGCGATAATTGATGAGGGAGTCAGATCAAATCAAGTAAGAAAAAAATCACCGGGTCTCTCAAATATGGTTTATTGAGAAATTTCCAATTTATCTGGACCCACTTGCAGCTGCATCGTGACTTCGTGCACACAACTTTTACCTGACTGCAGAGGTTTTTGACAACACTTTCCCGACGTTGATCCGCGAGAAGGTGTAACCTTCTAGGTGGCCCGCCCCACCCCTTCAGGGTGGGAATGAAAACTTTCTCAGGCATACACTCCAATCCCTTCGGCGGATCGGCACACACACACACACACACACACATACACACACATTTACTTTGTATGCAAGGAATTTCAGTTCATCGCAGTCTGAGCTGACTTGGAGCGAGACACTTTCGAGGCGAACGTTCTAATCGACAACAGACATTGTCAAGCTTGTCCTCTGTTCAAATATACCATCTTCGATCTTTTTCTTTTCGGTTTAATACCGATAGCATACTTTTTTAATTTGTTCACTATTTTACGAACGGTGCTTCTGTTAGGCGGATCAACGTCGGGAAAGTGTTGTCAAAAACCTCTGCGACGCTGAACAGCTGATTCGTGCTTTATAATGTAGCGGCAAATGAAAACATAGTTCTATGGTAAATCCCTTATACACACAATTGAAATTTACTGCATACGCTTCTCCACTTCCTTGTACTCTGCTCAATTTTCATTCCCACTTAGCGCTATTCATTACTGGGGCAGTGAGCTGTCTGTACCAGTCGGACTGTGTGGCCTATAGCGAGCCTTTTTAAACTGATGCCGCTGTAAAATAACTCAGGGATTCAGACGATCAGCATGTTATAATTTTTCAAATTATATAAATTCTGTGGGTGGTATATTTAAAATCATAATTAATAATGTTATTGTTTTTACGTCCCACTAACTACTTTTATAGTATACAGAGACGCCGAGGTGCCGTAATTCTGTCCCACAAGTATTCTTTTATATACCAGTCAGTCTACCGACATGAGGCTGACGTATTTGAGTACCTTCACATATCGCCGGACTGAACCAGGATCGAACGTGCCAAGTTGGGCTCAGAAGGCCAGCGTCCTACCGTCTGAGCTACTCAGCCTGGCTCTAAATATTTTCAAAGAAGTGACACGTATTAATCACATCAATTGTTTTGAAAACTGGTGAGTGGGATTGAAATAGCATAAAAGTTTGGTGTGCCAGAAACATAATAATTACCTGAAATAGGTATGTTATCAGTTTTGGATGGCAAGGGACGGGACAGATTTCCTACAAAAAATAAGAAGAAATAAGTATCAATTGAGAGACAACAGAGTCATTGGAGAGACTCCTGACAGACATACTTTTCTGTTTTTCTAACCCACAGGAACACATGGCATTGTGCAGAATGAAAGATTCATACCACTCTCTTCGCTATAGAGCAAACAACCGCGAGTTTACGTGTACGTTAAATAACATGTAACGGTTCAAATCCCGTTACAAGATGATATCTGTATTTTTATTATTTTATTATTATTATTATTATTATTATTATTATTATTATTATTACTATGTCAGTATTATTATTATTTTATCTGTGATATTGTTACTATTATTGTAATTATCAGTCTTATTTAATTCGATTTTGCAATTGCCTGTTGCTTGCAAGATTGTACTTAGATGTATGCATATATACGTATGTGTAGATTATCAAATACCTGTACAGTGAGAATTGTTGTATATATCAGAGATTGGAAGTGAAGTTGTTATATTGCTATACCACTGGCGATTCTGCCAAGTCATCGCCAAGCCATGGCTACGTCATTGTATTTATTTAGAATATGCGCTCAGAGAGTCAGCCGGCGGGCTATTTCACCACTGTGTGTAATATCTATCGCGTAGGTGGGAGTATGTCATGGTTATTTCTGGAGATTACGTAGCTGTGTCAACCAACGTCTATATAAGGTGGGTGCATATTGTAGCGTCAGTCATTACTTATACGGATGCAGTACAGTGAAGTAGTCTACTAGATCAAGAGGCCTTAGTTGGTCAGTCAACCAGTGTGAACGAGAGATGGTGAAGACTCAGTGAGCCAGTAATTATTGGTCATTGAGAGAGTGAGACCAAATGGTTGGTCCGTCACTTAGTGGAAGACGCGGACGCAAGGCTTACCAAGGAGTCAGAGAGGGCAACCCTGGACCTGCCAAGAGGTCATACCATATTGACTTACAAAGAAGTCAGATTATATGGAGAAGAAGCAGTCGCAAGGATGTATCACCACGTTAGGCGTGACACATCTACAGTAAACACCAGATGAAAGGAATACGTCGTAATTACACTAAAAGTGTTGAAGGTACAGTCAAGTGAATAAGTGAGGGAAATATTTCGTATAAATTGTTAAATGTCCGGTCAAGAAGAATTCAAATTCATGCCTAGTTTCTTTCAGTTGCAATGTCATAATTTCATATTCTCATCTGTTTTATCGCAACAAGACTCACTATTTTTTGATATATTATTTAAAGAATATATATTGTTCTATCAAACGAATTCATAGTTTCATTTCATTGAAAGTAAAATATCTTAACCTCAAAATTAATGGGGAAACCGAACACCAATCTCCTTTTCCCAGAACTTATATGGTATGTTGTCAAAAGTAAGCTTATTACCCCACACCCTAGAGATAGTCAAGAGTCTCACTCTATTATTGCTGTACTGAGTGACAGCTGGCGCCCTTCAAATAACGTATGTGTAAGTAAGCAGGTAACAAGTAAGTGTGAGTACAAGGTTCGACAAGTGTGTAATTTATTTAATGAATGTTAATATTAATATTTTTCATATTAAATGCAGATATTCAGATTTTTCAAGTTAAATGCAGATTAATATGTTTCAAAAGTTAGTCAGCGACTCAGGAACATGTTTACAAAGTGGCTCCGCAACGTGGTGCACGAAGAAATTCAGAATTTGTTCTGAATGACAGCATATCATAGGTTCATTTGGGAAGAATATGCACATTTAAGCCAACGGAATTATTACCGGTAAAAAGAGTGTAATTTTGTGATATATATTTGTATTTTGGGGATATGTCAAGGGATTTGAAGAGGGAAATTAATTTGAGATCGCGTACTATCACTAGTGAACCAAAGATGGACAAGGAAGACAATAACAAGTCATGTGAGGACGAGGTCATTGCTTCTGCGGACATCGAAGGTGAAATTCAGAGTAGGGAGCAGGTGAATACGATGGAACCTTCTGAGGAAATTCAGGAAAGTGCAGAAATTGAGAAGCACACTGAAACTCAAAATAAACTCCCAGGGGGGATGAACCAAGATCAATTTTCCTTACTGATGGCCACAATAATTAGTAGTAACGAAAATAATAAGAAAGAGATGAAAGAATTTTTTAGTAGTAGTAATAGTGAAAATAATAGAGAGATGAAAGAATTAATTAATACTAATAATGAAAATTGTAAGAAACTGATTGAAAATAGTAAGGAAGAGATGAAAGAGATGAAAGAATTATTTAGTAGTAGTAGTGAAAATAATAAGAAAGAGATGAAAGAATTAATTAGTACTAATAATGAAAATTGTAATAAACAGATTAACTCTCTAGGTAGTAAAATGGAAGAATTAATTGGTAGTAATAAAGAGAATTTTAATGAGATTAATGATAAAATAGATGGGTTAAATGAATCACTAAATTATAAAATAGATACTAAGATACTAGAGGTAACTAGTCAAATATGCAAGTTAGAAAATAAGTTAAACAAGGAGTGTGTTGACCTTAGAGAAGAAATGGAGTCGAGTCGGAGCGAGCTTCATACTCAAATTGAGCATGTCAAAGGAACTTGTACAGAGAATATCAAAGAATTAAGAAATAAAATTTCGAGTAATCGGGAAGAAATTCATGAGGTAGTCGAGAAAAGATTGGACAAAATTTACAATGCAGTTAGGGAAGATACGAGGGAACAGATTAGTAGAATTGAACAAATTGAAAGCAAACTTGTGGAAGTCAGTGGACTACGGAACGAACAGGAAACGCTATCACAGCAGGTGAGAGAGAGAGAGGAAGAATTGCAGGAAGAAGTGAGAATAGTGGAGGAAAATACTGAGAGAGGAGCGGAAGAAGAAATTTTGAGTTGCCAGGGAGTGATACGGCAGAAAGGTACAGGTGAGACGGGGAGAGAAGTGGTAATAGCGAGTGGTTTGTTCAGTAGGGATTGTGATTTAACCAAGTTTTCTGGAAAACAGTTTAATTCGATAGAATTTGTAAAAGTAGTTGAGAAGAGATTTGCAAGTAAGTTGAGGAATAATGTTATTGAATGGGAATACGTGTTGGAGATTTTGTCTAATGTTTTTATTGGTGAAAGTAGAATATGGTTTCGAGTATACTGGAATAATATGTCTAATTTAGGAGAGTTTAAAGTGTTCATTGATAGGCTTTGGGAAGAATGTGTGCAAGGGCGCGTGCGAGAGAGAGAGCGCATGATGTCTAGGGAAAGTAATATTGTAGAGAGAAGGGGGAACATGTTAGCCGTGTATCAGGGGAGAGGGGGTGATCATGATCCGCAGAGGATTAATAGTTGTGTTGATGGTGATAGTGGTCAGAAGAGTAACGAGAGAGAATCGGAAGATGGGAGGCGTATGTATTTGAGTTGTGAGAGAGAGGATCAGAGAGTAAACAGAGAGAATCGGAAGATGGGAGGCGTACGGGTTTGAGTTATCAGAGAGACTATGATAGTCTTAATATGAATGTTATCCAAGTGTCTTTATCGAGCCAGAGTATCTCAGATTCACAGGGAATCGGGTAAGTTAAGTAGACAGGCTGAAGGTAGTAGATGAACAGGTATTTAGTATAAGTAGTTATATAGTGAAAGTAAATTTAAGAGTAGTGTGAGTGTGACCTAAGTAATGTTAAGTGAGATATTTAAGTAGTGCCGTAGTCGTAGATCATGAAGTAATTAATAGTAGCAGTAAGTTAGACGTAAGAAGTGTTCTGGTAAGTGATGTAAGTACGTATAATACTGAGAATATGATGTAAGTAGTGAGGTAGTAACTCCGATGATGGAAATTGTGATATGAAGAAGGTAAGTGAAGGTACTATCAGATCTTATAACAGCCGTTGGGTGAGTCAAAGTGAGTAAATAAAATGATAGCGGTACCGATCATAAGTAAAGATAATTGTAAGTTTCAGACATGCCTTGTTGTACCAGAACTTGTGTATTCAGTTGTTTTAGGAGCTGACTTGGTTGCAAATCATGGAAGTAGAGTAGACTTTAATTTAGGTAGTGTGTGTTTGTTCTGGGAGTAATCTAGCAAAGAAGTACGTGTTAATTATGATGGTCTGAGGTAAGTGTTTGGTAACGTGTGTTCTTTGAAAGATGTGAGAGGTAAGTGAAGTTGTTCCTAGTGAGAGTAAATGTGTTGAAGTGTGTTACGTGCCTGTACGACCAGTATCCGAGGGATAGTCGGTATGAGGCAGTGACGTGAGGTAATTTGGGTGAATTACAGGAGGAGTAATTGTGTTCGATGTTAGGTAAGCATCGAGATGTATTTAGTGGTAAGTGAGGAAGAACACGTATATGAACATAAATTTGTAGTAAATGACCATTGATCTTTTGTGGGAGGTAAGTACCCCATTCAACTTAAAAATGCTAGTGACGTCTAAGAACAAATAAACATTATGCTGGATTACGGAATAATTGAACCATCTTGTAGCCATAGTATTGATTCTTTAATTATTGTTGCCAAGGAGGATGTGATTTTTTTTAGATATGTAAGTTTACAAGGGCAAAATTGATTCGTTTGAGTGACAGAGTGCTACTCAGAGTTCCATTTCATCATCGGCAGAGGCGGGAAATATGTTGAAGTTATTATTTTGTATCAGGGGTATTTCACTATTGTGAACCGTATCGGGAAGTGTGCATATTCTTTAATAGATCAGGAAGGGAAGATTGTCGGTACTTATAATATTAAGAATTTAAAGAAGTACTTCACGTGAGATTTGTTGAAATAAGAGTAAGATGATTATATTTTTGTGAGAAACTGGCAAAATAAAATTAACATCTGCGATTTGCGTGTGAACCAAGTGTCGTATTGGTGTTTTGGAAGAATAAGTGCTACATTGTCATGTACTGTGTGACAAAAAAAACGGAGAACAGGACATTGGACAGTTATCTGCGATAACAATATGCGAGAACAGTTCTCATATAAGTGATATTTCACAAAAAGTTTTGATATGTTAAAAAAAGAAGAATGTAGTGTAATCATTTAAAATTATTTGTGTGTTAAATTGAGTGCTGTACTCTTGTGATTTGTATGAGAGAAAAAGAGAATGGGACACTGAACAGTTATCTACGATGGCAATGTGCGAGAAAAATTCTCATATATGTGATGTATTATAAAATGTATGGATGTTGAAAAAGAAAATTATTGTTGTATACACATTTAAAGTGTTTATATGTGTCAGTGTTATATATATAATTTTGTTCATAAATCAATCGATTCTTTGTTCTTCGATTTATTTATGAGGGAGGCGATTTGTAACGGTTCAAATCCCGTTACAAGATGATATCTGTACTTTTATTATTTTATTATTTTATCTGTATTATTATTATTATCATTATTATTATTATTATTATTACTACTATGTCAGTATTATTATTATTTTATCTGTGATATTGTTACTATTATTGTAATTATCAGTCTTATTTAATTCGATTTTGCAATTGCCTGTTGCTTGCAAGATTGTACTTAGATGTATGCATATATACGTATGTGTAGATTATCATTAAATACCTGTACAGTGAGAATTGTTGTATATATCAGAGATTGGAAGTGACGTTGTTATATTGCTATACCACTGGCGATTCTGCCAAGTCATCGCCAAGCCATGGCTACGTCATTGTATTTATTTAGAATATGCGCTCAGAGAGTCAGCCGGCGGGCTATTTCACCACTGTGTGTAATATCTATCGCGTAGGTGGGAGTATGTCATGGTTATTTCTGGAGATTACGTAGCTGTGTCAACCAACGTCTATATAAGGTGGGTGCATATTGTAGCGTCAGTCATTACTTATACGGATGCAGTACAGTGAAGTAGTCTACTAGATCAAGAGGCCTTAGTTGGTCAGTCAACCAGTGTGAACGAGAGATGGTGAAGACTCAGTGAGCCAGTAATTATTGGTCATTGAGAGAGTGAGACCAAATGGTTGGTCCGTCACTTAGTGGAAGACGCGGACGCAAGGCTTACCAAGGAGTCAGAGAGGGCAACCCTGGACCTGCCAAGAGGTCATACCATATTGACTTACAAAGAAGTCAGATTATATGGAGAAGAAGCAGTCGCAAGGATGTATCACCACGTTAGGCGTGACACATCTACAGTAAACACCAGAGGAAAGGAATACGTCGTAATTACACTAAAAGTGTTGAAGGTACAGTCAAGTGAATAAGTGAGGGAAATATTTCGTATAAATTGTTAAATGTCCGGTCAAGAAGAATTCAAATTTATGCCTAGTTTCTTTCAGTTGCAATGTCATAATTTCATATTCTCATCTGTTTTATCGCAACAAGACTCACTATTTTTTTGATATATTATTTAACGAATATATATTGTTCTATCAAACGAATTCATAGTTTCATTTCATTGAAAGTAAAATATCTTAACCTCAAAATTAATGGGGAAACCGAACGCCAATCTCCTTTTCCCAGAACTTATATGGTATGTTGTCAAAAGTAAGCTTATTACCCCACACCCTAGAGATAGTCAAGAGTCTCACTCTATTATTGCTGTACTGAGTGACAGCTGGCGCCCTTCAAATAACGTATGTGTAAGTAAGCAGGTAACAAGTAAGTGTGAGTACAAGGTTCGACAAGTGTGTAATTTATTTAATGAATGTTAATATTAATATTTTTCATATTAAATGCAGATATTCAGATTTTTCAAGTTAAATGCAGATTAATATGTTTCAAAAGTTAGTCAGCGACTCAGGAACATGTTTACAAACACATTGGCATATAAGCAGTTGCAGGCAGACTGGCAGTCTCAGTATTGAGCTGCGAAAGATCCAGTCACTCGCAACAGAACATAAGTTCCACCGTAAATATTATTAATCTATGTTATTTCAAGAGAAACCAATAATGTATCGATCAGTGGAAAACAAAAGAAGTTGAAATCCACACAGTATTGACAACTTCGTAACCATAAAATTTACGGTAGTGACATCTTCTGAGAAACTTATGAGTTGATTCAGTTTTTAAAGTTCAGAGTTTCTCCTGTAGAGGAGGATTTATTGGCGCAAGATTTAAAACTGCGGCGTAGGGGTGTACCGCCCGGTACAATTATTATTATTATTATTATTATTATTATTATTATTATTATTATTATTATTATTATTATTATTATTATTATTATTATTATTATTATTATTATTATTATTATTATTATAAACAGATGTTTTGCAAAACAAACAAAAATCAGACGTTACAGAAAATAAATAGTAAATACGACAAATATTAGTTTTGGAAATGATGTCTTAAGGGAAGTAGATGAGTTACCTGAGTAGTAGCATAATTAGTGATGGCATAAATAAGGACATACGATGCAGAATACACAAGAAAGGTAAGCCTTTCTTAAGGAAAAGCGGCCACTTAACATAGATATGCACGTTCGGACGATATTCTTGAAGACGTTTGAGTGGAGCATGGCAATGTATGCATGCAAGTGAAATATAGACACTAACTTCTGCAGAAATAAAGTAAAAGCTTTCGAATGTTGAGTTACAGAAGGTGGGGTCGTATTATAAATATGACTCGAGTTGGTGAGAGGATGACTTGTTGAATTTTGACAAGAAGCGATAGATTGCTAGAATATATCTTCCAACATCCATTTAGACATGTTCAGTAAGATTCTGAGGGCAATGTTGACAGTGACAACGACAGGTGTAGGCACAGATTAGAGTATGTGCACAATACAGTATAGTAGATACGTGGAAACAAAAAATTAGCCTAGAATAATGGGTCATGAAGATTTGCAATAAAACAGTCTATGGACTGGTGACAAAAACAGAAACAACAACGATAAATGAAAATTGAATTTTCACGACTGCATTGTAATCGAAATCGATTTTCAACCTATTAGATCGTGTTACGTACATTTATAGATGTTAAGTACAGAACAAAAATGGCAAACCAGACATCAGTGGGATACGAACGCAAACGCACAACCTCTCGATTTCGCGTCGGTTGCTATACGGTGTGCGGTACCATATCCTAAGATTCCCGCTTCCCACTGCTGATGATTAAAGGACCCTGACAACGCGGCCATACGTCCAGGATATTCTGCGACCGCGGTGTACTCCTGTATCAGGTGCTGCTCGACAACTTCGTTTCCTAGCAAGACAATGCCCGGCCTCACTTAGCACGGGTATCTCTCGCCTACCTTCATGATATCAACATGCTTTTATGGCCAGCAAGTTCTTTAAATCTCTCGGCCATCGAGAATGTTTGGGATCAGATTTTACGGCATCACCGCCTGTCTCCGTGTTACGGGAGTTCCTACAAGGCACTACGTGAATTTCGCAAGTGTTAGTTGTTTGGTGTGGTACAATATTTTTATTTTGATGTATGTCTGTACACACATACGTGCATCTGCGACGGCTCCTTTATGGTGCGTAATATTTGACTTGGAAACGTCTTTAAATTTGGTTCCACATTGGGTGTCATGTTCAAAAATAGGTGAAACATATTAGAAGCCACATTTAAAACTAACAAAAACATAGTTGCGTTGTATGTGTAGCTAACGTAATAGCAAAGACAAGGACTATGGGACCAAAAAAATCACCAAATTGTATTGTTGACGTCATCATATAAAACAGGAGGGCTCCTAAAATGACTGGTGATTTATTTTATTTTTAGAACAGAGAAGCATCGTCGAAATGATTCGGGGTGGGATCATTCGGAATGAGTATCATTTTCAGCTAATGGACGCACCCGTTATGGAGAAAAATGACGTCAGCCGGTCGAGTGAGTCCGTAAGACACCCGGGGAATCAATTCCTCGTGTAAACCTCACATTTCACACTGTTGTTACAACATCCCTGAATTCATCAAAGTATTAATAACAATTTCGTGTGACTATATCTAGGCGGGTGCAGACCATCCAACGAGGATGGGTGGCATCTTCCGTGTATAGGAAACTCCGTGTTATTGTGGTAGAGGATAGTGTTGTATGTGGTGTATGAGTTTTAGGGATGTTGGAGACAGTACAAATACCCTGTCCCCGAGCCAAGGGAATTAACCATTTAAGGTTAAAATCTCCGACCCGGCCGGGAATCGAACTCTGGGCCCTCTGAACCGAAGAGCACTGAACATTGAGCCGAGAAGTCGGACAACAAAGTATTGATGTTGTGTGACAAGTAAATGAAAAACAAACAAATAAATTATTTCCTTTCTTTCTCGTAGTTAGTACACCGGCGTTTCCACGCGTAAGCAATGCGGCAGTGCTACAGAACTTTCCCTCCACCCTCCTTTATTTTATTTTACTTTTTTCTAATTGCGTATACAGAATGTTCGGAAACAAAGTGAAACGGGTATATGCGCAAGAGAGTTGGTCATACTGATAAAAAAAAATTGAAAAGAACATTCGATATCCCTCGCTTTTAACATTTTATTAGCTGCTGAAGTTAACCAATCGGATAATTTCGCGGGTGAATTCAGATGATCTTTGCGAGGCGGTGTTGCTAAATCTGCAGTGGCTAAAAACCGGCTTGAGAGGCATGCCGAGAAGTCAGCATCATAGACAAACACGCGGTGGGTTTCAGCCAGTTTTAAAGTAGTGTACTTGCTATGGCGCTATATTTTTAGCTCGGAGATCCGTGTTCATATCTCTCCCTTGGCGAAGAGTTTTTTCGTCGATGAAATGGAAATGAAATGGCGTATGGATTTTAGTGCCGGGAGTGTCCGAAGACATGTTCGGCTCGCCAGGTGCAGGTCCTTCGATTTGACTCCCGTAGGCGACCTGCGCTTGGTGAGGAGGATGAAATGATGATGAATACAACACACACACCCCGCCCCCGTGCCAGTGAAATTAACCAATGATGGAGAAAATTCCCGACCCTGCTGGGAATCGAACCCGGGACTCCTGTGACCAAAGGCTAGCACGCGAACCATTTAGCCATGGAGCCGGACTTTTCGTCGATTGGTGGTCTTAAGCCATGTGAAGGTTTAGCAACACAGCCTCGCAGAGCCCATTACAATTCGCCTCCGAAGCGATCTGATTGACTAATGCTTGTTGCTCACGATAAAATTTTCTGTCAAATTTATTGTACAATAATTTAATTTTATAAAATATCTGTTGCTCACGGTCAAATTCAAGTTTTATAAAATCTTTGATAAAACTTTTCATAAAATAGGACATGTTCTATTCCGTAAAATTAATTTTACGAAGCGAACCAATCAGCGAAGCTGACATCACCGTGATTCTGGCGCTACGTCGTGAGAAGATTGTAAAGCTCGATTGTAAACAAACACTTCTTTCTAAAATGGCAGGATCCAGGTGGACTAAGTAAGCTGTTAGTGTTTTACTGACGAATACCAGAAATATCCTTGTTTGTACGAAGTTAAAACGCCACTTTACCACAACAGAAATACAAGAAGAGTGGCTGAAAACACAATTTCCAAATTCCTATATGAATGCTGGTCTTCTAACCTCAACTAATTCTCGACCAAGGACAGCAATCCTCTACCTTCTTCTCTTCTTTTGATCCAATCCCGAGTCCAGCATTTTTTTGGCATTTCTTTTCTTCCTTTTTACCACTGTACAGCATATAACAGCAGCTAAAGCAGCGAGGTTTTGCTTTGTTTTTTTGGAGCCATACTCTCAAACACACTGTAAGTTGAACAGCTGATTCTTGCTTTAAATGTTTATCGATAGATGGTAGCGCATCTTAGTTCAGAAGTGAGTTCTTAGATGGGCATTCTGATGCTTCCACGGATTTTATAGAATAATTTTACCGTGAGCAACACAACTTGTTTTCACCAAATTTTTATAAAATTAATTGTACAACAAATTTTACGAAACATTTTACCGTGAGCAATAGGCATTACTTTACCGGCTGATAAAAATGACAGCGGTGAGACATACCAACATCCTTTCAAATGATTTATGTATCACCACCCCTCTAACATTCATATACCCGGTTCACATTGTTTCCAACCATTCTGTATATTCAGTCGTAAAATAAACAGTCACAAGAAGTGTGACACAGCCTTGGACAGAACTGCAGTGGGAAAATGTCCTTTAAGAAAAGTCATCCGTCATTTTGCTATGACCGAAATACACTGCTTTGCTGCGGTTTGCGAGGGTTAATACTTCGTATGGTTTCCCGGCACGACGGAGTGCCTCCTCATTGGTTACGTAGTCTACTCATGAGATCTTGAACATTCTGCGGTACGTCCACATTTTAAAGGCTTACACTCGGTCCATTGATAAAACCAATTGTTTCCATCCTTGGACACGCAAAACATCACCCATAACGCATAATTCTTCCCAGTGCGACAACGAGTTTCGAATCGGAGGTAACTTAAAAACTATTTCTCTAATTGTGAGTCTCTGGAGGAGAGGTACCGTAATATAAAATTTGTTAACGTCTTTTTCGTTTTTGCTATTTGCTTTACGTCGCACGTCGCGACGATGGGATAGGAAAGGGCTAGGACTGGGAAGGAAACGAGCATGGCCTTAATTAAAGTACAGCCCCAGCATTTGCCTGGTGTGAAAATGGGAAACCATGGAAAACCAATTTCAGGGCTACCGACAGTGGGGTTCGAACCCACTATCTCCAGGATACAAGCTCATAGCTGCGCGCCCTAACCGCACGGCCAACTCACTCGGTATTAACGTGTTGTACTGCACCGTGTCACTTGCCTTACAACTCCCATTGCTGATGTATCATTCGTGTAGTATAAATTTGTTTTGAAACCTGTAGTATCATAAGGAGGAATGTGGAATGAGGGAACGTAGTGAAAACGTATCAAGAATGGAGAAAGGGAACAATAGCAGAACGCTCGTCATAACGCAGATCGCTGGTCGTGAGAGAAAACTTTGCTGCACTTTCCACAAACTCTAAGTGATATATTTTACGACCTCGTCTCGCGGCAGTCGTAAAGGTTGACGGTTTGGGTGGAACAGGAAAATAAATTGTGTAGGCAGGGAATAATCGCGTTCTCCTTTCTACCTTATAATATTCGAGATTCGTCAGGAACATGGCGGCACATGTTGCAGTCTACAAGCAAGTAATAAGCCCTTATTTCTCTCATTACTACAGTGCACATATTGTCGCGGCTTGTAACGACTCAATTTACCGTGCCGTGCTCTCAAATGTTTTGTGGGAGTAGAGGAGAAGGAGATACAATTTTATAGGCTACCCGACAATAACCCTGAACTAGCGAAGCAAAGCCAACTTCGCACGGGTCATGGAAGCACCTTGAAGACTAATTGGAAGAGACATAGAGGGATTGACCCTGTGCCTAGTCCCCTTTAACTCCAGAAATCAACTGTCTACTCTTGGTTCCATTGCCGCAATTGATTAGTCGTTGACCGACCAAGTTGCTGCAATGTTTCGGTCACACAGCTGTCAGCTTGCGTTCGTGAGATAGTGGGTTTGAACCCCACTGTTGGCAGTGCTGGAGGTGGTTTCCGCGGTTCCCCATTTTCACACCAGGCAAATGCTGGGGCTGTGCCTTAATTAAGGCCACGCTCACTTCCTTCCCACTCCTAGCGCTTTTCCATCCCATCATCCCCGTAAGACGTACCCGTATCGGTGCGACGTAAAGCAAAATTGTATCCGTCCATCCATTATTTAAAAGCTAAGGCTTGTCGTCGCAGGCACTTATCACGGTCTTCAGCAATCCTCTTCATCGTATCATAGGAAGCAAAACCCAGCTTAGTGATTATGTTCCTAAGGTATGAGACACGCGGACTTCCTCTCGACTTCTTCCCTAGGATCTTGCCTTCGAAGACATTCTGGAGAAAGGACATGTCCAAGAAATTTAGCTTTCCTCTGCTCTATTGAATAAGTTATGGTCCGTTTCTCATCAACGTCATTCAAGATTTGTATATTCTTTTCGGTCCAACTCGTCCCTGTCAGCCTTCTCCAGAACCACATTTCCGTAGCTTCTAGTCTTGATTGTGCTAATTTTCCCAAAGTCCAGGTCTCACGACCGTAAGTTAGCACACTACAAACAATCCCCACATGGCACTACAGCCCATGAAGGGCCTTGGCCTACCAAGCGACCGCTGCTCAGCCCGAAGGCATGCAGATTACGAGGTGTCGTGTGGTCAGCACGACGAATCCTCTCGGCCGTTATTCTTGGCTTTCTAGACCGAGGCCGCTATCTCACTGTCAGTTAGCTCCTCAACTCTAATCACGTAGGCTGAGTGGACCTCGAACCAGCCCTCAGGCCCAGGTAAAAACCCCTGACCTGGCCGGGAACCGAACCCGGGCCCTCCTGGTAAGAGGCAGGCACGCTACCCCTACACCACGGGGCTGGCACTCCAAACAAAGGTTTCAACAAATTACGTCCTGGTTTCAATTCCTATATGCTTGTTTAACAATATATTTTTCTGCATTGAAACGCTTGTTTTGCCTTAGCAATTCTTCTTTTGACTTCTGTCAGGCACTGATTATCATTGAACGACCATCATTTTCGTTTTATTTGTGTTTATTTTTAGCCTGAACTTCTCTAATACGTTGTTTAGTAAACTGAGAATCCTAGTCATTTTTTGCTCTGAATCAGCTATCAATGCAATATTATCTGCAAAGCGAATACTATGAATCTGTTTACCATTAAAATTTATCCCTTTAGTTTTTTTCTTTTACTGTTATAATAGTGAATTCTATGAAGATATTAAACAGATAAGGCGAAAAGGGACAGCCTTGGTGCACTCCTCTTCTTATTCTTGTTTCTCTTGTCGTTCCATTGATGTTTATTTCTGTCCTATGGGCTTCATGCGGGTTAAAAAGCAAGCAATGTCCTTCACATCTAGACCCAAGGTTCTCAGGAATTTGAAATAATAACTTCCAGTCAACCTTATCGAATGCTTTCTCTAAATCAGCGAAAGCTACGTAAGTGATCCTGTTAACTTCCAGTCTTCTCTCCAGGATTTGGCGCAGATCTACAATTGCTTCTCTAGTACCCTTACCTGCTCTGAGGCCATATTGGTCGTTTTCTGCTGATTCGACCTTTAAGTATTGTCAGTAGGACTTTAGAAGCATGGGATAGAATGGCTATTGTTCTGTAATCTGAACAGTTCTTGGCATTTCCCTTCTTTGGGAGTGTTATTGTCCGGCTCTTTATGAAATCAGGTGGTATGATTCCTTCTTCATAGCAGTGTGTAATGATACCAAACACCCTCTCTTCCATGAATTCTCTACAGTTCTATAGGGGCTCTGATGAAATAATATCAACACTTACGGATTTTTTATTCTTAAAGAAGTACAGAGTCATATTAAACTCACTTTTTGTAATTGGTGGGCCTTTTCTTTCTACCTCCATCAGGCTCTCATCCTTTGCATAATACCGAAGGTTATCTATTTCCTGACCTTCATATAGATCTTCCATACATAGTTCATGTTGTTCACAAAACTCGAGCAATTTTTCTCCTCTCGAGTTTGATCACCAAGTCCGAATTTACCTGTATGTTTAAGATTTTCATGCCTACCAACTGAAGCATTGAAGGCTCCCATTAAGATAATATTAGCTTTGGTGTCTACTAACTCAAAGAGTTCTTGAATACAATGATACATTCCTTCTACAACATCGTCTTCAATGTTTGTGGTTGGAAAATATACTTTAATAATGACTGCGTCAACAAGGTCAGCCGGGCTGAGTGGCTCAGACGGTTGAGGCGCTGGCCTTCTGACCCCAACTTGGCAGGTTCGATCCTGGCTCAGTCCGGTGATATTTGAAGGTGCTCAAATATGTCAGCCTCGTATCGGTAGATTTACTGGCACGTAAAAGAACTCCTGCGGGACAAAATTCTGGCACCTCGGCGTCTCCGAAAACCGTAAATTAGTTAGTGGGACGTAAATCAAGTAGCTTAGCAACAAGGTCAACTTTTATCATAACCATCATAATCCTGTCACTGATATGAAGGGTTTTCATCACATTTTGACATCATTTACCTTTTAGGATTATTACTACTCCATTCATTCCACAATCATCATTTCCAGTATGTATTACCCTGAAATTCCCTGATTGAAACTCTCCGTTTCCTGCCCATCTAGTTTCACATACACCTAGCACATCAACGTCTTTCTTGATCATTGAGTTCTTTACTTCTTCCAATTTTCCAAGCTTAGCTAGTGTTCTCACATTCCATGTACCCAAGTTGAACTTCCTGTTCTCTTTGCAACGATCTCGCATGATGACGACCGGAGAGGCCTTGCTGCTGTTTCCACTCCTGCCGAATCTTGGCTTCTGACTTCCTTGTTAGTCACTACAATTCTATTACCGCAACTTGGCATGGCTGCTATACTCGGGATATCCCTAGGATCTTTAATGCAGTGCTTTCCCGTTGCCATCAGCATCCTAATGTCGTTGATCAGATCAAGCCAGTTCATCCGCCTTTAGGGATGAATTCTCATCCCAAGGACAAGAGGGTGCCCTGATCATCCTCCCTCCGAGGAGGTCGTTTGCAATTGGTAGAGGGGGACAATTTATTCCGGTGGTCACTCGGTGTAGGCCTATAGGTAAAAAGATTAATACTCGTCATTCTGTTCCCAAGATGGTGGGTTCCATACCGGTTGAGGTCGTTGGCAGTTGAAAGTGTAACAATACTATGACACCGTGTTGTTACCTTCCAGCGTGTTCAAGAACTCCTGAAATACAAAAAAAAAATTAAGAGACCTTTATTATTATTATTATTATTATTATTATTATTATTATTATTATTATTATTATTATTATTATTATTATTATTATTATTATTATTATTATACAAATTCTAGCTGACGTACCTGATGCCATGGTTTATTCTATAAAGCATGTTAAAAGTCTTGGTTTTTTTGTGCATCTTTGGAACCCAACTACAACATATCAATACTTGTAAATTGCATGCACTGGAAAGGAACCCATATTTATCTGCAAGAAGAGATGTCATTAAAGAAAGCAAAAAATGACTCACAGAGCTTGGGTTAGAGGAATAAGAACACCTTTTTGATAAACTTACTCATTTACTTTCGGCTTCCAAAATCAGAGTAGAGCTTAGAAAACGTAAATTCAAGAAATGGTGTAAATTACCTCACAAAGAAAAAGATGTGGCACTATTTGAACAATATAAACCTTCAAATAACTGGGTGAGAAATCATACACGTTTATCAGTCATAGAACGGCGTGAGGGAATAAGAATGACTGCTAATGTGTGTGTGCGCTGTTCGATCTATTCCCGGCAGGTCCCAGAACGGGGACCTCTGTCGGCAATGCCGAAGAGAGATAGAAACACTTCCTCATGTTTTGGAATCTTACCCTCATGGGGAGATGCTGCGGAACGTCAGGCATAACAAAATTCGGTCCTTTATAGCAAATTCCCCCAGGAAGAAAAATTATAAGGTCACCGAAGAGGTATTCGGACTTGTCCATTCTCTTACAGCAACCGTTATCGGCATCATACCTTACAAGGAACCAGAGGGTGTTGGGTATATAATTGATCTCACAGTTCGTTTTGAAATATCCACAGACCAGACAGAAGACATAGGCAGGGAAAGGAATCTTACCTATTAACCGAACATAATTTGTTATAGAGATAAATTCAGATTGAAGGACATTAAAGTGATAGGATTAATGATAGGAGCTCGAGGGACTATTCCTTGATTCATTGTGATTTTTTGGAAAGAGTTTAATTTAGAGGTCCCCGAACTACAAAATATGTCTTTGTCTGAGAAATCATTGCTATGTGATATAACACTTAAAGTTTAGGCATTATGAGAATAAAGTAATCAACATTATTGTAAACCGACGTTATAATTTCATTTGTTTCGTTACGCTTCGACCATTGTAGCAAACTTAAAATCAGGAAAATTTTGTAAATAAATCAATAATAATAATAATAATAATAATAATAATAATAATAATAATAATAATAATAATAATAATTGTACCGGGAGGTACACCTCAACGCCGTGCATTTGAATGAAGTGCCTTGAAGAACGCTATCTATCACACAAAAATTGAGACAACCAGTGTAAAAAGTTGGGACGTTGATCAACAGATGTCACTACTAAAGTGATAGACTAATGTGTTATTTTAAGGTTTTCCTAAACTGACTGGATTTCTTTTGTTTTTTGGTGTGTATCACAGTTTGCAACAACTATTTCAAGAAGTTGGGACTTTTCTCCATACATGTCTCTATTTAAGAACTGATGTCATGCACTCTGGTGCAAAGTGGAATAAATAGAAATTTTGAGAAATTTTGTGTTTATAGGTTTTCTGAACTGAATTGACTTTCTTTGTTTTTCATACTTCAAGTGTATTTATTTTTCAGCCAATCAAACGCTTCTTGTACAATTTTATCTGTCAATAAAGTGAGAGGGTGTGCCTGGTTTTAGTCCAGAACATTCTCGAACCTTCTTCTTGGGTATAAAAGTCGACGCCTTTTCGAGCTAACTTGTCTTATTGATCGTCGTATTATTGTGTGTGCTAAGAGGGGACGCGGGGGCCTCACCCATCGGCAGGCAGAACATCAGCTAAGGTAATGGCCTTCATTTTTCTATCTCATTAGTTGCTTATCTCCGCAAGCTGACTCGAGAAGAAGGTTCCAATCGTTAACTATGTAACAGTCCATCTCCTAAAATGTAAACTTTCTTCTTTCTCATGTAAAAGTTCAAGTTAAAAATCCCTGTTTACAACAACATTTAAAAGAATATCAAGGTTATATTTATACTTTCATGACAAGCACATAATTATAAACTAAACTCAAACCTTCTCTAATTAAGCCGGGATGAGTGGCTCAGACAGTTGAGGCGCTGGCCTTATCACCCCAACTTGGCAGCTTCGATCCTGACTCACTCCGGCGGTATTTGAAGGTGCTCAAATACGTCAGCCTCGTGTCGGTAGATTTACTGGCACGTAAAATAACTCCCGAGGGACAACATTCCGACACATCGGCGTCCCCAAAAACCGTAAATAAGTAGTCAGTGGGACGTAAAGCAAATAACATTATTATTATTTGATTATTATCTCTAATCAAATCAGTCACTTCTGATCTGCATTTAGGACAGTCGCCCAGGTGGCGGATTCCCCATCTGTTGTTTTCCTAGCCTTTTCTTAAATGATTGTAAAGAAATTGGAAATTTATTGAACATCTCCCTTGGTTCTCCGTACGAACTATGAAAAGTAGACAAGTCTGAAGTAAAGGCTACCACTATGCGTTATCTTGGTATTAAGTGGGATAGAGTCGTTTGCTGAAGGGCCTATGCCTGGCCACCTATCTTTTTCTATTATTTTGTTTTACTTCGCACCGACTCAGACAGGTAGTACAGTAACGAAGGGATAGGACATTCCTAGAATTAGAAAGTAACCAATCGTGGTCCTAAGGTACAATCCCAGCAATAGCGAGGTGTAAAAAAGAAAACCACGGGAAACCATCTTCACGGCTGCCGACAGTGGGTATCGAACCCACCATCTCCCGAATGCAAGTTCATTGCTATGTGTCACCAGCCATTCCAGAAATGGATATCTAGTTTCTCAATATTTCGACTTCTTGACCAATATCGAACCCACATCCTTCTGAGTGAAACCATCATCCCTCGATCAGGCGGTGAATAATAATAATAATAATAATAATAATAATAATAATAATAATAATAACAATAATAATATAGATGAAGAAGTAAAAGATAATAATGCAACGTCTAGTACTATTCGAAGTAGGGAATCGATGTACAGTATATTTGAGTTGCGGCGTTTCGTGACAGCGTAAGCCTCACACAAAGCCCATCAGGGACCTCAATATTAAAGTCATCACAGAGCACATTTTATGAGGCCAAGCCAGGCCGGAAGCAGCTCCCGGACAATTTACGGCCTGGTGCTGATGGGGATTAAACCTGCACAGACTTCGTTAAGCGAAACTTCATATCCTGCTTACCTAATTGATGGCTGGCTCGCGCAGCGCAAGTCCGATTGGATTACGACGCAAGATTGTCGACAAGTTGTCGCCTGCCAGCAGGAGACAATAACTCTAGCAAGACATGCGCGCTATAGCGAGAGTCACCTTGCAAATAAGAGCTAAAGCACATGTTTTCCGAACTATGAACAACCGACAGAACTAGGTCGTTATCACGTTCAATGTATTGTCAAATTGAAAGGAAGACCTTCTTCTTTCATTTCTTAATTAAAATTATGACATGGAATCCTTACCGAAAGTTCAATATTCCAATGTTTGTAATTGAATAATGTTAATTCCTTAACACTAAGATTTTAAGTGATCAAATATTAAGACCATCGGCCTCTAAGTGCGCATTAACTGGGAAATATCAGAACAATAACACTAGAACCACGGTTGGGTCATTTGTGACCAAGCTGTTAGTTCTTTCTCCTCTATACTCTGAAAAAGAACTAGTTGTATCAAGTGTAGAGCCAATGAATATACCAGTACCTGCGCCGGATACTTTTTGAAACTTATTACACATAGTGTATTTTGATGTAGAATTTTAACCATACAAATAAGGAATATGTGGAGAAAAGGATTGCCCCACTTCGCTGACCCTAAGCCCTTGCTCCTATGGCACCGCGAATGTACAGTAAAGCAAGAAAGGCTTCCACCTGCTACATTTTTAGAGACCAATCACCTGACATCAGTACACACGATGTGCATTATGCTGCATACAGCTTATTTTTAGGAATGGCACTTCACACGACACATACGTTGAGAATACATAATATTCACCGGCTGTACTCATGCTGCAAATATCTTTTTGTAGAAGATAGGGAAGAAAGAAATAACAGCTGGGTCACAAATGACCCATCCGCGGTTCTAGTGTTAACTTTGATTCACAAACTTTCTGACTTAGTGTTTCACGAATTCAGGTTCTTTTGAGCAACTTGAAATCGACATAAGTAATTGAGGAGCACTAAGTGAAATGTTTGAAACTGCTTGTTCGCTACAGTACCTGTCTCTCTGCATGTTTTACGGTCTGTCACACAAGAATCTTTGAAATTTCCATAAATAAAAATTACATTTAATTTGTACCAAAACTGTTTGCAATATCATATTAAGTCCTTAGAAATCACATGCTAAGTTCCTACCTGTCTTATGTATGTATGTATGTATGTATGTATGTATGTATGTATGTATGTATGTATGTATGTATGTATGTATGTATGTATGTATGTATGTATGTATGTATGTATTTATGCATATGCTTGCTTTCTTGTATGTTTGATCATTCGTTTCAATATCACGAGAAAATATCAGGCCTGCTTTTATTAAACTAGATATTTATTCTACAATTGTTTTCAGTTAGATGCTGGGCTGATTGACATAATGCTATTCAAAGCAGAAACAGAGTAAATAGAAGGGTGGTTCATTTTGGTTCATGTTGATATTTTGAGATAGATAAAAGATAGATAGATAAAAAAAATGGGTGAACCCTGCCTTCGCAGGGCTCCACACGTAGGTCTGTGAAGACCCTTTGTGTCCTGATATTTTGAGAACATATTGTTTCAAATAAAATTTACATTAATTTTGAACATTTTTAGCATGGTAGTTAATATATAAATCTACAGTGAAGAAATAACTTATATAATACACTTACATCCTACTGAATGTACTTTCGTCCTTAGTTTGAGAATCCTAAGGAACTGTTTATTAATATTATTACGTAACACAGTCCCTTCCATTACAGATACGCATTTCTTGTCGAGTTTGAAGAAATCACTGCGATATGTATGTGCAGCGAAACTCGCGTGTAACACTAACTATCCTGCAAAGCATACCATACATACTTCGTGCCAATTATTCGTTACTAAATCGACTCTTATACTTATATTCCCATGTTTAGAGATCCATTACATTCAGATGAGTGTGATAATGAACAAACTGGTTCCCCATAGAGGAGAGACATACGGTTTAGGACCATTTGTCCTTTGCGACCTATGGAGTAAACAACAGAGGACACAAAACAACAAAATTTGGCACCAACAACTAAAATACCACCAGCTCCAAGCTGATCCGGTGTTTATATACCTGGTCATGAAATTCCAGTGCCTTTGGAGTACGGCCAGAATGCTAGTGTTCTATTTTCGCCTACCAGAACATTTACGAAGATATCAGATGAAAGGAATAATAAAATCCAAGGTCGTCACGTTCCTGCAGGCCAATCGACAGCTCCTCAGCCTAACTCACTAATTTCTTTCGGGAAATACAGAAAGGAGCTTCAAGAAGGCTGACAATTGCATTATCACGGAACAAATCTTAAATTAAAATGGCGGAATCGTGGAATAAATATGTGTTTTCAAAGAGGTTAAGACCACGAGCATTGATCAAATGATCAAACGTCAACTTTGATGGGTTGGCCATGTTGCCCGCATATTGGGTAGAATACGCCTTCAAAAGCAAGTGATGCACTCTCAGTTGAAGAATGGACACCGCAATCAGAAAGAACAGCAGAACCGATACAAGAACGTTAAAGAAGCGTCAAAGTGATATCGGCAACTGGAGGGATGCAGCGTCTGACCGACTGATGTGGCAACGTATTAATTAAGAGGTCCACGATATTTTGAACAACAGCTGTGAAGTCATGCAGTAAGAGAGATTATTGGAAGGAACGAAGAATCTAGAGAAGAAGTGACTGCCAGATTGTTAAAAAAAGGGATCTTCGGCAAATTTACAATCAATATCAGGACAGATCCCTTTTCCTAATGCCGGTCACAATCGAGTTGGAGATATTTAATTATTATCGAGAAATGCAGCTGAATCTAATGTATAAGGGATCGAGATACTACAAAAGTCATGAGACCAAAATTGTAGATCTCCAAATTGAATTTCGATTGTGCTGTCTGTTTTGTGATACGACTTGCCGTTTAACCAGCAATTACCCAGAAACCAAGGTCTGGTCCGTTACTAAAAAACTGCCTCAATATATCGACAGTTTTTGGGACCGAAAAAGTTATACATTTTACATCTTGGAATGTTTCCTCAAATCGGGATTAGCACTCGCATACAAACAAAGAAATTATGTTCTTTGATTCACATGTAGTCTACGGATTTTGCAGAAAATCTATAATATGAGAAAATTGATAAAAACGTGTTCTGGTGTTCCTATAAAAACCCATTTTATTCAGTGTTTAAATAATATGCATATCTAAACCTGTTTCTGGATGACTATACTGTAAATATGAAGTTTGGTCGAGATCTATCCAGCGGTTTTGCCGTGTTGGTGGAACAGTGGAACAGGCGGACAAAGAGATAAACAGATAAACAGACCTAAAACGGATAGATATCTGTAATATTGGCCAAATAAACGAAATTAGACAGCTGACCCCTACAACTTTATTTAAATAGATCCAACAACTTTCGTTGACCACAATTTACTGTAACCCGAATACTTCCATTAATGCTAGTCCCATCGAAATATTAAATACTGTATAACCAACCACTAGGAAATATTTTGAGAACTTGTGCTATTTAATACAGGATTTTTCAAACAAAATTTCTGCTAGTAAACTAAGAGGCTACAATTTGAAATTTCATATTACAAAACAAGAGACAATTTTTTTTTTTAAATAATGCAGTAAGTATGCTGATCATCAACCACATACATAACTAGTTCAAAGACAATTTACGTATCTATTGAAAGAAACAACATCGCTTAAGTGCGGCCAGTATCCAGTAATCGGGAGATCGTGGGTTCGAGCCTCACTGTCGGCAGCCCTGAAGATGGTTTTCCGTGGTTTCCCATTTTCACACCAGGCAAATGCCGGCGCTGTACCTTAATTAAGGCCACGGCCGCTTCCTTCCACTTCCTAGGCCTTTCCCATCCCATCGTCGCCATAAGACATATCTATGTCGGTGCGACGTAAAGCAAATAGCAAAAAAAGAAAAAAAAAAAGAAACAACACAACATACCCGCTCATTTTCACAACAATAATCCTTACAATGTTTCAGTCAACTTTAAGAGTTCTCAGAAGGAAGTGAATAGTACAAATTTAAAGTAGGGCTATTAACATAGCCGGGAAATGTTAACAGAGCCCTGCCTGTTAGAAAACTGTGCATTTATTGTCATGCATCATTCTTATCTAAAATTTCATAAAATCAAACGGCCGTAAATTGGTTCATGCTAAACTTTTATCTCGGATTTCGCAAAATCAGTTGGCAAAAAATTGGTTCGTTTACACATGTGTTTCGGCACCTCTAGAGCAATGCCGAGTGCCATGTAAATAATCAATATTGTGTATGGATGCAGTTAAACGTTCTTCTTTATATAAAAGACCCAGTTCGCTGATTTTACGTACGCATGAGAACTGGAATAAGATAAAAAGGATTTACTGTTTTTTTTCGGATGACTAGGATTCATGTGCTAAATGCATTTTTTTTCTTTGTGAGGGGATCCAAACAGGTTCATCATTATTATCTTATTGTCATAAATAATATGGGTCCCTTTAGATGTCCCAGGACATGTAAATTTTCCTCTTGATGAAAGTTATTTGTGATTTTCTTTAGTTTCTCTTATAATTATTATCACTGCAGAAGAGTCCTGCAAGTCTCTTCACTCAGCGTCATTGCACTGCCATCTTCATCAGACTCCAGTCTGTAGCATTCCTCGCTCGCTCGTTGATTTTTATTGCCGTTCTCATCTCTGCTTGAATCTCTAACAAGTTTTCTTACATTTCTTGCATCATGTCTGAGATCTCGCTGAAGAGAAAACTGAGTTTTAAAGTACAAAATTATCTAGATCACAAAATAAGGAAACTAGCATCACAGATCTAAGTAGACTAAAATGTATCTACATGTTTACGTTCACCCTCTGCTATTATGTACTTAAAAGCTACAATCCAGAGAGAATTTTAGAGATTAAGAAGTGCAGTGACTTGCAGGAATAGTAAACTTTCTGATATAAAAGACTAATTCGTAGTTTTAAAAGACTATGTATCGTTATCATACACATAGGACATCCTCTCTTACATGGAATCAGAACAACTGGTACGTGACTTTTCATTTTAAAAGTCCGACATGCACGGTCCTAGATTCAAACCGCAGCCATATTCGCGAAAAGATAATGAATATAGCTCTACCACTCGGTTATCAGGCCCCGCCCATCGTCAAACCTCTTATTATTCAATATTCGGCCTAGTTAAATACGAACATGATGGTTTATTCTTAACCTTCTTCTTCCCATGTTTTACTTAATCTGTTGGACCAGAACTTCATGTGGATATGGTTCAGTTTCCCGACGCCAACCCCAAATAGAGGGATGTATTAACTATTGAGTGTTTCTCTAATTGATAGTGTGATTTTTGTATGTAAATGAAGATTTGTATAATTGCTATTCTGTGATACATGCAGTATTTTGGCATCTGTCTCTCGCCGAAGTCTCAGTTTTATTTATGTCAACCAGGCTCAGAGAGTAGAGCGCTAAATTTCTGACTCCATGTTGATGGGTTCGATCCGGACTCAGAACGGTGGTAATGTAAGGTTGTGAAATAACCCAGACTCGTGTTGGTAGGTTTACCGGCACATAAATGAAATGTAAGTACAATCCAAACCTCAACCCCGAGCTCAGAGGATTAATTGTTTGATATTCAGCTCGCCGATCCATCCGCAAATCGAATCCGGGGCTATCTCAACCGAAGAACACTATGCTAGGCAAATTTCTTGTCATCCTCGTGATGTGGTGCAGTTCTTCTTAGGCACACTTCTGCACTCCCAATGAAGGTGTGCTGCATGTAGACGTTCATATGTAACCACATACCAGCCTTCCTGCCAATGTTAAATTCCTTGCAGTGCCGAAAATCGGACCCGTGCCCCCGAGGACGGCAGTAAATGGTGCTGACTGTTACACTACACAGGTGGGCAGACTCCAGTTGAATCGGAGGAAGAGATTGTCACCCAGGTTATTGCAGCTACTTACTCTCTATAGCACATGCTTGGAGTCTTGGATCGTTACGACTGGCAATACTACGTCGTTGCAGTGCTTGTATAAGAATTAAATGTTGTTACTCACTGTATTGTTATAATTATACAACCAGAATATTAATATAAATACCTAACAAATGTAGGCAGACGTAAAATAATTTTAATGTGTAATTCATTTTACTAATTTTGCTTTAATAACAACGTGTAACTCGACAGAAAAACATATTTCTTTCAGGGTTCAAGAGACGGATGGCTCCTTCTTCGAGAGCTTCACCGCCCTCTCCTGGAAGCAACAGAACAGGAGGTTGATGGCCATGCAGGAGGTGGAAGACAGATCCGAGGAGGATCCTCCAAATGAGCATACCTTAGGCATCAAGCCCACTGAGTACAGGATCCCAAAAAAGGAGGTAGGTTCTAAATTAAGGAGAGATGTAATATTCTACCTCACCAATGTTGAAACTGCCAAGATATATGTCCCTGAATCTTTTCCTTTTCTTCTTCTTCTTTTCTGGCCGCTTTTCCAATGATCTGGGGTCGACACAAATGTAGATTAATCTTATCCAACCCAAGCCTACAAGTTTTAGAAATAGCAGTTTCATACTGGAAAAGAGTGACAAATTACAGAACAAAATCAAAAACGTATAACAAATTGTTCTACACATATTTACGACTTACGCATTTACGCCATAACGACATACTGTCATAATTTCTCAAATTCCAGGCCTTTGTAAAAGTTAATTTTTACTTAATTACCGGGTATTCCACCCGCACTAGTTTTGTGGAGCCCACCGCGTTTACTTCAGTTCTGAAATATATCGGACCCTCTCCCTAATCCGAGGTAATAAACTAGATGTGTGGTTACGGGCTATTAGAGAGCAGGAATCGTAAGCACCACTATTCATTCATTATGGGTACTCCGAATGAATTCGTTAAACGAAAAGAGATACGAAAAGCAATAAGCAATAAATCTGGCAAACCTGGCAATAACATATTTCACTGATTCTCTACCAGGCTGCATGTTCCATGCCCTGACCTGCCTCACTGTTATGCGCGTGTCTCTGCCGCTATATAAGACCGTCCGTTGATTCAACGCACCTCCTTCCCGTATGCTTGCTGAGCCTCAGTGCCCTATATGTCTCATTTAATCTTACCTTATTTCAATTTCGCCCTCTTGATATGAGCTTCCCATCCCCCTTTTTTGTTTACAATAACTCCCACATATTTCACTTTACTGCTTCCCCAATCATCTCCCCCTGAACCACCTATTTCCTGCTTTTCTTTTGCTCGATCTGTTTTTTCGGCCTACCATCACCTTCGTCTTATTACTGTTTATTTTCAGGGACCATTTATTCGGATACTCTGTGACTGCATTTAAACTTCTTTGTAAACCCCACCCTGACAGTCATCAATAGCACATCGTCAGCAAAAATCAATCCTAGGATATCTTGATCGCCTAAAACCGGGCAATACCATCTATCCGCACTCCTCCCCAATATCATTGAAAAATATCATTCATGAATAATAAAAATAAAATCGGTGATAGTTTACAACCCTGATTCAATCCAATCTTACATTCAATCAGGTCGCTTACTATACCTCATTCCAATGTAATACAACAGTAAACTTTATCATATATGGACTCAATCGCACAGATCATCTTTCCTGAAACCCCCACCCTTCCTAATTTTGCAACTAACGCGCTTCTACTCACTGTGCCACAAGCTTTTTCGAAATCAGTGGCAGCTATATATACTTCACCTCCTTCCCTATTCAGATATTTCTCCAAGATCATCTTAACTATCCTTATATTATCTGACGTCCTTCTGCTCTTTCTAAAACCACACTGGAAAATTGTCAGTATCGACGGCTCTTCAGCACAGTTCCTCAGCCTGTTCGCTAATATAACCACATAGATCTTGCTTAAGAAGTCCTGTAAAGTTATTCCTCTGTAATTATTCCGCAGATTCATATCTCCTTTCTCGTATATTGGGCAAATAATCCCAATTTGCCACTCTTTAGGAAATCTATCGCACTCGAAAATCTTGTTGAACAATTTTACTATAACCTCCACCATCTGTCTATATATCCTTATTTATTTCCAAAATAAATTATTAATTCCATTTCTTCCTCCTGCTTATCTGGTCCTCAGTTTCCCTATCACGTCCATTACCTCCTCTCCTGATATCTCTTTATCCAGCTCATAAATCCGTATATCTACTCCCCGTTGTATGACCTCCCCCTTGTTTCTCTCAACCTATCCCTCCCTCCTATTAATTTGCGAAATTACTCCCCACATTAATCATAGTCAATTTTCGGTTTGTCAAACCTCTTGCCGCCTTGCTAATTTTATTCACTTCCACACCCTTTCAGATTGCTTCATTCTACACTCCCTATTTATTGCCTCTGCTTGCTCCCTCAGCCATAATTTCTCTCTGCAATGTTATTCTCATATTCTTTCCACAAACTACAAAAATCATCTCTTTTTGCACTCCCTCCATGCTTTCCTAATTTCCTGGTACTCTTTATTATACCACCCGTCTTTTTCTTCTTAAAATTGGCTATCTCAGCTACCCTCTTTATTGGATATTCAATTAACTCCACCGCTCTATTCACATTATCCTCACTTAAAGCTACCTCCCATCCTAACTTAATAATTTGCAAGTCATTTTCTATAAGAATGTCTAATTCCAATTTTACTTCCTCTGACCACTTATATTTAATATACTTTCTACCCTTCTCTATACCCCTCCTTTTCCCTCCTTCCTCTTCCTCTCTCCCTCTTCTTCCCAGCTTAATATATACCGGGGCATGATGGGATTCAATCCAGTCCCCTGTTTTAAACCCCTTTATTCTATCCAATATAGCGTCCGAACTAACTACCAAGTCTGTTACACTCCCTCCCCCCCCCTGACAAGGGAACTGTCCATAGTCATATCGAAATCGACAATAAAATTTTTCAGAAACCATGAGGAAACCCCAAAAAATAGCGATGTACAAAAATTTAGCTGCCATTTCGAACTGGATGGTTTCGAAATCTTGGTACAAAGTCCGTGTTACAAACAGCTTATTGGACAACACTTGCTTCTTGCTGGCTCGCGCGGCGCACAGAGGACAGGAGCTGCAGTTGTGCTGAAGAGAAAGAGAGAGAACGAACTGGCAGACTGCCACGCGCCAAGGTCACTTTAGTGTTACGGAACGAATGTGAAACATAAATGAGGTGCGTTAATCGCATGATAAAAACACAAATACTTTTTGCACCGTGCACTACGAATATGAACTTTGAGACCAAATTGTTCTTCATATTTTTCTTTACTTATTTGAAGGCAATATTTCACAGGCACTTCGAACTCGCGAGGTTTCTCCATTGTATAATTGGTTGCAAGCCACGAATATTTAATCATGTTCTTGAACCGTGGGGAAGAAAATTGAAAATGAATGAAGGAGTGCATTTTCAGTATGTTTCTCTGATAAACATCAAAGTGAAAGTTTTCACAAGTCAGCAAAATGTCTGTTAAGCGACGATGCAAAGCCTTCCAGTGCCGGATGAAATACTTGTCCAAGGGCTGTATTTTCCCTGTAGTGCCGGAAGAAATCTGGATAATTTCTATACTGATGCCTGAAGGAACGTCTTTAAGACAGATCTTATCAATATAAGTAGTCCAGGAATCTGGCAGTAGCAAACACTTCTCTTCCACAAATGGGAAGGAGTTTTTAAACCAATACTTTAATTACTTTTTCCCCATTTTCCCTGATTTTTTGGCTGTTACAATTATATTTCTGGCATGAAACATTTCTTTGGAAACTCTCAGACCGAAAGTTCCAGTTGCCTCCTGTAGTACAGTGAATAATTTCGGGAAAAGAGTACCGGCCATACTAATTGTAGGCATAATTGTGTACGAATAGGTGAATGCACTAACTGATTGAGCAACTGTTTCTGTATGTTTCTCACCAACAAATGATAGAATCTTTTTCGCTTTCATTTCGCGCACGAAACCACTCTGATCAATATTGTATATTGAATAAGTGGTGTAGTCTAAAAATCGCCCTGTAGCTTCTTCCACAAATTTCTTTGTAAATTTATCATTTTCGTCTTCTTCTTGCAGATACGTACGGGATACAAATTTCGTATTTTTTCTACTTTTTATCCTGTAATTTTTCTTAAAACGACTCAACCAACTAGCACATGTGCCGAAATAAATTCGCCCCATTGAAATATCTCTTGAAATTTCCAAGGCCCACAGTCGCAGGTATTCATCGCATACATTCCGCTTCAGTCTTCTTGCTTCTGTAAATCGAGAAAATAATTCTGTATGCATCAATTTCCTGTGTTCATTGGGGCTTATTGATGTATATTTTAATTGGTTCTTCCATCTGTACTGTTGTCGTAGTGACGTCCCCTTGCGACAACTTTTGCGAACTGTGGTTAATGAAAGCCGCTTCTTACCCCCTTATTTAACCACAAATTTTCAACTTTTCTCTCGAACGCAAGATCTACAGGTTTTTTCATTTTCTTCTGTGGACTGGAAGCATATAATGAACTAGTAGATTTGCTAGGTGACTGCGGTGTCTCTTCACTGGATTGACGGGAATCGGACTCGGGGCTCAAAATCGGATCCGTAACACATCTTGTTCCTGGCAATGGTGTGCTTCCTTCTTTCAGATAATGCATATGAGGTGTCGCTGCTTCCACTACCACTTTCACTGTCACTATTTCTCTCCAGATACGATTCCAAGATGTTGCTGGCAACCATGGGATGATTTTCAATTAGTTCTATCACTGTCGACCGATCTCCCTTTTTTCCGAAATTATTTCACGGGAAGAGGAGAAACCTTTTCACGGAAATAACGTAAAGCATACTCTAGAACATTATCCGGATTCATGACTGCTCTTTCAAAGGAATATGTGTCAAATGGCTAGCGCAGAAAGCTCAAGGTAACCCGGTCGCTTCAGCTGGTCACCAGGGATGTCCACGTCGAGCTATACGCTAACGCGTGAAATTCTATTAGACATTTCCATATCGATTTCAGGGCCTTGCCGATCGCAATGGCAGGTGAATTTTTGCGCATTGCTTTCTTATGGACCCCTCATCATCTCTATCAAATTTAATAGTCGATTTCGATATGACAGTATGGACAGTTCCCTTGTTAGAAGGAATGTAGGCCAGTTTCCCTTCCCTATCCCCATCCCACCAGCCGTTCAAAACATGTAGGTTATCTGCCGCACATAATTCTAGCAATTTTAACCCATAAGTATTCCTTTTATATCTTCACTACGCCTCACTTCCCTCATCATCATCATCCTCCCCTCTTCGCTATATGTTGGACATAAGTAACCTATTCTAGCATTCCAGTCACATAACAACATCCCTTCTTCCTCATATTTCCTACCAATGACACTTAAAATTCCAATAATATTTTTAATATTTTTAATTTTAATAACATTTTTATGTTTCAGAAGTGTACGGCTAACCCTTAGGATGATTATATAGGAAAGCCAAGCATTTCTTCTCTCTCTTTCTCTTCCCGGATTAAACCTGATCCAATCCACCTCTTGCATCTTATTTTCAATGTCATCAATTAACTCACTAATTCCTTCCTTTATTAAAACCACTATACCCTCCGGAATCCTACGCTTTATCCTCTCTTTCCTTTTTGTATTATTCTCAGTAAGCAATAAAAAAATCAGTATTTGGAAAGTGTGAAGTATGCAACCCTGCCACATCTAGCCAATTGCGTGGGATTCTAACATTCGTACCCTGGAGTACTGTCTACTGTCACATCTCTGACCACGCCCCTATCAAGTGAGCGATTGTGAGGCTTGATATGCAGCGAGAAGTTTCCAGCCTATACGATATCTGTTCCTGGTCTGTGTGTGCTCCTCTTGTAAAGGTGCTGAAGTGTGTTAGAGTGACATCTCCAGAGTCTGGAAAATGTTAGCACCTACCTGCCATCGCATGTTGTTATCGTTCCAGTGGGGCACACTTTGCCCTGCCCGTGTTCTTAAGAAGTTTGGAATACGTACGATGTAACTAACTGGTTGCCTGTGTCCTAGCTACCGACATTCACTTGCTCATCCCCTTCCAATCCAGCTTCATACAATATGCCAAGATACTAACGGCCCTTTTCAGGGAAAATAACGAGTAAGTCTGTAGAAACTATTAAGTATGCAGCCCTGCCACACCCCACAACCTCCGTACCCACGATCACTGTCCGATATCACATCTCTGTCCGCGCCCCTACCAAGTGAGCTATTGCGAGGCGTGACCTGCAACGCACACTTCCCAACCTATACACGCCTGCTCCTGAACTGTGTGTACACCTCCCGTTGTAAGGTACGTATTCTTCGTATCTGTGCTCGTTTTACGGATTCGTTCAGGGTAGGCCTATCCATATTGAATTAATAGTGGCGCTCACGATTTTTGCTATCTTTTAGCCCGTAATCACACATCTCTTGATATTGCCCCGGTTTGGTGAGAGGGACCGATGTATTTCGGAATTGTAGTAAACGCGGCGGGTTGCATAAAACTAGATCTTAAGTGGTTGTTGGACCATCAGGTATTGCTTAAGCCTTTCAGTTTTAAGGGTGGCATATAAATTTACTTCAGTTCTTGAAAATTTATTAACCAGTTTACATTATATTATAAAGTCACAGGTACACCCTATTTATCAAGCACTTTTAACAATTAAAGCTGACATAGACAGCAAATTCTACTTTGCTTCATGAAAATTTCTGAACCCATTTGCATTCCTTGACACATCAACAATTTATAACCAAATGCTGCAGCTCCTTGATGATTATCGGAAAATTAACCAACTGAAATAGATGGAGAATAACCTACACAGACATATGTTCCAGGTTTCAAATATCTGGTGAGAAATAACAAGTCAGTAGTTTTACCACCAGGTGCCCTTTCTGACGCTGACCCTACGTAGAAGGATGTATTCGCTGTTTTCTGTTTCTGTGGTGGTTGGCAGTCTCACGTGTTGTATGCAAATCAATGAAGATGTGCATCGACACGATCACCAACGCCTAGTCCCCGAAGTAGAGAATTTTTTTTTTGCTAGGGGCTTTACGTCGCACCGACACAGATAGGTCTTATGGCGACGATGGGATAGGAAAGGCTTAGGAGTTGGAAGGAAGCGGCCGTGGCCTTAATTAAGGTACAGCCCCAGCATTTGCCTGGTGTGAAAATGGGAAACCACGGAAAACCATTTTCAGGGCTGCCGATAGTGGGATTCGAACCTACTATCTCCCGGATGCAAGCTCACAGTAGCGCGCCTCTACGCGCACGGCCAACTCGCCCGGTCGAGGTTAGCAATTTTACTCCGTATAACACCCATTCTTCCAGAAAGTAAATAAAATTTGTCCGAATTCTAACGCAAGAAACGCCAAAATAACAAAAGGCTTCGCTGAAAATTGTTTTCATCACTAAAAATATTATTAAAATATTGCTAGTGTAATATGGAGTGTTTCATACTGGTCACACATCTGCGTGGGCCACGATATTCTCCCTCTTTATTTGCGGTTTATGCCATTAGATCATATAGCTGTGAGACAGGCCCATTTTTCATACGGAGAAAGCGACGCAATGATCCTCTCTGTTTTCCTGCTATTGTCCATTACATCATTATTCTGTGCTGAGGAGGTCGTAAAGAAAGGATTATTATTAATGTCACAAGCTCCATTAGTTCAGAGATTGTCCTTCATATATACAGGAAGTGTAATTTATCTTGGCAACCTCTTCTCTTTACGTAATACTTCTCTCTACACCCCTTCCTAGAAAGTAATCACATTCCTACAACAGATTTCCACATTCTATGTTATAATTTATCTATGATTTGGAATTCGTGCCAATAGATATTAAATGAGGGACTTGGACACAAAAATTGACTAGTGTGCAAATCAGTACGATGACAGATTTCAGTGATCATTCTGAGGAAGTTACGTTTCGCTTCTTTCCTATTTATTTATTTATTTATTTATTTATTTATTTATTTATTTATTTATTTATTTAAGTTCCCTCATTTCAGGTCTGTGTTAAAGCAAAGTGAACATAAAACATTAGCATTTGTGGTGGTGATGGTGATTATTGTTTCAAGAGGAAGTACAACTGGGCAACCATCCTCTATTAATATGTACCAGATGAAAAATTAGAATAGGTCCAACAGTTAGAAAAGTGAAGGTATTGGTAAAGAAGTACAAGACCCACGAAGGTCATGAAAATTAATGACTCCGTAGGCCTCGGAAACCTAATATCGTATGGGTCGGAAAAGAACAATATTGTTGATCAAACGAGATCCGGTACGAAAAATTAAGCAGAGGAGCCTAACTGAAGTAAATGGAAGCAGTGCCAGACTGATCTAGGAGAACCGTGTTCACCAACACACGTTCCATAATTCAGAGTCCCTGGTCTTCTTTCAGTCGCCTCTTACGATAGAGAGCATTTATTTTTCCACTCCCACCCACAGCTATTGTTAAAAGGAGCATGTAATTGTCATCAACGAAATGCAACAAGATTTTAAAAACTGCACAAAACTATCGCAAAACGATATAAAATGAAGTAACGAAACTAAAATTAATTGCCTAAAATTATAAATCCACTCCAACTAACAAAGGGGCATGTGAATATAGGAAATAATACAGAGAAGCAGAAAGAGATTAAGACGGGACAATGAAACTAAGAACATCACTGTAGAGGAATTTCTTATTCTCCATAAGCATTTTATAGATGTGAACTAACCTCGTCGATCACTTCTCGAGTTCATTTTCTGAAGTCGTCTCGTTCGTAACTCCTGGTACATTCTATGCAGTCGTTCGTTCGTAACTTTCCTCTACTTATGAGAAAAAACAGGTAAATTTCTTCTGCTTCTTCTTATACTGCTTTTTCCCCACACTTGTGGGGTCGCGGGTGCGAACTGCGTCGCACATGTGGATTTGGCCCTATTTTACCGCCGGATGCTCTTCCTGACGCCAACCCTATATGGAGGGATGTAATCACTATTGCGTGCTTCTGTGGTGGTTGGTAGTGTAGTGTGTTGTAGAAATATGAAGAGGAAAGTGTTGGGACAAACACAAACACCCAGTCCTCGGGCCAAAAGAATTAATCAGAGGCGACCCAGCCGCGAATCGAAGCCGGAACCCTGTGAATCGAAGGCCTCAACGCGAAGAATAAATACCGGCAAACTAATCGTCGCAATTTAAAATCATTTAACGAGTTTATGAGACTGTAATAGCAATTGAATAAAGCAGTCCACCTTCTAAGTCTTAATTCATACAGAAATGGTGAAAATGTTTCGAGATGTATATT
The DNA here is from genome assembly GCF_040414725.1 of Anabrus simplex. Taxonomy (NCBI): domain Eukaryota; kingdom Metazoa; phylum Arthropoda; class Insecta; order Orthoptera; family Tettigoniidae; genus Anabrus; species Anabrus simplex. Next base: position 276,354,337 of record NC_090269.1, on the reverse strand, counting down.
TCCTATAGAATAATGATAAATTGTAGATTCGTAAATGGCTTTCCGTCGATATCTGCCTCATCGCGCTGACTATTGTTCGTCTCGAAATGAATAGTTGAATCTATGATCTCTATTCTCTGTCATTCCTACTTTGAGTAGTATAATGGGTACACCCGACCCACTACTATCTGTAAACAGTCCTTGCACCTCTCCCTAGACTATAAAACCTTTTACACTCAAAAATTCAGCCAACATATTCTAAACTTGGTGGTATGTAGGAGTTCGTCCTCTCTTCGACAGCGACAGCGGAGGGTATTGTTTTGTTTGTTACTTCCACGGGAGGGAGCTTAAAGCGGAAACTCCAGCTTGTCATTCTGACTGCGTATCACTGGTGATGAAGGTAAACCTGCGATATTCACAAATGTATTTATCAACAGAGGCGTAGTCTCTGCATAGCTCTACAACCCTTCCTTTCTGAGCAGCTTACACCGTTTAGAGAATTCCTTATTTCATGTCGCGCTTTTTTGACGTATATTGTCACCAGACGGAAATCCGGCTCCACGGCGAAATGGATAGCGTGCTGGCCTTTGGTCGTAGGGGTCCCGGGTTCGATTCCCGGTAGGGTCGGGAATTTAAACCATCAATGGTTAATTTCCCTGGCGGGGGCTGGGTGTATGTGTTGTATTCATCATCATTTCATCCTCATCACGACGCGCAGGTCGCCTACGGATGTCAGATCAAAAGACCTGCACTTGGCGAGCCGAACCCGTCCTGGGATCTCCCGGCACTAAAAGCCATACGCCATTTATTACCACACGGAAGCATAGCTCCGTGGCTGACTTGTCAGGATCTTGAACTTAGGATTTTTGGGACCTGATTTCGATTCTCGGCCAGGTCGTCGGACTTCCATCGTTAATGTTTAACTCTAGGATATTACCATGCAGCTCACTTCGTTCAGCAGACGCTACCCACCCTCAGCAGAGCTGTCTTTCTTACAAGGGTTCTACCAAGTTAGTAATAGCCACATGAAGTAATAATAATAATAATAATAATAATAATAATAATAATAATAATAATAATAATAATAATAATAATAATAATAATATGTGCATCTTCTTTATAGAATGCTATGCCTTTCAGCGTTCGGTTTGTAAGACTCTGTAAATTAACTAACCGCCGCTAAAATCCTCTGTTTGTAACTATCCCTGTAACCTCGATTATTTCTATACATCTTATCTCCAAATCGTTAGAAACTAAGTGTAACCATCGTCGAATTGGTCTCCCTCTAGTTCTCTTACGTAACCTTCCTTCGCCTCATATGACCCCACCACCGAAGCCGTTGTATGCGGATAGCTTCATCCATCGAGTTAATTCCTAACTTATATTTCATCTCCTTATTCCGAGTAACCTACTGTCATTGTTCCCACCAGTTTGTACCAGCAATCATTCTCGCTAATGAGAGTTACTTCTAACCTACGAAAAGATATTCTGAATCCACCCAGCTTTGACTCCTGCAAAGCAAAGCTGATCTGAAAACAGACGAATATCAAAATGGTTTCGTCCGGGAGCTGACTTCTTTCTTATAGAATACTGTAGATCGCAACTGCGAGCTCACTGGATTAGCTTTACTGCACCTTGATTCAGTCTCACTTATACTACCATCCTTGGGGAATACACATTCTGTTTTGCACCATCGGTTCATAGACTGGTTTGATGCAGCTCTCCATGCCACCGTATCCTGTGATAATCTTTTCATTTCTCCGCAACTACTACAGCCTAAATCTGCTCAGACTTGCTTTTCATATTCGTACCTTAGTCTAGCCCTAGCGTTCTTACCATCTACACTTCCTCAAAAACCAACTGAAAAAGTTCTGGGTGTCTGAACATGTGTCCTATCATTCTATCTCTTCTTCTCGTCAAATTTAGCCAAATCGATCTCCTCTCATCAATTCAATTCAGCATCTCTTCATTCGTAATTCGATCTATCCATCTTACCTTCAGCATTCTTCTGTAACACCACATTTCAAGAGCTTCTATTCTCTTTCTTTCTGAACAAGGTATCGTCCATGTTTCACTACCATACAATGCCACGCACCAGACGAAAGTCTCTAAGACATAGTTCTAGTACATTTATCAATGTTCGAAGTGAGCAAATTTCTTTTCCTAAGACAGGCCTTCCTTGTTTGTGCTCGTCCGCATATTATGTCATCCTTACTTCTGCCATCATTAGTTACTTTACTACCCAAGTTACAATATCCATCTACCTCCTCTAAGAGTTCATTTCCTAACCTAATTTTTCCTGCATAATCTCGCTTCGTTCGACTGAACTTCAATACTTTTGTTTAGGATTTACTTATTTTCACCTTGTGCTCTTTCCCCTAAGACCATACCATTGAGCAATTTATCCAGATCTTCTGCAGACTAAGATAAAATAACAATATCATCGACAAATCTCAGGGTTTTGATTTCCTCTTCTTCGATTGTGATTCCCTTTTCTAATTCTTCTTTGATTTACTTTACCGCCTGTTCTGTACAAGCATTGAATGGACACTGGGGAATGGAGCCTTGCCTCACTCTTTTCTAGATTGCTGCTGCTTTTTCAAAGCTCTCCATTCTTATCACTGCATTCTGATTTTTATACGGATTGTAGATAGTTCTTCGTTCGTATCTGATCCCGATCACCTTCAGAATCTGAAACAGCTTGGCCCAATCAACGTTATCGAATACATTTTCTAGATCTACGAACGCCATGTACGTAGGCTTGTTCTTAATTCAGTCCTCTAATATCAGACGTAAAGTCAGGTTTCTTTCGCGTGGTAGTACATTCCCTCTCATGCCAAATTGTTTTCCTTCTAATTCAGTTTCAGCTTCTGTTCCCATTCTTCTGTAAATAATACGTGTCGAAATTTTTCAGGCGTGAGATACTAAACTAATGGTGCGGTAGTTTCCACACTTGTCAACACGGGCTTGCTTAGGAATAGGCATCACAACATTCTGCCGAAATTTGAAGGGCACTTCTCCTGTATCATACATCTTACACGATAAATGGAATAATCTATCAATGCTGGTTCTCCTAAGGCAGTCAGTAATTCTGGGAGTATGTCATCAATTCCAGGTGCATTATTCCTATCTAGGTCTCTCAAAGCTCTTACGAATTCTGACCTCAAAATTGGGTCTCCCATTTCATCAGCATCAACAGCCTCTTCATGTTCCAGAACCAAATTATCTACATCTTTACCTTGATACAACTGTTGTATATGCTCCTGCCATCTTTCTGCTTTGTCTTCTTTCCCTGGAAGTGGCTTCCCATCTGAGCTCTTTATATTCATACATCTAGTTTTCCTTTCTCCAAAGGATTCCTTGATTTTCCTGTATGCAGCATCCAACCTTCAACGTTCTTGCATTTACCTTTGTCATTCTTCCTTAGCTGTCCTGCACTTTCTGTCCACTTCAGTCTTTAATCGCCTGTATTCTTTTCTGCCCTCCTCATTTTTTCCATCCATGTACTTACGTCGTTCATCAATCAGGTCCAGTATCTCCTGAGTTATCCATTGATTATTATTAGTTGATCTTTCTTTTCTTCTTAAACTTTACAGCCTTACTGATCTCATTATTCACTACTGTCTATTCTTCCTCTAATGTGTTTCCTTCAGCCCTTTCATTTAATCCTTGTGCGACGTATTCCATCAAAAATTACCTCACACTCTTTTCTTTTCCATTCCCTTACATTCCTTCCTTTCTTAAATTTCTTCAACTTCAAGAGATGGTATGTTATGACCAATTCGTGGTCCATGTCTGATCCTGGGAAAGTCTGACTAAACAACACCTGGTTTCTGGATTTCTGCCTAACCATAGTGAAGTATATTTGATATCTTCCAATATCTTTCGGTCCCGTCCACGTATACAGTCGTCTATTATGGTATTTGAACCAAGTATAAGCACGGACTAAATTATTGTCGTCGCAGATTTCAACCAGCCGACTTCCTCTTTCATTCCTGTGTCCCAATCCGAATTCTCCTACTGCATTACCTTTACTGTCTTGGCCTACCACTGTATTCAAGTCTCTCATTACAATTAGATTTTCGTCAACTTTTATATATTATAGTAAATCTTATACCTCTTCATATATTCCTTCGATGTCTTCATCATCTGCTGAACTAGTAGGCATCGTCTTGGAGAAGTTAATGTTCATACCATACTCATTGCAACTATTTTCAAGTTCCAAGATAAGAGACTGCAGACATTCGGCACAATCTGCCATTAAGACCAAGTCGTTAGCATAGGCCAAACTACTCTGATATTTTCACCTAACTGAATCCCTCCCTGCCTCCTAATACCTTTCATCAGATGACCCATGTAATCTATGAACAACGTTGAAAGATAACACCCTGTCTAACGCCTGTAAGCACCTTGAACCAAAAATTCATTCCACCATCAATTTTCACTGCAACTCAATTATCACCACAGTCCCCCGAACGGCGAACAACTCTACCCACGTTAATCCTTCACGTGCCTTTTCTAGATCAGCGAATAATAGATATAATTGACTATTCCTTTAATAGCATTTTTCAATTACCTGGTGCATCCAACTTCCTCCCAAACTTTGATCGTACCCTCCCTTCCAAAATCCCAGTGAACACCTTGACTGGTGTAATAATCAATGAGCTACCTTCGTGTTCCCTTGCTTGTAGACAGATGCAGTTACCGCTTTCGTCCAATCAGGAGGTACCTTACAAAAAATCCTTACTCATCTTATTATTCTATGAAGCAATTTTTTATCACTGCCTTCCCACTATATTTCACAATTTCAAGTCTAATTTCATCTATTCCTGCCGATTTATGACAATGGAGTTTATCTTCCATCCTTTCCATTTCCTCGGTAATAATTTCACCATTCATTGTCCTCCTCCCCATGACTTGGTGGTTCACAACGTCACCAGGAAGATTATTTTTACTGTGAGAAGACTTTCAAAATGTTCTTTCCACCTGTTCAATGATTCCCTGGAATATACTATGAATTCACTTAATTTACCCAAACACTATTCATTTCCTTCTACCCCTCCCTTTCTAAGAATTTTACTGTCCAGAAAGGTTTTGCTGCTGCTTGGTCTAGCCTTTCCAGGTTATTAACAAAATCGTTCCATGACTTCTTCTTGGACTCAGTACCTATTTGTTTCATTCTGTTTCTTTTAACAACGTAAAATTCCCTTTCTGCATCAGAAAATGCGCACTTTTTCAAAAAAAAATACCCCACAGGGATTGTACTCCTTTTTAATTAATCATTATAACACTAACAACTACCCTGCACCAGCCTTTATCATTCGTACATAAAAGTTTTGTTACAATGAAGTGCCTGATAAAAAGGATTACTGTGATAGAGCAAATCATGTGCCCACTGAACATTAAAATCATACAGTACGCCTGAAGGGGATAGCACCCCTATAACCAAGCGCACGTTAGTTGGGCTGCAGCAAACGATATTGGAAGGGGCTGCTGAATCGTACTGTATACTCGTACTGAACCGTCGTTCGCCGAGGAAAACGACGATTCATCCGAGAAAATAGCATTTTCCCAGTCGCGATTGAGATTTTCATCCTGAAATTTTAGGCGGTAGAGATGATATTCGGTCCGCCTCTGTGGTGTTGTGGTTAGTGTGATTAGCTGCCACTCCCGGAGGTCCGGGTTCGGTTCCCGGCTCTGCCACGAAACTTGTAAAGTGGTATGAGGGCTGGGACGGGGTCCACTCAGCCTCAGGAGGCCAACTGAGTAGAGGTGGGTTCGATTCACACTACGCTTCAGGAATCTACAATCACTTAGGGTCACGCGTGGTTTCGTGGAAAAGATTATCCCTTGCTGTTCCGCACATCCGTGCTTGAATACCAGACTGGTCCTGTTTTAATTCTTTTAATTAAATTAAAGATTTTCCATTTCTTAGTACGCTGCGTTTTACGTAGTGGTGTCCGGCTCCGTGGCTAAATGGTTAGCGTGCTGGTCTTTTGTCACAGAGGTCCCGGGTTCGTTTCCCAGCAGGGTCGGGAATTTTAACCAACATTGGTTAAGTCCGCTGGCACGGAGACTGGGTGTGTATGTGGTCTTCATCATCATATCATATGTGTTATAGTGTTATAGTGTTATAATATCATCAGGTCATCTGCGAGAGTCAAATCAAAAGACTTTACCTGGTGAGCCGAACTTGTCTCCGGACACTCCCGGCACTAAAAGCCATATGCCATTTCATTCCATACGTAATGGTGTACTTACCTTTAACAACCATGTTCTGCGACGGCCAAATTTTATGAATTTGAGTGAAACAGTGCAACTATCATAATTTATTTTCGGCTTCAAGTAATCGCATGTGGAAGAGAAATGGTCCAGAGAAGGTTCGGTGAATCATAAAGGCTTGTTTTTATCACTTATGCTCCAATGAACAACAGTAATAGCACCAGATCTCGGAATGTTTCGTATTTGTCGGTGCTGTCTCTAGGAGCAAGTGTATATTGCTCGTCTCATGGTTTCTGCTCCTCAGAGAATTCAAACGGTAACCGAAGCTGAAGGCCTTCATACGAATAACTAGATAAGCTTGCAGGGTGATTCGGAGTCCACGTAAAAATAGATGTTCCGGGTGCTGTAAAAATATCGTCGGCAGTCTATATTCTTATTCCATTAAACGTCAGTTAGCCAAGTCCTCACGCCATCGTGGAACGGCTAGTAATATCAAATATAATTATGTTGAACACACAATAGAGGAAAGTAGAAAGTGGGATTCGAACCTTAACTTACAACTACAGTATCTGATACTATCCATCCGTTTTGTAGGCTGATATATTAATTCACTCGCCTTCCCACAAATATATCAAGATAATTCCATAGAAATACAACGATCCTCCTTACCTGCCTATTACCTTCGAGCACTGGAATCAAAGACTAGACCATGTATGTTATGGCAAACGTAGCGATGAACTGCCATGTTTTGTGCATTAAACAATAAAATAACGTGTCTCATTAAACGCAAGTAAGTAATAACAAAAATGAAAGGAGATATTTTACCTTCTTTCTACGCTTACCATTTTACCTAAGCTATTAATGGACCAGATATCATCGTAAGTATAGCTATACAGAGAAAGAAACGAAATAAGGGAATTTCGTTAATTGTTCCTCGTTGATATTATTAGTATATTCCGGAAAAGTTACTGTACTTACAAGTTGTTCTAGTTAGCGATAAAAAAGAGACTAGTGAGCAGTGGGTGGATTTGAACCACTCGAGTATATACCATATCGAACATATAAAGCACCTCCACCAACTAAGCTACTAAGTCCCAATGTCGCAGCAGGTCGCATATCCTCCACTTAGCAATCAGGTATGTTATTAATTGGTTAATTGGATAGATAGCTCCTCCTTTACCCTCTAGAACCAATTAGCTGAACTCTTTGTTGTATATGTTATGCGTCGATCTAGAAATCGGATTTCAGTTATATCAACAAACCAGATCCTATGTGTGTTTCCATTTCATGGCCAGTACTGTACTGGTTTACCTCATAGGCGGGTCTCCAATGTGGCGGTTGCTTCGACTTAAGCTAGCGGTCAAATTTCATGCGGTTGAGTGTATAGTTATTTACATCTACACTCTATTTCAAGTTTTCCTCTTCACGTAGCTTGTATTCGATAATTTGTCCTCAACGCGCCGAACACCAGCTCGCCAGCGCTGTGTCGTCACTGAGGCAGTTCACTCCACAACACAGCTAAGCCCAAAAATCGACTTACATGCGTCGCTGAATTCCGCGTAGCCATGATTGTCTGTCCGATGCATTCCCGAACGTCTTGCTCCTGATTCGCTACTTGTCTCCTGACTTCCACAACTAACATGCAGGCTTCAGCTTCGCTGTTTCTGTAGGCTAGTGGAAGATTCTCGATGAAGGCCCTTGCACATTCCACTTCCAGACTTTTCCAAACGCTTCTAAATTGTTGGTCGTTTCTGGCATCTTCGACGCAGCTTGGCCAAATTCCTTATCGCATGCCTCAACAATTCCATGGGGCTATTAATTTGATTATCACTCTCCCTGCCCTCATTGTCACCTCTCTACCCGTAACTGATGCTTCCCGCAGGCCTCTGTAACCTAATACCTCAGTGTCGTAATTTGCAACCCTTAAACTAATGTGACAGAAGATAAACCTCATTTTTCCTCTTCTCAACAGTGAAATATATTATTAATGCAGCATTTTCTTATTTGCTTTGCCCAACTAAGGAGCACATTTGATGCTATTAGCACTTTTTTGTTTTTTCTTCTTCTCTTCCCAATATCTCTTCATCCTATCACTGTGCTCCTTTTTACGTTATTCAGTCCATCCTGTATTTAGTCTGGTACACTTTACAGAATATTTGTGTTTGTGAATTAAATTTCTGAATTTTATTCTATCTTGAATAGTTTCTTCATTAATGCCAATTTCATTCAGGTCTTCACTGATTTCTTTTAGCCAATTATTGTGATTTTTCTTTAATAAAGCTAAGTGCAAAATTTTCTTTATGAGCCTGTTGTTATCCCTTCTGTATAAGTGATCATAAAATTGTAAATTGTCGTTTGCTGATTGTATCTGTGATTTTTTTTCTGTGACTCGATAGATTTTTCATCCAAATTCCATTTTCACATTTTGTTCCTAGGATTTCCCTGAGGATTTTTCTTTCTTATTTTTCGATCATATTCATTCGAGATTTGCCACCAATTATAATAGTTTCAGATGCATAAATTGCTTCTGTTTTAACTTATTCTTCTTCATCATCATCTGTTTACCCTCCAGGGTCGGTTTTTACCACGGACTCAGCGAGGGATCCCACCTCTACCGCCTCAAGGGCAGTGTCCTAGAGCTTCATACTCTGGGTAGGGGGATACAACTGGGGATGATGACCAGTACCTCACCCACGCTGCCTCACCTGCTATTCTGAACAGTGGCCTTGCTGGAGGATGGGAAGATTCGAAGAGATAGACAAGGAAGAGGGAAGGAAGCGGCCGTGGCCTTAAGTTAGGTACCATCCCAGCATTTTCCTGGAGGAGAAGTGGGAAACCACGGAAAACCACTTCCAGGATGGCTGAGGTGGGAATCGAACGCCCCTCTACTCACTTGACCTCCCGAGGCTGAGTGGACCCTGGTTCAGCCCTCGTACCACTTTTCAAATTTCGTGGCAGAGCCGGGAATCGAACCCGGGCCTCCTGGGGTGGCAGCTAATCACACTAACCACTACACCACAGAGGCAGACTAAGTGACCATATAATAATTGTAATCGTAATTTCCTGATTGTATCTGTGTTTTTTCTGTAACTTGATAGATGTCATGTGGATGTCTTTATTCATCCAAATTCCATTTGCCACCAATTATAATAGTTATAATGTCGTAATTTTGCCTTTTGTGATATATTTCTTTGATTGCATCTGTTCCAAGTAATATTGTATGCTCTTTGAAAATGTTCAATTCTTTCTCTATTATCTTGCTGATTTAACCCTGCCGGTTCAGTAATTTCACCTATATTAGGCAGCATTTAGTGTTACGCACATAAAATTAGTTCCCAACATAGAAATATCAGTAGAAAGCAACAGCTAGAGACAACTAATTTTGATACATGCATTCTTTCAGATTGACCAGCTATACGTGGAAGTGCTGTACACAGTAGCCAACAAAGTGGGCGCTTCTACTGGTCAGTACGCACACTACAAAGAAGAACTCTACTCATACGCCCAAGACGCTTTCGGCATTTCGTCTGATCTACATCGCAAGTACCTGGCCATCGCCAGCGAAGAGAAGGTAGGAATATTTCCTCACATTAATATATTATTGTCCACCGGATGTGTGTTACAATTTCATATAAACATGAGGATAATCAAATTAAAAAATAATCATGATTTTTCTTAATTTTCAAAATATGATCGATAGACAGTATCTAATCAACAGTATCCCAGAATTTTTCTGTGCACGTAAACTAGAGCCTAGGTTGTACTATGACCACCACTCCTGCTATTAATAAACCGCTAAAGACTCGACGGTTTTCATCAGTGCTACAATATATCTGCGGAAAGGGTGTAGCAAGAATGCTTAGTGATTTCTAATGTGGAATGGTTCGTGGTTTTCACATTAGTAATCAGTAAGACAGAGCCATGTCTGCCCTTTCAAGCAGCTCAGGTCAATTTTCGGGGATGTGATTGTGAATTGTAAACAGGAATATATTACCACAACAAAACGACGGTGGAGTAGGACACATGTGCTGACCGACAGGGTCCGTTGAACGATGAAAAAGGAAAATCGTATGACATCGTGAGATATCATCTCCCGTAAGTGTCGCAGTACCATTAATTTTGGAGCTAACAACATTACTGTGCGCAGGGTTAAATGATTGCTGAGATTTATGAATATAAGAAGATAATCTTCTATTATTTTAGTTTTCATGACCGAAAGTTCAGAGAACCTAGATTCACAAAAGTTGGAAGTCTAAACCACTTTCTTAACTTAGTTCTGAAATAGGTTTCTCTTTCTTCAGTTTTGTCCAAAATGAACATAGTGAATCACTTTGCTTTTTGGAAACACCGACGCAAAGCTTTTTTGAGACCAACTGAAAACTGTGGAGGCTAGCCTTCATCCTTTCTGTAGATTCCCAATTATTACTTCTTTAACCTCTACTAGCTCAATATTTTCGTCTTCTTCAAGCGGGCTTTACATTGAGAAGGATGACATTGTTCTGGTTTATTGTCCCTTTCCACTGTTCCCACTCTGAATGGTGTTATTTTCTTCGTTAATACTTTTCTCTCGGAAATAAACGGTGATCCATCCCGAAAGCAACAGTAACCATAGTTCGGATCACGACCCATACGTGAAGAACGTCTGCCCACCACGGATATATACACCGGGTGGTCCGCTCTCCCCTAGGGCTATAGTTCTGTTCAACCCGCCGCATTTACTTCAGTTCTGAAAAACATCAGTCCATTTTCCTAATCCGAGGTAATATAACAAGATGTGTTGTTAAGGTCTAGAATACAGCAGGTATCTTAAGCTCTTCTATTAATTCACTATGGGTACCCCGAATGATCCTTAAAACTAGCGCAGATATGGAGAACACGTACGGTACAACAGAAGGTGCACACGCAGACGAGGGACAGGTGTTGTATAGGCTGGGAACTGCCCGGCGCATACCAAGACTCAGTACAGTCGATCACTCGGCAGGGGCGCGGTTGGAGTATGATAGTGGACAAGCCTCGAGCGTACAAAGTTTAGAACCCTACGCAGGTATTTTTTTGTACCGCCAATTGCTTGGGATGTGACAAGGTTGCATACTTCATAGATTTCACATACTGATTTTCTTATGTGGCTCTGAAAAGGGCCATTGGTATAGTGACACAGGATAAGGAGCTGGGTTGGACGATGATGAGGTGATGGACTATAGCTAGGATACGCGCAAAAAATATTCCTGTTAGTTAAGTTGTACGTGAGCCAAACTTTGTAGAACACATGCAGGGCAACGTATGCTCCATTGGAACGATAGCAACTTGTGACGACAAGTAGCAGACCGTTGTTTTTCAGAAATATCAAAAACCTGAGGGATTTTTTAAAAACTAGATCGCAAGGGGAGGGCGCGCCAATCGGTACATGCTTGTACATGAGTGGCATACGTAACATCTTGGGTACCTAGACAATGAATGGTTTATATTACATGGCAATTCTTGATTGCAGATAATTATGTTGTTTTTTCTTATTGCTACCCCACATCCTCCATATTTATCGGATATGTCACAGGCGATTTATTCATTGCTGTCTGACTGGAAATATTACTCGAATAAATCTAATATTGGAGTCGTTTTGTAAGTCATGACAACTTTTTTTTTGTCTTACGAGCATGTGGAGACACTGCAAATCCATAATATACGTTTGAAAACCCTTGTCAAGCTGTACTGAATACCACCGACTGATTGGGTCCGTGTGCTGTGGTGACTAGTTAACGGCGCGTGAAAATATTATTGTGCTGCCGGCCGTGCTCTCCGTGCTGCATCTATTCCCCTGCATTGATCCCTATTCAATATGTGCTCTCTGTGTATCGAACAGTTTTCAGTGAAATGTTTATATGTATTGCATGTTTTCTTTGTGAAATACGTCGTATAATAAACATTTGAAGACTTAAATATTGCAGTGAATCACCACTCTATCGGTAGGGCTATATCACTGTTTAAATCCGTTCAGAGACCCACATTCCTTGGAACGTTTAATTTCAGAGCTGAATTATTTCACATGAATGAAGTCAAATATCCCTGATGTTTGTTCAATTATACTTGTTATTTCCATCAAAAGGATCAAAGTATCACACAGAGCTTCGGTAAAGGATACAGCTAAGCTATACAATTCATGTGCATTCAGTTATATAATATTCTTGTCGAGTGGTGGCCTTAAGTGGTAGCCAATGCATTGAATTCACTTTGAGTAAATATTGTTAAAAAGTTTCCATTTACCCAGCAAATATCTCTTTGAAATTCAAATGAAGTATGTTGTGTATTTTTTTCTTTCATATAAGAGAAAATAGAATTTCGATACGGGGTTCCTAGTTTCGTCATAATCGGTTGACATCAATTCTGAAAATAAATATAAAATGCATTATTCACATTCGTAATTAAACCATTCTTTCCAGTATACTTATGCTGAAAATAAAGATGAACTCCATATAACACAAAAACTTTTCGAACTCACTGAATCGTATCATTCAGCGACGAGTAGAAACGGTTTCCGTTCATAGTTTTACCATTGTTCTTGTAAACATTGTTAACAACAAAATAAAATCAGCTTATAGTCAACGCCAACAATAAGAATTTATTAATAAATTACATTCCAGTGAGCTCGCTATTCCAGCACAATGTGATTCTGTTACAAAGATGTGAGCTCTCAGATGAAATTACAAGTATATTTAAATCGCTCTGTTTTCAAGACCAATTTTGCTGTACGTGAATGAAATCTAGGGAGAATCCGGTTATCTAATTCATAGAGTGGAAGTAAGAGTCATGAAAGTAGTACACTGTATACACTAGGTCCTGCCAGCAAAGGCAAAAGGGTATTCCGCAAATATCCCGCAGAATGGCATTTTGACGTCTCTCTCGCCATTACACAAGGAACAACAACGAGTTTATAGGCATATTGACGGAAATGGTATTAAGGTACTTCCCAGCTGGCCAGAAACGTTGCCATGGTAACCGGTCTGTGGTGGTGGTAATGATGATTATTGTTTTAAGAGGAAGTACAACTAGGCAACCATCCTTTATATAACACTAATGAGAGGGAAAAATGGAAGGGGTCTGAAACTTCGACAAATGAAGGTATCGGCCAAAGAAAGTCCCTAGACCTCCAGTGCTATAATACTGTTGGGGTCGGAAAAGAACGAGAGTTGACCAAGGCACGTCGGATAGGATAGATGAAAGTGAGTAGCCTGGCACAAGTAAGTGGAAGCAAGCCAGGAATCAGCTAAGGGCCCCGTGGTCGCCAAACCAGAGCCCCTGGGACCCCTTTTAGTCGCCTCTTACGACGAGAAGGGGATACCGTGGGTGTTATTCCACCACCCCCACCCACAGGGGTATTGTCGGGCTGTTGGTCACCTAATACAGAGCATGAAGCCCGCAGAAAGTACTAATTTTCTCCATCATTTGAAGAGTAAGCGAAATTATGTTCATAACAAAAATTGTTTAAAATGAAGGGATGTTTCACATGTAGTTCACGGAATTTACATAAAATCAATAGTATAAGAGAAAATGGAAGAAAACTGTTGTGGGTTTCCTGTAACCCCCAGTCTATTCAGTGATTTTTAAATAATATGCACATATATATAAACCTCCCCCTTGATTAGTATACTTTAAATATGAGGTTTGGTCGAGATCTATCCAGCCGTTTCGCCGTGGTGGTGGAACAAACGTACAAAAAAAAACACGAAAGCTTTAAAACCACTGATACGGACTTGAGTTGACCAGAATATGATAAATATCTGAAAAATCGGCAAAACAAACGAAAGTAGAGAGAGCGGAACCCCTACAACTTTATTTATATAGATTCTAAACAGATTAGTGGCATCCAGATTGGGTTATCGTCAGGAAGGGCATACGGTCGTAAAACAGGGCGAAATCCACATGAAGTGTCGACACCAATAAATTCGAAAAATCCCAGGCGAAAGAACAAGAAGAAAAAGGAATATGCTTGGCCGCCATTAGCGCAGGACTCGTCTCACGACACTCTGTCACCGTAATTTTGGGACGCTCACGGTAGGTCTATGTGCGCTTGACATTCGTGATTTTGTACTTTTTGAAATCATACAGGTTACTCTATCCTCTCTAATTAATGCGGTTTTGATTATTTTGAAGCCATTTATCGTCACTATGTCACGAGAATTTTCAAAAGACATTTTTCGTAATTCTTTATGCCATAACTTTTTCTATTTGTTTCTTTTGCACGATATAATGTACTTGTAGAACTCAAAAAATCAAATCGCGAGTTGGCCGTGCGTGTAGAGGCGCGCGGCTGTGAGCTTGCATCCGGGAGATAGTAGGTTCGAATCCCACTATCGGCAGCCCTGAAAATGGTTTTCCGTGGTTTCCCATTTTCAGACCAGGCAAATGCTGGGGCTGTAGCTTATTTAAGGCCACGGCCGCTTCCTTCCCATTCCTAGGCCTTTCCTATCCCATCGTCGCTATAAGACCTATCTGTGTCGGTGCGACGTAAAGCCCCTAGCAAAAAAAAAATCAAATCGAAATACACCTCACATGACGTTCCACCACGCTGTTTTCCAGAAGTACACGCATTTTAGCCGCGCAGCACGGTGACCTTGCACCTCAGGATGGCGGATCTATTGCTGCACCCCATGACGTCGTACTGAGGTCAGATACTTGTTTCTAGGTATATGGATTCTTCCTATTTACAATGATATATTCAACACTCGTCGCATATTATGCAGAAATTCTTTCAATTTTGAAACTTTCAGGTTTTTTAACGCTCGCCGCTTCCGAAACTAAAGATGTGTTCTATGTAAAACCGAAAGTAAAGAAATGCGTAGATTGAGGAATGATGAAAGCAACAGCAAACACGAATGCCGGAGTACCTACTGGGCAAAACTTCAAATATATGGAAGAAAACGAACAATCTACAAATGGCGTGGTCTTTAGTTAGGCGAAACCGGTGAATAAGAAGAGAAAGAAAGGAAGAGGAAAGGGAGGAGATTATTTTCCTGCCGGAGTTTTCTCTACGACGGTCATGTTGAACCAAGCATAGCATTTTGTGATGTTGTTCATGATACAATTTGTTTCACATAGAGGACAGAGCTAGAAACATTTCTTTTTCATGGCAGTGAACTGTCAGTCCCTAGACGCCCACAGGCCCCGAAGTGATTACTGTGCTGTGGCGTCTCGTTTCACGCGTCGCTACTCAGACTCTTTTCAGATAGAGTTCGATCTTTAACTTGAACAGATATTTGGCGTATAATAGCTCGATCCTTAATGATAGGATATGTATTGAGCCTCATTATATCTTCTGAAGTGCCATGTCATGTATCTGATCATTACACAGCGCTCTGTCCAAATTTTTCCGGGGCTCCTTTGTATCGCTTGAAGATTAATATTGATGATGATAATGTTACTGCTTCGTATAAATGCTAAGGTCATCTTCATCAACAGCTTCATATCCCTCCGTTGATCAGTTGTAGAATACAGGCCTCTCTACCCTATGGTCTCGGGATTAATCCTGGCAGAGGGAGCTGAATTTTTGAAGGGCGTTAAAAAGTCAATTTAGCATTGTACGTCGTTGGAAAACGACATGTAAAATGTTGTTGAATACAGCCATATATCACCAAAAGGATGACCGTTTCACTGCAATCTAGTAGAGTAAATTGAATCGTCGAAATTTACACGCAAGTATCCTTAATAGCATCAATTCAAAATGCCTGCATAAGGTAAGTGAAGCCAAAGGATTAATATTATTATTATTACTACGAGGCGTGTTTTTTGAGTAAGGAACCAAACCAAACTCCATGGCCCTACAGCCCTTGAAGGACCTTGGCCTACCAAGCGACCGCTGCTCAGCCCGACGGTCTGGAGATTACGAGGTGTCGTGTGGTCAGCACGACGAATCCTCTCGGCCGTTATTCTTGGCTTTCTAGACCTGGGCCGCTATCTCACTGTCAGACAGCTCCTCAATTCTAATCACGTAGGCTGAGTGGCCCCCGAACCAGCCCTCAGGTCCAGGTAAAAATCCCTGACCTGGCCGGGGATCAAACCCGGGGCCTCCGGATATGAGGCAGGTACGCTACCGCTACACCACGGGGCTGGCTTTTTGAGTAAGGGCCATTTGAAAATAACTACACAACGAAAGACTTTTTCAAACACCACATTTATTTGCAGATTCTACATACTTTACTCTATTTTTGAACATAGCCGCCAAGTTTGTTTATACACTTATCATATCTTACAACTAAGTTTTGAATACTCTCTTCAACGGCAGCAGAATTCTACTGAAACGGATACTTTGGCTGAGTTCATTTTAATTTTGTCGTGTAACACTTATTGTGCAACCAGATTCCTTTCACATATCTACAACAAGATTTTTGATCGTCTTTCAAAATTAGACTGTGCGACATAAAGCAACTAGCAAAAAAAAAAAAACAATTAGACTACCTCATCCGGGATCGATCACGTGAACTTGGTATCATGAATCGGACACACCGCCCCATCCACTGAGGCAACTATTCTTCACACGACAGACGCTGCTCGGATCAAGAATGGTAGTTCATAGGATTACAGATAGCAAATTTACAGGGTCTGTCATATAAATCCAGGCCATCCAACGTCGTATCTACTTATTATGATGATTATTATCTTCTTCTTCTTCTTCTTCTACTTGAGGAAGTTTGGAGAACAAGAAGAGAAACATATACAGGAGGGTCTTACAATTCTGCTTCCTCCTAGTTTTCTCTTCTTCTTCTTCTTATGATGATGATGATTGTTATTCGTTAACTACTTCTCGGGAAAGATTAGAAAAAAGAAGAGAAAACATACAGGATGGTCTTCGTCCTCCTCCTCCTTTTCTTCTTCTTCTACTTTCCTTCTGCTCCTTCATTAACTTTCTTTCTCTTTAAGGATGACTGAAGAACAAGAAGAGAATGCTATACAGGGGGATCCCAAAATATCCTTCCTCTTCCTCTCTTACTCCTCGTCTTCTTATTCCTTAACTACACCTACTTCTTAAGGAAGATTAAAGAATAAGAAGGAATTAGCGGGTCTTAAATTTCCTTTCCCCTTCTTTTCTTCATCTCTTTTTCTTTTGATTCTTCCTAGCACGTATCCCGCGAGCGTGCAGTATCCGCATTGCAGAGATAGTATTTACAGTGCTGATAACGATTCGTACGGTGTATTTCGTATGTACAAGTTGTTTTAAGTGCGATACGGGCCGACGGATACGCGATGCATTTGTTCATCAATTTCCGTGTGAAGTGTCACCTTCATGAGCACAGATTCACGCAATTGTAAATAACTTCAAAACTACTGGCTCAGTTCTCAATAAAACCATGCGCGCACACGAACAGTTTTAACAGAGGGAAACCTAGATGACATTGGTGCAAATCTTGAACGGTCACCGAATACATCACTCACAAAATTAGTACAACAAGTAAGGGTTTCATTTTCTTCCACACACAGAGCTACAAAGCGGTTATACATCAAAAGGTACAGGTTTACACGGGCCTACTGATCCAGCGACAAGAGTGAGCTATTGTGAGTGATATCTTGCATCATTGAATGATCGTTTATTCGACCCGCAGCTTGTGTTCTTTTCGGATGAGGCTGGTTTCATCTTCATTGTTGTATGAATATCGACAACTCTCGATATTGCTGTGCATAAACTCCTAATATTGTTTATGAAGTCCCTCATTATGACGGATGGCACTTTCATAAGGTAATATTTCATTATATACACGCTTAAAGCCGGGCGGCCGTGCGCGACGTTAGTTGGGCTGAGGCAGTTGCTGTAGCGCAGAGTACAAACAATGTGCGCTCGGTCTGGATTTATAAGAGAGACCCTGTTCGTGGAACATGCACAGCAATAAGAAGCTCAACAACGTCTACTCTAGACTTCGAAAATTCTATCCAGTACCGTAACCAATAAGAAATTAACCCTGCACACGAACTGCACTATTTACGTCTATAAATCACGCTCCTCTACGCCTGCCAGATATGAGGAGGAGCATCTTCATCCAAACTCCACCGCACACAAATGTTCCAGAATAAGGTACCACGTGCTTCCTTGAATTAAATACTTCATGCATAACTGAGCACATTCATAAACTACCTCGGAAATTCTTCCCAGTGTTCCTGGGGTTACATATTATGAACTTCGATATCAAAACCACCCGTAGAATGAAACCTAGTCTCCCTCACGATAATTATTTTACTCCCAAAAACTGATTCAGAATACAAACAATGTTGAAATAAGTTTCATTAGTACCTGCGTCTTAATTCAGTGCATCCTCAAGATGAGCAGTGTCAAGTGTCTGTGTCGTAAGTCTCAGTGCCTCAATCTCAAAAACCCGTTACAGTACTTTGTCTTTCAATATAAAAGAAATCAGTATAAACAAATGGTGCATTACATACTTAAAGATGTACCTTAGCGTCATCGATCTCCTGTCAGCACCTGAAAAGATTATTAAGAACTATTTG
This sequence comes from Anabrus simplex, assembly GCF_040414725.1. Lineage (NCBI taxonomy): Eukaryota > Metazoa > Arthropoda > Insecta > Orthoptera > Tettigoniidae > Anabrus > Anabrus simplex. The sequence goes on along the minus strand of NC_090269.1, from coordinate 276,335,653 downwards.
GCCTAATACTAACCAATAATCTGTTATGAATTACACATGAACTGACTCCATGAGGGATCCTCTGGGACTGAGCTCCCTCTAACAATATCCTCAGTTAGTTGTATTTGTTTGTATACTGTTTTTTCTTAATTTTTCATTTTTTCGCTCTTTGGTCACTAATCTGATGTAGCAATATACTTTGCTGACCGATTGAATACATCATATTAAAGAAAGAATGGTAGTCCCTCATTTGAAGTAGTGGTTGAAAGCAGCCTGTCAGGTAAAGGTGTGGATGTGGAAGCACTGTTGAAACGGATTTTCTACTGGTTGTCTTTCAAATAATTAACTTTACATCTGGCGAATTATTTCAATTCTTTATCTTACTGCATTATTGTTATTACATCAAAATTAATTAACTGTTTTTTTCAGATTTATACTGTATCCTTGTTTTTCTTTGTTAAGTGAATAGGAAATTCTAGCATCTAATATAATTTTCGTTTTATAGAGTTGTTGAAATCATATCATCGTTTAGCCTGCGAAGACCTATATGTGAAATATTTCAGCATAGATGATGATGATGATCATGATGGTGCTTGTTTAAATGGGCCTAACATCTAGGCCATCGGCCCTTTCAGCTTAGAACTTTGCTCATAAGGATCTTCCGTCCAAGGTTCAATATTGTGTGATGATCCGCAAAGAATTCTCTGACAGGCTGAGTGGCTCAGACGGTTGAGGCGCTGGCCTTCTGACCCCAACTTGGCAGGTTCGATCCTGGCTCAGTTCGGTGGTATTTGAAGGTGCCCAAATACGCCAGCCTCGTGTTGATAGATTTACTGGCACGTAAAAACTCCTGCGGGACAAAATTCCGGCACCTCGGCGTCTCCGAAAACCGTAAAAGTAGTCAGTGGGACGTAAAGCCAATAACATTATTATTATTATTATTATTATTATTATTATTATTATTATTATTATTATTATTATTATTATTATTAAGAATTCTCGGTTCTTAAGGAGATTGTGCTGCGGGTCAGTATTTCTCTAACAATAACATCACACAGCGGTTCCCGCAGGCGCAACGACGATATATTCAGGTATGAGAGGGTTAATTACCCCGTTTGGGTTGTGTTTCTTAGATGTGTGTCTGCAGTCAACACAGATACCAGTCACCGCCTTATGTACACTTTCATATTGCCATGGTTACTCTCTGTCCATTATGAAAAAATAAACCAGATTCCATTTTTACGTGGAATCCGAATCACAGAATGTAACTCTTATTCTTATTATTCTATAAAATGTTGCCCTGAAAGTTCAGGGTCCGTTTTCTTCATTGCAGGACACTGTTTTAGTACATGAAACACATCAGTTGGATGCAAGATGACTCATTTTACATGCGAATTAATCGTATCGATCCACCGTGCTGCTTAATCCTTCGCACTGAGTGAGTTCACCACGCGAGTTTGGTCACGTAACTGTGAGCTTGCATTCGGGAGATGGCGAAGGCCACGGTCGCTTCTTTTTTTAGTCCTAGTCCTTACCTATCCTATCGTCACCATAAATCCTCTATGTGTCGGTGTAACATAAAACCAATAAAAATAACCTCCGCGCCGACGTCTTCCGTCATCTTCAAAATCGTATGTTGTACCGGTGATAAATTCATACATAGCACGTCTGAATTCTCATTTCAAAAATGCATTGATCAGGACAGAACGGTGGCCGCCTTAATAAAAAGCGAGTGAAGTTTGTGTTTACGTCACTCGACCATCACGGCCTTGCTGTAAAAGAATTTATTCTCTGAAGATATTTCTAACAGTCAAAGATTTAGTTTTTTTTTTTTGTTTTTTTTTTTTACATACCTAATAGGGAGAACTCTAAACATTGTCAAAGTTTCCATAGTAATCCATCCCTTGTCCGACAGATGTATCCATACACATGAAAGAGCTGATTGTGCACTTCTACTTTGATTGGTTAACACTCAAGAGGGAATTAGGGTTCATGCGTTTTGAGGGGTCAAATATTCGTTTGCAATGTACCAATACAATCTACAGTTCACAACGGACATGTCGGAACGAATAAGAAAATAGCATTTCCTATACTGACCAAAACTGAATTGTTCCATGACATCTATCACCCGGACAATAATATTATTTTCAAAAATTGCCTGATATATTATTTAATAATATGTGTCCTTAGATACTATTCTATTTAAAAATTGAGAAATTGTGACTGTTCACAGGAGACCATTTAATAATCTTTGACTAAATCACATAGACAATTAAATTCTTTTCATCCTACGTACCGAGGCTGATACAGATTTTGCATAAGGTTTCCAATCTATCACCCGGACAATAATATTATTTTCAAAAATTGCCTGATATATTATTTAATAATATGTGTCCTTAGATACTATTCTATTTAAAAATTGAGAAATTGTGACTGTTCACAGGAGACCATTTAATAATCTTTGACTAAATCACATAGACAATTAAATTCTTTTCATCCTACGTACCGAGGCTGATACAGATTTTGCATAAGGTTTCCATAGAATCTAATTCAATCTGTTCAAGCATCGATGTTGCGGGCCTGCTCAGTGTCCTCCAGATAGTCCGGTATTCACTTTCGGGGGTGGGGTGGGGGTGAGATCAGTTCCTTCCTACCCCTTGTATGAGGATGAGGACTACTAATCTAAGGGCAGGCACTGCGCTCAGTTTGGTTGAACTTAATAATAATAATAATAATAATAATAATAATAATAATAATAATAATAATAATAATAATATTGTTATTGAATTTACATACTATTAACTACTTACTACTTTTGCGGTTTTCGGAAATGCCAAGATGCCAGCATATTGCCCCTTAGATGATACTTTGCGTGCTAGAAAATCTATCGGTCCAGGATATTTTATTAAGAGACATACTACTACTACTACTAGCAAAAAACTACTACTACATTATGAGGCTGGCATAATTTTAAATTGTCATTAATATAAAGAAATATGATATGTGTCCACCACCTGAAAAATGCTGATGTGATACATGACTTCAGTATCCGCCAAATGTTAGCCTTGATCACCTTTCAGGATTCTGTGTAACTTCAGAGTAAGTTCCACATTACGGAGACATTCTCATAACTCTACTGTCACAGAGATATCCAATCTGAAGACGCATTCTTCATCTCCAGAGTTGTGAAGTGTGCTAACTGTAATTAATATACTTTGACTGTCAGGGCATCAGTCTACCATGACATGTAGCAAATAAAGCGGCGAATAATTAGCGAACCTGTAGTCTTTCAACATTGTGACTGATAGATTAGTAATTTATCTTCCTCTATTGCATTTCATATCTTACCCTTGTGCTTGGTAACATAAGTAGAATGAGAAGACTATTATCGCCAATGTCCGGACCTGATAAAACACGGGAAGAAGTACGTTCATGTGACTGAAGGGTACTTTTTGTATCTGTCAACGAAGGTAAATTACAATGACAACGGCTTTACGCAACCATATCAGTTCAAAGATACCGTTTCTTCAGTCATTGTCTGTAGTTTCTATATTAGATGTCCATTTACATTGTGATTTATTTATTTATTTATTTATTTATTTATTTATTTATTTATTTATTTATTTATTTATTTATTTATTTTTATTTATTTATTTATTGCGCACTACAGGATTTCTAATCCCAATTACAGGGGCAGATGTTTACACGTGTTTCTTTTTAATGTTTCAATTAGTCTAATAACCTAATATCTAAACTATTCTAATATTATATTTACGTTGAGAAAGAAATAATATTACTTATCTAATCCTTACAAGAAACACGTAGATAAAAATCATAATTTCGTATCTAAACTAGTCTAATAACCTAATACCAAAACTATTATAATATAATAATTACAATGCGAAAGGAACAGTAGTTCACACATAATCTAATTTAATCTTTACATGAAAGAGTAAAATAAAAATAAAAATCGTAATTTAATATGTAAACTATTATTTTCTTCTAGTTCTAAAACTTATAATTACATTTATGAGATAGGGCTTAATGTACAATGTTTATTATACATTTTGTGGTTCAAATCATCATCACCAATTAGAGGCTTTTCGCGGAGATGCTGAATTGTTGTAGAAACAGGTTTAGAGGTACACCAAAGTCTAAAGAATTATTTTTCTGAACTGCACTGTTGTAGACATTGCATAGCCTGTAGAGTGGGGAATTTTTGTGAGCGGTTGTTCTGACTTTTTTGTTATGAAAAGTTACATATGTCCTCGCATTAAACCGGGGCACGTGGAAGCTCAAGAGGCATAAAAAGTCAGGGTTGTCAATAATAGAATTCACAGTTTTGTACAGGAACTTCATGTCATTCTTTTGCCTCCTCAGTCCCAAGCGTTTTATTTCAAAATTTAGAAGAAGTTCGTTGTATGCTATGTGTGGATAATTACCGGTTTTTTTGAAATGTAAGTATTTTAAATATCTCTTTTGGATTTTTTAGATCTGTGCAATATATATTTTGTTTGCTGGATTCCATATAACGCTTGCGTATTCTACTTTAGGCCTGACGATAGAGCTGTAGAGGTGTATACAGGTTTATAGGAGTGTAAAGGGCTTGACATTCCTCATCACAAATCCTAATGTCCTGTATGACTCAGAAACTACCTTCTGTATATGTGGGGTGAAGGTGAGTTCTCTGTCTAATAATTATTAGATTTTATAATATCCCGAGGTCTTTAACCTTATTTACCGGTTACAGGTCATCGTGACCTAGTTTATAGTTAGAGGAAATACACGTTTTATTTCGAGTGAACGACATCGATACACATTTATGTACATTTAGATATAGTTGATTTTCAGTCGTCCATTGTATTAAATTACTTAAGTCAGCCTGGAGAAGTTCGCAGTTGTTAATGGTGACAACGGATCTGAATACCTTAAAGTCATCGGCGTACAAAAGGGAGTCAGAGGATTTTATTCGTTCAGGTAAGTCATTGATTAGTACCAGGAACATCCACGGCCCTAGATTAGAGCCTTGGACTATTCCTGAATTTACAGGATATTCTCTGGATGAGTTTCTTTGATAAGTTACATACTGCTTTCTATCTCTTACGTAGGAGCTGAAAAGACATAGTAATGGGTAAGATAATCCAAGCATATTTAATTTTTTTAGCAGTATGTCGTGGTCAATTTTGTCAAAGGCCTTTTCGAAATCTGTAAATATTGCATCTATCTGGCCACCTCTATCAAGATCCTTAAATTTTTCCCTTTTTATCCCGAAGAATATCGAAATATGGAGGCAATTTTAATGATGGTGCAGACCTTGGGGGAAGTATTAGCACATAACGGATGGCACAATCCCCGTTCTATTTGGAGTGATCTACAACCTTGGTCTTACGACATTTTGTCGTATTTATATCCCTTTTAAGTTTGATTTTTCTCTATTTCTCCATGTTAAGTAAATTTGAACTTTTCACATACATAATTCATACCTTCCATCACTTATAGGAAAGATAGAATCATCAAACTCTACACGAAAATTGGTCCACCCAGTAGCCATATATGAGCCAAATGCTATGTATGTAACTGTCACTTAATTATCCGAAAAGCAATGCAATGTGAGATAATCTCACATAAACTTTACTCTATTCCACGTTTCTAACTCAATCTGACCCATGAATAGATGAGATATCATAAGACCAACAATTTAGGTCGGTAAATCCGGCGTCTTATTGTACAATCCTTTCTCGATATGATGTACGGTTTAGCAGCATTTAATCTGTAAATGAAGGTCTGCAATATTGTAAACAAGCACATACTTTCGTATGTCGAACTATATATATTCACTGATGTCGATTTTGTAGCGATCGAGAAAACGTGTGTCTGCTATTGTAATCAGTACTCCCCATACTGACTTTGACTGGCAGTAGGAATGGGGTCCTTCTCCAATTCCTGTGTAACTGGCATTAATAAGGCAGGCCTACCATTGTAATGAATAATTCACTTCTCGATTTGACTTGCAGAAGGCAAGGGAGCATGCAGTTTTGTTCAAAACTCCCCTTACCCGACTGTGTTTGGCTGTAGGCAAGCGTTCCCGCAGTTATAAACAGATGTACGCATCTAAAATCTGACTGGCTTTAGGCATAGTTGCCTGCTATTTTGATGGAAACTCACCAACTTGGTGTGTCTGGCAGTACGCTGGCTGGCAGTTGGAAAAGGGGCCTGTTATTATAATGATAACTGCATAACTCAATTTTGACTGGTTGTAGGGAAGTTTCCTGCCATTTTAATAAAAACTCCTCAATTTGTAATATGTCTGGAAGTAGGAAAGGGGGGCTGCCATTGTAACGGAAACTCCCCAAATCGATTGTGACCGCGCAATAGGCAATGGGACATGCAATTATAATGTAAACTTCCCAACTCGATTGTGAATGACAGTAGGCAAGTGAGCCTGTCGTTATCATCACAAATCCGTAACAAGCACTTTACATTGGAAACATGCTGTTTCTCGGATAACACTAAGAGACATGCTATTTTAAAACAATCTTATTTACTGCATGTACAGTATTTACTTCAATATTCGTATACAATGCAGAATACCGTAGCGAAGCACGGGTACATTTGCTAGTATTTGACAAAATCACTACAGGCAGTTATTAAGCATTTTGTTCAATCTTAGCATTTGTTAATGAATGGTAATGAACTGAATGCGAATTAAACGTGTAAAATTTTAATTAAGATGCATTTGTTGTTGCTGAACTTAAAATTGAATTGTTATTCATTTTAAACCATTGTTAATCATACTTCCTCCTTGGGTCACTTTGGACACAACATCTCAGTTATCCACTCCAAAATCTTCGTCTCACGGCAAAACGATCAAATATCTTAACACATTTTAAACTAGACGGTAATATTTTCTTCTCAATGCTTTGAGCCAATTCGCTTTCTTTCTTCTTTCCTTTCTGGCACTCAGATATTCATTGCTCTATGTCTGGTTTGATAAATCATTCACCGTAGCGTTGTATAACGAATCTCATTAAAATTCAAAAGCATATTTACTTCCACGATAATTAATAGTACATAAAATTGATTCATGGCCAGTTATTTAGCTATAATAAATTCATCCACTTGCTATGGTTCTAAGAAAGATATGTGCTGGTCTAAAGCAGCAGAGAGTCGTATTTCACGGGCCTCAGTCGTTAACGTGATGAATAATTCATGTCTGACACTCGGAATATCCTATGGTTTAGGTCACCAATTGCAATTATTTTGAGTTTCAAACTTTGGTGAATTTCCCGTTATTCACTCCTGCGGGTGGGGGATGGATTTATCTAAATTGAAATGACGATCCAGAGGGTTTCAGATTTGGAGCGAAGATTATTCCCATGGGACCACTACTTGAGATTGGCATAGCATGCATTTACTTGTAACTATCCTACCTCCCTTGGTCTATTTCTGTTCTCTTCCGATCATGAAGTACAAAGTTTGTAAATTAAGGTACGCATTTCGACGCCCTTTGAAATCATTCCCTTTCATTTGCCGATACATTCATTATTCGAAGGATCGAAACTCATCCTTTCTCCAACCATTCAACCTTGGGATTAATACTACGTTGACTTTCCTCTTAAGACGATTTTCACTACCTCTACCACATTCGACTTTAATTCTTTTTTTATATTCCAAATCTTGCCGCTACTGCAGTTAGCGATATTCAGATATGTTTTGTTTCAATCAATCAATACTGATCTGCATTTAGGGCAGTCGCCCAGGTGGCAGATTCCCTATCTGTTGCTTTCCTAGCCTTTTCCTAAATGATTTCAAAGAAATTGGAAATTTATTGAACATCTCCTTGGTAAGTTATTCCAATCCCTAACTCCCCTTCCTATAAATGAATATTTGCCCCAGTTTGTCCTCTTGAATTCCAACTTTATCTTCATATTGTGATCTTTCCTACTTTTATAGACGCCATTCAAACCTATTCGTCTACTAATGTCATTCCACGCCATCTCTCCGCTGACAGCTCGGAACATACCACTTAGTCGAGCAGCTCTTCTTCTTTCTCTCAATTCTTCCCAACCCAAACATTGCAACATTTTTGTAACGCTACTCTTTTGTCGGAAATCACTCAGAACAAATCGAGCTGCTTTTCTTTGGATTTTCTCCAGTTCTTGAATCAGGTAATCCTGGTGAGAGTCCCATAGACTGGAACCATACTCTAGTTGGGGTCTTACCAGAGACTTATATGCACTCTCCTTTACATCCTTACGAAAACCCCTAAACACCCTCATAACCATGTGCAGAGATCGGTACCCTTTATTTACAATCCCATTTATGTGATTACCCCAGTGAAGATCTTTCCTTATATTAATACCTAGAAACTTACAATGATCCCCAAAAGGAACTTTCACCCCATCAACGCAGTAATTAAAACTGAGAGGACTTTCCCTATTTGTGAAAATCACAACCTGACTTTTAGCCCCGTTTATCAACATACCATTGCCTGCTGTCCATCTCACAACATTTTCGAGGTCACGTTGCAGTTGCTCACAATCTTGTAACTTATTTATCACTCTATAGAGAATAACATCATCCGCAAAAAGCCTTACCTCCGATTCCACTCCTTTACTCATATCATTTATATATATAAGAAAACATAAAGGTCCGATAACACTGCCCTGAGGAACTCCCCTCTCAAGTATTACAGGGTCAGACAAAGGTTCACCTACTCTCTGAGATCTATTTTCTAGAAATATAGCAACCCATTCAGTCACTCTTTCGTCTAGTCCAATTGCACTCATTATTGCCAGTAGTCTCCCATGATCCACCCTATCAAATGCTTTAGACATGTCAATCGCGATACAGTCCATTTGACCTCCAGAATCCAAGATATCTGCTATATCTTGCTGGAATACTACAAGTTGAGCTTCAGTGGAATAACCTTTCCTAAAACTGAATTGCCTTCTATCGAACCAGTTATTAATTTCACAAACATGTCTAATATAATCAGAAAGAATGCCTTCCCAAAGCTTACATACAATGCATGTCAAACTTACTGGCCTGTAATTTTCAGCTTTATGTCTATCACCCTTTCCTTTATACACAGAGGCTACTATAGCAACTCTCCATTCATCTGGTATAGCTCTCCCGACCAAACAATAATCAAATAAGTACTTCAGATATGGTACTATATCCCAACCCATTGTCTTTAGTATATCCCCAGAAATCTGATCAATTCCAGCCGCTTTTCTAGTTTTCAACTTTTGTATCTTATTGTAAATGTCATTGTTATCATATGTAAATTTTATTACTTCTTTGGCCTTAGTCTCTTCCTCTATCTCGACATTATCCTTGTAACCAACAATCTTTACATACTGCCCTGAGGAACTCCCCTCTCAACTATTACATACTGCTGACTGAATACTTCTGCCTTTTGAAGATCCTCACATACACACTCCCCTTGTTCATTAATTTTTCCTGGAATGTCCTTCTTGGAACCTGTTTCTGCCTTAAAATACCTATACATACCCTTCCATTTTTCACTAAAATTTGTATGACTGCCAATTATGCTTGCCATCATGTTATCCTTAGCTGCCTTCTCTGCTAGATTCAATTTTCTAGTAAGTTCCTTCAATTTCTCCTTACTTCCACAGCCATTTCTAACTATTCCTTTCCAATCTGCACCTCCTTCTTAGTCTCTTTATTTCTCTATTATAATAAGGTGGGTCTTTACCATTCCTTGCCACCCTTAAAGGTACAAACCTGTTTTCGCATTCCTCAACAATTTCTTTAAACCCATCCCAGAGTCTGTTTACATTTTTATTTACCGTTTTCCACCGATCATAGTTACTTTTTAGAAACTGCCTCATGCCTGCTTTATCAGCCATATGGTACTGCCTAACAGCCCTACTTTTAAGACCTTCCTTTCTATCACATTTATTTTTAACTACCACAAAAACAGCTTCATGATCACTAATGCCATCTATTACTTCAGTTTCCCTATAGAGCTCATCTGGTTTTATCAGCACGACATCCAGGATATTTTTCCCTCTGGTTGGTTCCATCACTTTCTGAATCAGCTGTCCTTCCCATATTAACTTATTTGCCATTTGTTGGTCATGCTTCCTGTCGTTCGCATTTCCTTCCCAATTTACATCTGGCAAATTCAGATCTCCCGCTACAATCACATTTCTTTCCATGTCGTTTCCCACATAGCTGACTATCCTATCAAATAATTCCGAATCCGCATCAGTGCTACCCTTTCCCGATCTGTACAGTCCAAATATATCAAGTTGCCTATTATCTTTAGAAATGAGCCTTACACCTAGAATTTCATTGTTGTTTTTACTTTTGTTTCGCTAGTGGTTTAATATCTCACTAACCCATCGATGCCCGGACGAGTTGGCCGTGCGGTTAGGGGCATGCTGCATTGAGTTTGCATCCGTGAGATAGTGGGTTCGAATCCCATTGTCGGCAGCCCTGAAGATGGTTTTCCGTGGTTTTCCATATTCACACCAGGCAAATGCTGGGGCTGTACCTTAATTAAGGCCACGACCGCTTCCGTCCAATTTCTAGCCCTTTCCTATTCCATCGTCGCCATAAAACCTATCTGTGTTGGTGCGACGTAAAGCCACTAGCAAAAAAGGAAAACACGTCGATGGATTTCGGCGATGCAAGGATGCTTAAGCGCCTGCATAGGAAAGGTAGTAGCCATGGTCTTAATTAAGGTGCAGCCAGCATTTCCCTTGGTGTGAAAATGGGAAACCGCGGAAACTATATTCTGCGTTGCCGACGGTGGTATTCGACCTCACCATCTCCCGAATGCAAGCGCACAGATACCAGACTCTAACTGCGCGGGAAGCTTGCACACTTACAAACAACAATTAACACATTATAGGTGTAAACAATACACAGAAGTACTACACTACTTTATTCAGAAAGAAAGCGAAAGTAATTCAAAGAACAGAACAATAGCAGTTCGAGAACTCGATGATGATGATGATGATGATGATGATGATGTGTTGATAATGCTTGCTGTTTAAAGGGGCCCAACGTCTAGGTCATCGACCCGCCAAGAATTCGAAGATGGAGATCAAGGTCACTATTATCACAGCTCTTAGCTTCGAAAACAATATCTTTAATTAGAGCGCCGAAGTATGATACTTTACGAATTTACTATATCTTCCACAACACAGCATGGGATTTAATGTTCTCCCTTCAACAATCTTTTGATCCCGTCCGAAATAGAACCTGGTATATTTGGCTAGCTAACCCGCTTATTGCACAACAATTGAATGGTATTATAAACTTTTTAGCCACTTCGCTTCAGTCCCGCACTCTGTTAGTCATCGTTTCTGTCGACATCTTCCAGTACATTAGGAAAGAACAAAGCCATGAAGGCCCTTGGAGAAAATTCCTACGGAACTGAATTTCAATATTTTTTCATCCCTTCAAAATCTACAACAATTTTTCAAAATTTATTATTATTATTATTATTATTATTATTATTATTATTATTATTATTATTATTATTATTATTATTATTATTACATTATCTTTCATTACATATAATGCCTGATGTGATTCTTCGTTACCAGTTTGAACCTACAGCATGCCATTCTGTATTGACGCGCTACTAAACTGCACTAAAAAACATAGTGCACCCATTGTTCCTGACATTCCCATCACGATTTGTGTAACAGTTATCTCTCTTACCTTTCGATCTTATTTACAGAAAATTTTCATTCTAATCCTTCGATATCCTGTTTTGAAAAATGAATCATCACAAGTGGAATAATTTTGGACCTTATCCTTGCTTAATTTATAACCATTACCTTCGTCCAACATTATTTCTTCAAGCTGAAATGTAAAGCGAATATTCACCCTCATCAAATTAATAACATTTTGTGAGATTTTCAATATGGAAGAAATCAAAGTCTCCTGTTAACTGGATCCTTGAAGATACAAAGTAGATCTTGGGCTTTATTGATCAAAGTCTCGTGCAAGGATATGATACCAATCATTCAAACTCGTACTTTATCCTAACTTGGAGCCGGTCATCACGAAAAATTTGGACAACCTTATCAACCAACCCATTGCGAAGTTGTACCGGGTGAGTCCGCTACGCCTGACGTTTCATGTTGTTAGGCACCCAAATGAACTTCAGTGCTGGTCGATTGCTCCTTTGCCATGCACCAAGCCACAGTCGCCTTTAACCACTTACTGCACGATCACAGCAAAACTTTTGCAAAAACATACATGCGACAGGGTATTTACATAATGCATCCAAATGTCAAACGGTTGTGTAAATAGTACATGCCAATTACCATTCAGTAGGGTATGAAATGAACGCTATAGGTGATGGCATAATAATAATTATGTAAACCTCAGGTCATCACAATCAACTGATGAAGTGTAGTTCTTTTCAGTTTCATCTCCAAGGAGGGTTACTTGCATTGCTTTGTTAACTAACGTGTCTTAAATAATTAACTTACTACTTTGGATAATGTCTTAAACAGTGAAGGAGATACTACGTTTATATTTGCATACGCAGTCATGAGGAAGTCCTTCAAACATTCCGCAATATATTTTTCCACTAGTGTTCAAATAAAGCCATGTATTCTTTTAAAAATGGAAAATTGTGTAACTGAAATGGATTCCTTTTCTTTCCTGTGAACTAAAGTTAAAAGAAATAACCGTCAGTTATACAGTATATGGCATGTAATAAGTGGAACAAATAAAACTGTGTCGAACTTCCTCATGATAGGTAAAACTATGAGTATTGTATTTATGAATAAATTTTAAGTCAATTTGTGTAATAAATTACATGAGACTGACAACTCTGAATGATAATACCTTTAAAAACTTTCAGTAAATATACTTACGAAATCGTTCTGGGCGACAACACAGATGAGCAAGATTATCAATCATGTTCAGGGAAAATGAACCATAAATGAATGGTTGGATATGAAACATAGAATTGGGAAGCAATATCGAGTGACTGAAATAGGAACTCCCTATTTACACTTAAAGGAATGCTAATGATGTTATTGGCTTAACGTCTCACTAACTACTCTTACGATTTTCGGAGACACCGAGGTGCCAAAATTTAGTCCCGTGGGAGTAAATTACCGACATGAGGCTGACGTATTTGAGCACCTTAAAATACCACCGGAATGAACCAGCATCTAACCTACCAAGTTGGGGTCAGAAGGCCAGCGACTCAACCGACTGAGGCATTCATCCCGGCCTAAAGGAATGTTGGTGGTATGATAAAAAGCAAGGCGAGCATCAATAAATCAATTGAATATTAAATAATTTATGGATCTCAAAAACGCAATCGACTAGTCGTTGTCTTCCTGTTCCTAAGCCACGAACCTAATACGCTGGCGCAGCAGGGGGAGAGGTGATACTCCCACGTGGCGCGTCCCAGGTGGCGGATAGCAGGGTCCTAACCGGCTTGCTGGCGGATTTGAGGGAAATAAACAACCTCTCGCGGACCATACACACAACCCCCTGTGGGTGGGGGACGCAGACGAAGAATACATCCACGGTATCCCCTGCCTGTCCTAGGAGGCGACTAAAAGGGGAGACAAAGGAAAGATTGTATTAGAACCATGAAACTGCTTGTGATTAGTACCACCACGCGGGGAACACCATGGGTCGCTTTTACTTGCGCGTAGTACTACTATGCTAGGTACCAAATAGATTTGTGATTAGTAGCACACAGGAGCACCGTGCGGTCAGCCCCCCACTTAGAGTGCACTGTTGGCTTTTACGGTACCTGTGATTAGTACCACTATATGAGCGACACCATGGTTCTGGCTTGCCTATGATTAGTACCCATTACATTACGAACACCACGGGATAGTACGAGTCCTTGCGGCAGGTTTGCGTTGCCTGTAAATAGCGACGCAATGTGCGAAACACCATAGGTCTGTATTACATGTGCGAATTTATTACCTGTGAGTAGTGCCATAATGTGTACAATACCGCAAGTCTACGCTACTTTTCATTAGGACCGCACCATGACAAATATCGTCGTTCTACTTTCCTAGCGGTAAGTACCATTACGAGGGGCCGATGACTTGGATTTCGGACCCCTTTAGACTGCAGCCTCATCGATTCAGTATTGTGCTTTAGAAGCAGTCCCTTGATCAGTAATGCAATTGTTTTACGTCAGTTTCTGTAAATGTGAGGCACTGCGGGTTGGATCCACCGATTGTTTTAAATTCATATCCATTCATTCATTCTTTTTTTTTTTTGCTTTACGTCGCACCGACACAGATAGGTAGGTCTTATGGCGACGATGGGACAGGGAAGGAAGCGGCCGTGGCCTTAATTAAGGTACAGCCCCAGCATTTGCCTGGTGTGAAAATGGGAAACCTACCGGGCGAGTTCGCCGTGCGCGTAGAGGCGCGCGGCTGTGAGCTTGCATCCGGGAGATAGTAGGTTCGAATCCCACTATCGGCAGCCCTGAAAATGGTTTTCCATGGTTTACCATTTTCACACCAGGCAAATGCTGGGGCTGTACCATAATTAAGGCCACGGCCGCTTCCTTCCAACTCCTAGGCCTTTCCTATCCCATCGTCGCCATAAGACCTATATGTGTCGGTGCGACGTAAAGCCCATAGCAAAAAAATGGGAAACCACGGAAAACCATTTTCAGGGCTGCCGACAGTGTGGTTCGAACCTACTATCTCCCGAATACTGGATACTGGCCGCAGTTAAGCGACTGCAGCTATCGAGCTCGGTCATTCATTCTTCGTCCTCACGTTTTGAATTCTGGTCAGTGGAAGATTTTGGACTTTTAATTTGTCATTACATTTCATCTCATTTCGTACCATTAGGGGACGATGACTTAGATGTTAGGTCCCTTTAATCAACAAGCATCATCATTATCATCACCTGTTCCTAAGTTGATAGGTTAGGTGGCGTTTGAGGGAAATTAAGTGTGACAAGGTTACACTGAAGAACTCCTGAAGGAATAATTTATCACACTATACCGGCTCTTAACATCTATAACAAGTGAAGAGGTAACATACATTTCTTTCTTTTTAATAATCATAAACTTGAAAAACAGCCCCGGTAATGAAAGTTTAAATGTCGAGAGCTCATTTTTTTATCGGCGAATAACAAAATAAGGTTGATGAAGAATTTTCAGCCAGACCATAAAAGTGTAAGCGTGCAGACCACCAAAGTGTGTAAGATATAAATGAAAATGCGTAGTAATTGTGGCTCCAAATTGATAGTGATTATGAACACGTATGTGTTGGTAAGTTGAATTGCCTAGGTAAACAGGCGCCCATATTGATAAGCCAGCTTACGGTGGCTAATTTCGCTCTGCTGCGTGTGGTGAGGTAACCTAGTTCTAAAACAAGGATTTTCGTCACAATTTCTATCTCATGAGAGAGCGTGACTATAAACAGGTCGCGCTAACAGTGAGTATTTATAAAATGAGGACATGAAAACTCTGTGTGTGGTTATAAAAAGGAACATCTACACCCAGAATACGCCTACAGGTAAATATGCAATACTCATCCGTGTGGTTAAATTAGAAAATTAAAGATATTTCTGAAAAGCTAATTCAGATAAATGGACTTTGTAGTGTAGTTGGTTAGGCATTGTATCTTATGATCAAGTTTGCGGGATCGAACCTTGGTATAATTAGTGAGTATTTTTGAATACTTAAACGCAACACGCTTTTCGGTACATTTACATGCTACATACCCCGTGGTGTAGGGGTAGCACTCCTGCCTCTTACCCGGAGGCCTCGTGTTCGATTCCCGGCCAGGTCAGGGATTTTTACCTGGACCTGAGGGCTGGTTCGAGGTCCACTCATCCTACGTGATTAGAATTGAGGAGCTATCTGACGGTGAGATAGCGGCCCCGGTCTATAAAGCCAACAATAACGGCCGAGAGGATTCGTCGTGCTGACCACACAACACCTCGTAATCTGCAGGCCTTCGGGCTGAGCAGCGGTCGCTTGGTAGGCCAAGGCCCTTCAAGGGCTGTAGTGCCATGGGGTTTGGTGTTTTACATGCTACATAACGTCTTTCCAGAGTATCTCTTAAGGCCGGTATTAGGTGAAAAGATCCCGAACTTCACACTAAGGGCTAATGCCGACGTGTCCAATTTTTTTCCTACTCTACGTCTCTTACTTGTGTAAAACTGTACCATGTACTAAATTACGTATTTGATCACATAGAATATCACTGGACAGAGCCATAATACAGTAGAAACAACCAACTTGGACCCAGCAGGCTAGTGCTTCTGCCGTCCGAACCACTCAACCAGGCGCCCGCACACAACACACACACACACATATGTATGCATAAAGAGTTTTGTCTGTACAGTAAATTGTTCAGAAAACCAATTACTTGTTCTGACAACATTCATTGAAGTTGGATTTGAAGAGAGGCTAGATACCGGTGAGGTGTTAATAGATCTTACGCCTGCTTTTGACACTTTATGGAGGGACGGGTTAATGTATAAACTCCTAAAAACCTTACAGTGTAGAAACAATACAAATCTAATCAATCGCATGTTTCAGATAGAATAATTCAAGTGGTCATGAACGATACCCTGAGCAAACTAAAAAGACTAAACAATGAACTCACACAATGTTCCATATTAGCCTCTCTGATATTCATGTTTATTTCGCAGACATCCCAGAAACGGTGTCAAGACAATTTACCTCTGCTGATGATATTTGCATAGCCACGCAACACACAATATTCAACAGCATTGAGGACGCGCTAACGAAATACCACTGCTTACTGACATATTTCTTTCAGTCCGACTCGTTGGCTGAATGGTCAGCGTACTGGCCTTCGGTTCAGAGGGTCCCGGGTTCGATTCCCGGCCGGGTTGGGGATTTTAATCGCTTCTGATTAATTCTTCTGGCCCGGGGACTGGGTGTATATGTCCGTCCCAACACTCTCCTCATCATATTCAGACAACATACTACACTACCAACCACCACAGAACCACGCAATAGTGCTTACATCCCTCCATAGAGGGTTGGCGTCAGGAAGGGCATCCGGCTGTAAAACAGGGCCAAATCCACATGTGCGACTCAGTTCGCACCCGCGACCCAACAGGTGTGGGAAAAGCGGCAGGAAAAGAAAAAAAAGAAGAAGGACTGACATATTTCTTTCAAATGTGGCGCCTGAACCGAAACATCTTTCATCTAAGTAACATACTGGCTCAGAACACCTTGAAAGTGACTCTCTATGACAGTACTTTACTGTAAAATCTAAATAATCTCGGTGTAACACCGGACCGGACACTGTCAACCAACTCCAACCTTGCAGCCAGGTCAAGTACAAGAAACATCATTTTATCTAAGCTATCTAGCAGTAAATGGGGATCCACATCGGCAACTTTACGTATTTCTGCGTTAAGTCTGGTGTATCCAGCAGATGAATACTGCTCTTCCGTCCGAATGAATAGCATCCACACCAAGAAAATTGACGCTGCCCTCAATCAGACAACGCCGATTATCAGCGGTGTCATCCAAACAACCCCACTGCACTGGCATCCAGTCCATAGCCACATCCTTCCACCAGATCTCGACCGAAACGCAAATAAATTCAGGCCAATTCACCAAGACATCCATAGAGTAGCTTCAACCCGATTGAAATCCAGAAACCTTCCCCTGATGTTGGCTCAAAAATTGCTGAAAAGAAAGTAGTGTGGACTGCGAACCTGGAATGAAGTACGAACTGGTAAGGCTCCCGATGAGTTGTTGCGGTACATTGGTATAATTAAATATGAGTATGTATTTCCAAGTACTTGCAGCAATCGCTTGGCAAATATCAACGAAAGTTCGATATGAAGGAAGCGAAAGACTGCCAGTAATATGTGCTGGTATGCCGCACAGAGAATTTAGTAAGCAGAGCGCAGGGAAACGTGTAGTATGGGGTAATGGCACTATTCAAATGTCATGCTTCAAGTAACCGCAATCAGTGCAGATAACATCCCAAGCCGTGTGCCGATTACAATTATGGGCCTTTTCCCAATGGGAATTTCCGCGGTAGGTACATACTAAGCAAAACGAAAGAGAACACAGAAACGAGAACTCCCAAAAGCACAGGTTTAGAAAAAATGAACATATATATTGAAACAACTTCAAAAGAGATAACAAATGTTTTCACAACAGAGAGTAAAATTCGACCATTTGATACACCATAGGAAAAGGGAATCATACAGGTTATTGACAGGTCTTATTTTGGTTCATACAGGCACTAAAAAGGGTAACCACACAAATTACAATAAATCTTTGGTATACTCAGGTACGAGATAAGGGCTATAGGAATAAATTAATGTTCTCATTACATTCAAGTTCCAATATGACAACGTTTACATGAATGCCGCGCGAAAACAGCAAGAAATTTTGAAAAGGAACAAGTAAAAATTATACAAGTTAAAGGGAACTTTCCAGTACCTAAAATGGTACGCAATAAAACGACATCATATCCCCCCAAAATCTAACACACACTTGTTTAAGACAGGAAGATACTAGAACATTCGAAATGTAAACAGCAGACGCAGTGCGAAATTGGCAGACCACAATATTACCAAATTTCATTAGTAAATTATGAGAAATTACGAACGGGAGACGAAAAGGAGAATGAACAGAGGAGCAGGAAAAGAAAACCAAGAAACAAACAGCAGGGAAAGGGAAATGATCAGGCTGTCAAGTCCCACTTCAAAACGAGGGAAGGCAAAGTTCATGCACAACACTTTAGAAGTTGAAGGTCACCATAATATCGCTAGTCCAGTACACTTCTTCCTTCACATTTCCACCACAAGTCTAAAGCCAATAGTTTGGCACCGCGTAATTTCGTAGAGTCCTGAAGGGACTAGAGTTCGAAATCCAAGCATTAGCCAAGCCCATATGGAGAAAGAGAGGGCAAAATTGAATGGATGATAATAATAATAATAATAAAAGTCTGCTCACCCAGTACGTAAAGAAGAATGAAGTAAAATTGAAATGCACACGGTCCAGCCGTGTATACTGCTCAAGCTCCCACTGCCGATTACAACATATCAATCACACCTGACCGCTGGACAAGAGAAAGCGGCGAGTATATATACGGAAGCGAAGCGAGCTCGAGAAAACACTGGAACCGGGTGACGTCACGGTGATTGCGCGTGGAGGGGCAACAGTCGAAGCAGTGGTGAGACAGACTTGTAAGCTGAAAGTTCGTGAAGCAGCGCAATATAATGTGCACTAAATCGGAGCGGAGAAGTATGCATAAGGTAAGCGAAGTTGAGCACGTAACATACTCCCACCACCAGAAGAAATCCGAAGGATTGGTGTCCAAAGTTGACGAGACGGCACGACGAGAAGCAGAGGGTGGTGAAAGCAGTACAGGTGATCCAAAGCGATGCGGACGAAGATGAAGAGTGGCGGAGATCCGACGACGGTAGAAACGACGACAGCCGAAGAAGCAGAACCGACGAAACGTAAAGATGAAGACAGGAGAAGCGGCAGGTCCCACGAAGTCCCAAAGAGGCGCCATCTCAGGGACAGGCAGGATGATGCAGCATAATAGGAAATAAAAAATAAAGAGAATAAGTAACAAGAGAGAATAAGGGAAGAAAAGGGGGAAAAGGACGGGGGGAAGGAGAGGGCAAGGGAACGAACCGGATAATTTTAGTAATAAAACATGATTATCTAGTGCTCTGCATGACAATTTGACAATAGAAAATTACAATATTTATCAATAATATATCCCAAAGGGATAACAAACAAACAAAAAACTTTAGTTATAAGAGGGGGAGGATCAGGCATGAAACTTTAGGCAGTGGGAGGTGAGCTGGGTGAGCAGAGGCAAAAAGAAAAAAACAAACAAGAAATATGAAGGAAGGAGAGTGATAGACAGCAAAATAATACCGCAGAACCAAGGAGTTAAAAAAGGTGATAACAGAGCTGATCAATACCCATCTCCCGCCCTACCAAAAAAAAGGAAAATAGGGATTAGGTATGGAACGGCTTTAGTAGAGAGAAATGAGCCTTTCGGAGGTCAGTAGGGGATTCCACAGACTGGAGCTGAGCGGTATTAGGCGAGGGAAAAGAAAGAATACGGAAGGGACCCATCCAACGAGGGGAGAGTTTAGCAGAAATATTCTGAGGTGTAGAGCTAGGGGGGTGATTTTTAAGAATAACTAAATCAAACAATTTAAATTTAGAAGGTAAAACACGAGAATTACACAGTTTCTTCTGAACTTTGCTGGCCTGAAGGAGCTTTTGATAAGCGGAATGCAATTGGGAATGATTAAGACGATCGGAGGGGGCGTCCAAAAGCGAGGGTAGATCCCACGTTAGAGCAAGAGGGGTATCCAACTCACGGCCGAGAAAGAGTTTAGCCGGAGTACAACCAGTAGAGGAATTAATGGTGGAGTTGAGGGCCAGAACAAAAGAAGGAAGTTCGGTGTCCCATGATTTCTGGTTTTGGGAGTAGAAAATAGATAGAAACGTTTTCAGGTTCGGTGGTAGCGTTCAATGGTATTTGCCTGAGGGTGATACGGGGAAGTGCAAACTTTTTTTATGCCGAGAGAAAAACAAAAATTATAGAACTGTCTAGAGGTGAAAATCGAAGCATTATCAGAAAAGATAACTTTAGGGAGACCAGTGATAGGAAAGATGTAATTAAACAAAAGATTGATAACAATTTGTGAGGAGATATTTCTCAAAGGACGAACAATAAGAAATTTAGAAAAACCATCTAACAGAGTGAAAATATATGAATTGGATTTAGAGGATTTGACAATAGGCCCAACAATGTCAATGTAATACTTTTCAGACGAGTAAGTAGCAGAAAAGGCGGCATAGGAGCCGTAAGGAAGGTGATTTAACGGTTTATGTTTCTGACAAGAAGGGCAAGATCGAACCCACGAAAAAATGTCTTTACGCATTTGCGACCAAAAAAATTGGGAGGCAAGGCGAGCGTAGGTCTTAGCTCTCCCAAAGTGGCCGCCCATAGGCGAATCATGAAAATATTGAAATACCATAGATCGGAGAGTGGAAGGAAGAACCAGGCGAGGAGTAGCTTTAGGGGTAGGTTTAAAAAGAAGGAGTTGGTGATGGACCCGAAATGGGCCAGAATAATTAGGAGAAGTAATTTCTTGAGAAATTTGTTGACAGTACGGGTCAAGCTGTTGATGGTGCAAGCAAGATTGAAAAGAGAGGGGAAAGTTAGTTAAAGAAGAGACGGAAATAACAGAGTTAACGGGAAGGGAATCAAGTTCGGAGGGTTGAAGCTGGTAGTCATCAAAGAGACGGGAAAGAGCATCGGCGACAGAATTATTATAACCGGAAACGAATTTTAAGGAGAATTTGAAACGAGACAGGCGGAGTAACCAACGACCAGTACGACCAATTTTTGGGGCATTATGTAGTAGCCAAGAAAGAGCCTGGTTATCAGTGCTGACAATGAATTCACGATGGTCGAGGTATTCAGAAAAGTGTTCTATTGAGAGAATAAGAGCCAGGGCTTCTTTTTCGTAAGTAGAATACTTTTGTTCAACAGGGGATAACAGGCGGCTAAAATAGGCAACAGGAAGCGTACGGTCATTAACAGTTTGTTGAAGGACAGCGCCAATGGCAATGTCCGAGGCATCAGTGGATAGTTCAAAGGTAAGATTAAAGTCCGGAATTTGTAAGAGGGGAGCATGGGATAATTTCGATTTAAGAAGATCAAAGGCCATTTGTTGCTGAGGGGACCAGTGAAATTTCACCCCTTTCCTTTTGAGTTTATTCAATGGATCAGCAATGGATGAAAAATTAGGGATGTACTTGGCGTAGAAGCCGACCATTCCCAAAAAGGATCGTAAATGTTTCAAGTTAGTAGGAGGGGGTATCTTATTAATGGCGGAGATACGGCCAGGGTCAACAGCAATACCATCAGAGCTCAATATGTGGCCGAGAAATTTAATCGAGGTTTGGGCGATCAAAACTTTAGAGGGATTAACGGTGAGACCGACATTGCGAAGACGAGTAAGGACTTCGCGTACATGAGACAAATGCGATTCAAAATCAGGAGACAAAACTAAGATATCATCAACGAAAGGAAAAAGATATTTATACTTAATGTCAGCAAAAAGGGAGTTCACAAAACGCTGCATTATTTGGGAGCCTAGATTAAGGCCAAAAGGAACTTTTTAAATTGATAGAGCCCATTAGGAGTAATGAACGCCGTATAGCGAGAACTGAGGTCATCTAAGGGAAGCTGATTGTAGGCAGAATTGAGGTCGAAAATTGAGAAAAATTTGGAACCGGAAAAATGTTGGAATGCCGAATTTAATTTAGGCATCGGATAGGCGTCGTAGACGATTTTCTCATTGAGCTTTCTGTAATCAACAATGAACCTCGCAGAACCATCAGGCTTATCCACCACAAAGGCGGGTGAGGCATAATCGGAAGATGATGGTATAATAGTATTGTCTTTAAGCATTATCTGAATCAACTGATTTAAAACGTTCATCCGAGGAGGGCTAAGGAAATAAGGAGAAGAGCGAACAGGAGTAGAATCAACTAGATCAATATGTGCAAAAAAATTCTTAACCGTACCCAAATTAGGGGTAATAACGTCAGAAAACTCAGTGAGCAAAGCTTGAACCTGGTCAGAATGAATAGAGTTAATAGTAGGAAGTAGGGAATGTGAACGAAAAGGAAAATCAGAGATGCTAATCAACGGAACAAACTTCTCCGAAAAGGAAAAAAAAAACTTTAGACTGGACGGAATCGAGAAGGAGACCAGTATGCGAAAAAAAATCATATCCTAAGATAACCGGGAATGACAAGTCCTCAACAATCTGAAAAGTGAAAGGCCAAGAAAGGTGCTGTAGTTTAATATGTAACAAGATACTACCCAAAATTTGCAAGGGTTGATTAGAAACTGAAAGACATCGAAGGGGAGATGGAAGATATTTCAAATGAGGATTATTGTGAAGTAAATCTTTATAAAATCGGGAACTAATAAGTGACACTGCCGCCCCAGAATCAAGGAGCGCAACAGAAGGAAGGTTATTAACAGTAAGGAAAACATGACAGCTCGGGGGTAAAAGGGAAATATACCGGGCGAGTTAGCCGTGCGCGTAGAGGCGCGCGGCTGTGAGCTTGCATCCGGGAGATAGTAGGTTCGAATCCCACTATCGGCAGCCCTGAAAATGGTTTCCCGTGGTTTCCCATTTTCACACCAGGCAAATGCTGGGGCTGTACCTTAATTAAGGCCACGGCCGCTTCCTTCCAACTCCTAGGCCTTTCCCATCCCATCGTCGCCATAAGACCTATCTGTGTCGGTGCGACGTAAAACCCCTAGCAAAAAAAGGGAAATAGAATTATGAATGGATTGGGAGGATGCTGATACGGAGGTAAGCTGCGAGGAATGAGGCAGATTTTCCCCATGTGAACGCCTACTGCCTAAGGACGCGGGTGAAGGGCGTTTCCCGAAGGCAAATTAGTACATTGACGGGCAATATGGCCCGGTAATTTACAGCGATAGCAGGTTATGGGAGGACGAACACTAAGGGGGGGTACTGCAGACAAAAAAAGAACGTAAGGGAGGAGCAGTAATAGGTGGAGGAGAGACGGAAGCATAGTAGGAACGATCCCCTAAAGAATTTATGGTATGTTGTTGAGCAAGATTGTAGAATTGAAAGAGGGAAACAGGGGGGGCAAGAACATTAAAAAGCATGCGGAATGATGGGGCGGCATAAAACTGAATAATAGATATCAGTTCGGAAGTATTATATGCAATATTTAAAACATCACTATAAGTGATAATAGAGTCCAAATAGTCGTGCGCAGGTTCGTTGGGTAGCTGGTGGCGTCTGATGAACTCGGTACTTAATTTGTGACGGACTTCTAGGGGTAAGAAATAATTGTGTATCGCATGTCTCACTTCATACCAATTTGTAAAATTTGACATATTATCCAACCAAAAGGTGGAAAAAAACCCGTAGTTTTGGTGGACAGGAGGCCAATTAATTGGGGAAAAGAGGCAACTTTTATGTTTAAGAACTTGCGAACCGAAAACAGCCAAATGGTAAGATTTCGGGGATCTGTCGCTAATAGTTGGGGAACTTGTAATAACGACTGCTTAATGATTTGTACATTAAGTGCACTATCAACAGAGGGGGTAGTAGGTACTGGGGGTTGAGAATAAGGAGGAGGGGTGGGGCCATGTGATGTAGTAAAACGGAAGGTTTAGTATCATCAGATTGAAAATCAGGTGTGTGGTTGGATGAAGACGGGTATAGGGAGGGAGAAGACGAAGCAGAAGAAAAGAAAATTAAATTCGGTACAGGAGGGTTGGGCAATGATAAATTTGGTGGTAGCGGAGAAGATAATAATGAAGAGTCTTCCCCTAGAGGGAAGTTATCGGAAAAGCAAGCCATGAATGAAAGCACACAAGAAAAAGAAAATAAGGGCAGTCAAAATAGGAAGTAATCTGCTACCATGTGATGCGGTACATTGGTATAATTAAATATGAGTATGTATTTCCAAGTACTTGCAGCAATCGCTTGGCAAATATCAACGAAAGTTCGATATGAAGGAAGCGAAAGACTCCCAGTAATATGTGCTGGTATGCCGCACAGAGAACTTAGTAAGCAGAGCGCAGGGAAACGTGTAGTATGGGGTAATGGCACTATTCAAATGTCATGCTTCAAGTAACCGCAATCAGTGCAGATAACATCCCAAGCCGTGTGCCGATTACAATTATGGGCCTTTTCCCAATGGGAATTTCCGCGGTAGGTACATACTAAGCAAAACGAAAGAGAACACAGAAATGAGAACTCCCAAAAGCACAGGTTTAGAAAAAGTGAACATATATATTGAAACAACTTCGAAAGAGATAACAAATGTTTTCACAACAGAGTAAAATTGGACCATTTGATACACCATAGGAAAAGGGAATCATACAAGTTATTGACAGGTCTTATTTTGGTTCATACAGGCACTAAAAAGGGTAACCACACAAATTACAATAAATCTTTGGTATACTCAGGTACGAGATAAGGGCTATAGGAATAAATTAATGTTCTCATTACATTCAAGTTCCAATATGACAACGTTTACATGAATGCCGCGCGAAAACAGCAAGAAATTTTGAAAAGGAACAAGTAAAAATTATACAAGTTAAAGGGAACTTTCCAGTACCTAAAATGGTACGCAATAAAACGACATCATATCCCCCCAAAATCTAACACACACTTGTTTAAGACAGGAAAATACTAGAACATTCGAAATGTAAACAGCAGACGCAGTGCGAAATTGGCAGACCACAATATTACCAAATTTCATTAGTAAATTATGAGAAATTACGAACGGGAGACGAAAAGGAGAATGAAAAGAGGAGCAGGAAAAGAAAACCAAGAAACAAACAGCAGGGAAAGGGAAATGATCAGGCTGTCAAGTCCCACTTCAAAACGAGGGAAGGCAAAGTTCATGCACAACACTTTAGAAGTTGAAGGTCACCATAATATCGCTAGTCCAGTACACTTCTTCCTTCACATTTCCACCACAAGTCTAAAGCCAATAGTTTGGCACCGCGTAATTTCGTAGAGTCCTGAAGGGACTAGAGTTCGAAATCCAAGCATTAGCCAAGCCCATATGGAGAAAGAGAGGGCAAAATTGAATGGATGATAATAATAATAATAAAAGTCTGCTCACCCAGTACGTAAAGAAGAATGAAGTAAAATTGAAATGCACACGGTCTAGCCGTGTATACTGCTCAAGCTCCCACTGCCGCTTACAACATATCAATCACACCTGACCGCTGGACAAGAGAAAGCGGCGAGTATATATACGGAAGCAAAGCGAGCTCGAGAAAACACTGGAACCGGGTGACGTCACGGTGATTGCGCGTGGAGGGGCAACAGTCGAAGCAGTGGTGAGACAGACTTGTAAGCTGAAAGTTCGTGAAGCAGCGCAATATAATGTGCACTAAATCGGAGCGGAGAAGTATGCATAAGGTAAGCGAAGTTGAGCTCGTAACAGAGTGGAGATCAATTTTTGACCGCACGCCGGCCCCACCCGGATTTCATCTTCCGCGGAGTGTATGGATTCCACTAAACAGAGTGCGCATTGGGCATGGAAAAAGTAGTTCTGCGATGCATTCTTGGGGCCTTCAACATCCTCCAAGCTGTGACCGTTGTGAAGAAATCCAGACAATGCGACACATCACCTTCAGATTGCCACATAAAACTCTCTGTTGCAACCATCGATGACCTTCTGACAGCTTCAACAACGGCTATTCATTGGCTGCAACAACTAGACATCCTAGTTTAGTTCATATTTTTCATTTGTTAATTAATGTATTTTCTTACATTTTACATTATTCCTGTTTTTTTGTATTTCTGTATTTTCCTTTCTATATTTCCGTATTACACATATCTCTCTCGATTTCTACTTTGTGTTTCATGTTGACTTTGAAAATTGGTTGTTTCTTCATAGCGTTTCTTAATTCGTACGCTGCTTAACTTGTACAAAAAACTAAATAAATAAATAAATAAATGAATAATTGTTCAGAATAAAAAGAATGCTTATTACTGCATCGGTCGTGTCGACAGTAAGGAAATGCAATTTTTATTTGTCTGTCTCTCTGTCCATCTGTCTGTCTGTCTACCTTAACGCGCATCACGACAGAATGGTTGAACGGAATTTAATGAAAATCGGTATGCAAAGTGAATTAATTTGATTCACGCTAGGTGAAAGGGCAGTTTAGGGGAAGGCCAAAAATTGAATTCCAACTATTCATGTTATTACTGTCCTGACGATAAACACTGCATAAAATGTTGTATATAGTACAATAAATTGACTATCACTTAGGTCTTATGCATTTTTACCGTACCGGCCATGATAAGAGTGATATTCGTAAATTTAGATTTTAGCTGCTTTGTCCATATCAACGCCGAGCCAGGAGAAAATGGCTGAAGAGAAATTTATGAAAATCGGTATATAATTAATGGGCTGCCTGGCCGAGGCGGTAAAGGCGTGCTCGGTTCGCCCGGAAGGACGTGGGTTCGAATCCCCGTCAGAAAGTCGTAAAATTTCAGAAACGAGATTTCCACTTCCGGAGGTGCATATGGCCCTGAGGTTCACTCAGCCTACACCAGAAATGAGTACCAGGTTAATTCCTGGGGGCAAAGGCGGCCGGGCGTAGAGCTAACCACACTACCCCATCGCGTGACGAGCTTGACAATGGTGGAAGCTTTTACCTTCCACTCCTCCAAGGGTCTTCATGGCCTGTACGGAGGTGACTTTGCTTTGCTTTGGTATATAAATAAGCCAATACTGTCTACGCTATAAATAATTGTATTATTGCGCAAGTTGGCCGTGCGGTTAGGGGCGCGCAGCTGTGAGCTTACAACCGGGAGATAGTGGGTTCGAGCCCCCACGGTCGGCAGCCCTGAAGATGGTTTACTGTGATTTTCCATTTTCAAACCATGCAAATGCTGGGGATGTACCTTAATTAAGGCTACGGTCACTTCCTTCCCACTCCTAGGCCTTTCCTATGCCATCGTCGCCATAAGATCTATCTGTGTCGGTGCGACGTAAAGCAGACTGTAAAATAATTAAGTACAAGGATTTTCGTTTATAAGGTAGTACTTCAATGAATATTTACCTAATTTACCGTCATATCTTGACGGGTTTCGCCTAGATTATTATTATTATTATTATTATTATTATTATTATTATTATTATTATTATTATTATTATTATTATTATTATTATTATTATTATTATTATTATTATTATTATTATTATTATTATTATTATTATTATTATTAATTTTCTGGATCCCACAGCAAGATGCAAGACCGCTACTTGGCGGTAAATTACATCTGATGCCATTTTCATTGCTGACAATTTGAACAGCACCATTGTCGCGCGTAGGCAGGTGCGCGGGATTTCTGACAATACGAAAAATTGGAAATTATTTGTTTTTTCATAACGTTTTTTAATTCGTGCGCTGCTTAAATTGTACAATAAACTAAATAAATTAATGAATAATTGTTCAGAATAAAAAGAATGCTATTACTGTATCGGTCGAGTCGACAGTAAGGGAATGCAGTTTTTATTTGTCTATCTCTCTGTCCATCTGTCTGTCTGTCTACCTTAACGCGCATCACGACAGGATACTAAAATATCAAAAACTGAAGACGTTACAGATGTAAAAATTGGTGAGTGGAATCTCTTAAAGAAATGCATATTTTTTTGTTTTCGTAAAATCTACTCAGGCGATGGGGCGGGGGGGGGGTGAAAATAATTGAAAAATTAGTTAAATTATTTGTATGAGTCTGTTTATATCTCAAAAACTATAGATGTTGCAGACATGAACATTGGTGTATGGAATCCCCTTTAGAAGTAAAGTAACACATATTACTTTGATTTCGGAAAATCCAATTAAGGGGGGTGAAGGAACAGAAAAATTTATTGAATTATTTGTATGAGGATACTACTTATATCTTATGAAAACTAAAGTTGATACAGACGAAAAAAATTGGTATTTGGAATCTCCTTTAAAATAAAGACACGCGCATTTTAGGGGGAATGTAAACTTGGGGGGGGGGGTTAAAGTAATTGAATTCCTTTTATGAGGACATATATCTCGGAAACAAGATGTTACAGTCATGATAATTGGTATTTAGAAGCTCCTTTATAAATAAACACGTATTTTTTGTTTTGGGAAAATTCACCTAAGGGGCGAGGGTAAAAGGAAGTGAAAAAATTGAATTCTTTTTATGTGGATAGTTATATCTCAAAAACTGATCGTTACAGACGTGAAAATTGGTGTTTGGAAGCTCCTTTAAAAATACAGAAACACGCATTTTGGGGGAATCAACTTAATGAAAGTGGGGTGAAAACGGAGTTGAATTCTTTTCGTGAGGATACTTATATCTTTAAAAAAAAGATGTTACAGACTTGAAAATTGGTATTTGGAATCTCCTTTAAAATTAAAGAAACACGTCTTCTTCTGTTTTCGGAAATCCACATACGGGGGGATGAAAGATAAAGATAAAAGATGAAGATATTAAAGACGTGAAGCTTGGTATTTGGGATCTCCTTTAAAAATAAACATTTCTTTCTGTTTTCGGAAAATCGACTTGTGGGGGGAAGGGGTGAAAATAAGTTAAGAAGGAGTTGCTGTTTAAGAAGATACTTATATCTCAGAACTGAATATGTTACAGAAGTGAAAGTTCGTATTTTAAATCTTTTAAAAATAAACACATATTTTTTTTGTTTTCGGAAAGTACACTTAAAGGGAGAGGGCATGGAAAAAAGGGAAAAAGAAGTTTAATTCATTTTATGAGGATACTTATATCTCAAAAACTGAAGATGTTACAGACGTGAAAGTTTGTACTGTATTTTGAATCTCCCTTAAATATAAAGAAACGCGTACTTTTTTGTTTTCGGAAAATCCACTTAAGGGGTTGAAAAGAACTGAAAAATTGGGTGAATTTTGAAAATGAGTACCAGTATATCTACGGTATATGTCAAAAACTTAAGATGTTACAAAAATGAAACTTGGTATTTGGAAATCCCTTTAAAAAATAAAGGAACACGTACTTTTTGTTTTCGGAAAAGGTACTTAACGGGGGTGAAAAGAAGTGAAAAATGAAGTGAATAATTTTTAATGGGGATGCTTATATCTCACAAGCTGATGATGTTACAGACGCGAAAATAATATTTGAAATCTCCTTCAAAAGTAAAGGAACATGTATTTCTTTTTGTTTATGGAAAATGGGAAGGACTCGCTCATAAAGGGGTTAAATTCTTTTTATGGGGATTCTTATAGCCTATCTCAAGAACTGAAAATGTTACGACGTGGAGATAATATTTGGAATCTCCTTTAAAAATAAACATTTTTTTGTGTGAGAGAAGATTGTTTCTCATATGTGGGTACAGTTCTATGTTGCATGGTCATCTTAGTCCTAAAAGGCAATATCACAAATGTGGTTTACAAAGAGTCTCCGGGGTAAATGAAACTCAGTTTGTCGGTGAATGTTTATACTTTAGGGATTTTCAGATAATGTCTTAGTACAGCACCGGGGAACGATTACTTTTATTATTTTATGAGATCCACGCGAGCGAAGCCGCGGGTAACTGCTAGTAAATAAATAAATAAATAAATAAATAAATAAATAAATAAATAAATAAATAAATAAATGGTTCATGTTTGTGGGTTACTGTAGTCACGTCCTAGTTCGTGAACCATGGGCAACGGCTGAGTGGCCTAGTAAGTGGTCCTGAGAGTCGGGATACCAGTTGCTATGGAATGGGAGTGGGCATCTCGGACATATTCTGAGTCGTGGCCCTCCTTGTGCTCAGGCGGCTAGGACTATACAATTCACCGGTGGTCCATAACCCGTTAGAGGAGAGATCCTCACTTGGACTATGTGCAAGTAGGGCAGCATCCTGCTTCATGAATTTACCGAGCTCAGAACACTTTAAGCAAGCCTCGGACCTATGAGAGTAATGGAGTCTCACTCCCATTTGACAGGCGAGGGACTCCTTGGAAACAACTTGGCGAACGAAATGGTATTCGATGGGGAGCTATCAATATTAATGGGGCTTATGGAAGAAAGAAGGTAGAACTGGCTGAGTCAGCAAAGAGGATGCATCTGGATGTGCTAGGAGTAAGTTATATTCGGATAAAGGGAGATAAGGAGGAAGAGATAGGAGATTATAAAGTGTACTTGACGGGTGTTAGAAAGGAAAGGGCAGAGTCTGGGGTAGGGCTCTTTATCAGGAATACCATTGCTCGCAACATAGTTTCGGTTAGGCACGTAAATGAGCGAATGATGTGGGTAGATTTGTCAGTGGGAGGAATTAGGACAAGAATTGTGTCCGTGTATTCACCATGTGAGGGTGCAGATGAGGATGAAGTTGACAGGTTTTATGAAGCATTGAGTGATATCGTGGTCAGGGTCAACAGCAAGGATAGAATAGTGCTAATGGGCGATTTCAATGCGAGAGTTGGGAATAGAACTGAAGGATACGAAAGGGTGATTGGTAAATGTGGGGAAGATATGGAAGCTAATGGGAATGGGAAGCGTTTGCTGGACTTCTGTGCTAGTATGGGTTTAGCTGTTACAAATACATTCTTCAAGCATAAGGCTATTCACCGCTACACATGGGAGGCTAGGGGCACCAGATCCATAATAGACTACGTATATCTTAACAGACTTCGAATTCAGGAAATCTGTTAGGAATGTACGAGTTTTTCGCGGATTTTTCGATGATACAGACCACTATCTGATCTGTAGTGAACTAAGTATCTCTAGGCCTAGGGTAGAGAAAGTGAAATCTGTCTGAAAACGAATAAGGGTAGAAAATCTCCAGGACGAGGAAATTAGACAGAAGTACATGGATATGATTAGTGAGAAGTTTCGAACAGTAGACAGTAAGCAGGTTCAGGGTATAGAAAGTGAATGGGTGGCATACAGGGATGCTGTAGTAGAAACAGCGAGGGAATGCCTAGGAACAACTGTGTGTAAAGATGGGAAAAGGCGAACATCTTGGTGGAATGATGAAGTGAGAGCAGCCTGTAAACGTAAAAAGAAGGCTTATCAGAAATGGCTCCAAACAAAGGCCGAGGCAGACAGGGCTTTGTACGTAGATGAAAGAAACAGAGCGAAACAAATAGTTGTTGAATCCAAAATGAAATCATGGGAAGATTTTGGTAATAACTTGGAAAGGCTAGGTCAAGCAGCAGGGAAACCTTTCTGGACAGTAATAAAGAATCTTAGGAAGGGAGGGGAAAAGGAAATGAACAGTGTTTTGAGTAATTCAGGTGAACTCATAATAGGTCCATGGGAATCACTGGAGAGGTGGAGGGAATATTTTGAACATCTTCTCAATGTAAAAGGAAATCATCATGGTGGTGTTGCAAACAGCCAAGCTCATGGGGAGGAGGAAAATGATGGTGAAATTATGCTTGAGGAAGTTGAAAGGATAGTAAATAAACTCCATTGTCATAAGGCAGCAGGAATAGATGAAATTAGACCTGAAATGGTGAAGTATAATGGGAAGGCAGGGATGAAATGGCTTCATAGAGTAGTAAAATTAGCGTGGAGTGTTGGTAAGGTACCTTCAGATTGGACAAAAGCAGTAATTGCACCTATCTATAAGCAAGGGAACAGGAAGGATTGCAACAACTATCGAGGTATCTCATTGATTAGTATACCATGCAAAGTATTCACTGGCATCTTGGAAGGGAGGGTGCGATCAGTCGTTGAGAGGAAGTTGGATGAAAACCAGTGTGGTTTCAGACCACAGAGAGGCTGTCAGGATCAGATCTTCAGTATGCGCCAGGTAATTGAAAAATGCTACGAGAGGAATAGGCAGTTGTGTTTATGTTTCGTAGATCTAGAGAAAGCATATGACAGGGTACCGAGGGAAAAGATGTTCGCTATACTGGGGGACTATGGAATTAAAGGTAGATTATTAAAATCAATCAAAGGCATTTATGTTGACAATTGGGTTTCAGTGAGAATTTATGGTAGAATGAGTTCTTGGTTCAGGGTACTTACAGGAGTTAGACAAGGCTGTAATCTTCCACCTTTGCTGTTTGTAGTTTACATGGATCATCTGCTGAAAGGTATAAAGTGGCAGGGAGGGATTCAGTTAGGTGGAAATGTAGTAAGCAGTTTGGCCTATGCTGACGACTTGGTCTTAATGGCAGACTGTGCCGAAAGCCTGCAGTCTAATATCTTGGAACTTGAAAATAGGTGCAATGAGTATGGTATGAAAATTAGCCTCTCGAAGACTAAACTGATGTCAGTAGGTAAGAAATTCAACAGAATTGAATGTCAGATTGGTGATACAAAGCTAGAACAGGTCGATAACTTCAAGTATTTAGGTTGTGTGTTCTCCCAGGATGGTAATATAGTAAGTGAGATTGAATCAAGGTGTAGTAAAGCTAATGCAGTGAGCTCGCAGTTGCGATCAGCAGTATTCTGTAAGAAGGAAGTCAGCTCCCAGACGAAACTATCTTTACATCGGTCTGTTTTCAGACTAACTTTGCTTTACGGGAGCGAAAGCTGGGTGGACTCAGGATATCTTATTCAGAAGTTAGAAGTAACAGACATGAAAGTAACCAGAATGATTGCTGGTACAAACAGGTTGGAACAATGGCAGGAGGGAACTCGCAATGAGGAGATAAAGGCTAATTTAGGAATGAACTCGATGGATGAAGCTGTACGCATAAACCGTCTTCGGTGGTGGGGTCATGTGAGGCGAATGGAGGACGATAGGTTACCTAGGAGAATAATGGACTCTGTTATGGAGGGTAAGAGAAGTAGAGGGAGACCAAGACGACGATGGTTAGACTCGGTTTTTAACGATTTAAAGATAAGAGGTATAGAACTAAATGAGGCCACAACACTAGTTCCAAATCGAGGATTGTGGCACCGTTTAGTAAATTCTCAGAGGCTTGCGGACTGAACGCTGAAAGGCATAACAATCTATAATGATAATGTATGTATGTATGTATGTATAAATAAATAAATTAATTAATTAATAATATTTCGTTGGTAAAATTAATTTCCTTCCTTAAAAGTTACTACGACTTAAAAGTGCAGTGAAGAACACGAATATCGGTAGTTAATACATAAATTAATAAATGAATAGAAAGATAAATAAGTTAATTTTATAAACAATAAAAGATAAAGTTTGAGTCCAAACAGGAACGAACTCAGTCGTTGCTTCAGTTCTACTCCCTTGTAAGTTTGTTAATTACAAGTGCCATTGAATCCTAATAGCTGATAAGTAATAATCCACTGGTGCTCACGTACGCATTCATATGAAGAGAGTCTTTGCAAATGTACAGTAATGAACTCTCCGGAGCAAATAATAGAGGTGAAGCCATAGCTTGGGCTACTATTGTCTGACTGAATAACTGGATGAATAGTGTATTATCCATCGAACATCAGCCGTGTAGCCAGTCTGCCTGGCTGCCTGCCCTTTGATACACCTGATGCGCACTCTATCATGGAGAAGCTAGTGTCTACTTTCTAAATAGGTATTAAAAGTAAAATTTAACAAGACATGAATAATAATAATAATAATAATAATAATAATAATAATAATAATAATAATAATAATAATAATAATAATAATAATAATAATGTTCCAATGCCCTACTAACTCCTTTCACGGTTTTAGCAGACGTGGGGAAGCCGGAATTTCGTCTCGTAGGACATATTTTAAGTGCCGGTAAATGTAGCTTCGAATACTACCAAACTGAGCCATGACTGAACCCGAAAATTTGGGCATAGCAAGACACCACTCGACCGTTTGAGCCACTCAGCCTGGGCAGCAATAAATAGGAGATGATATATTAAATACGAATATTAGAAAATAAAAATTCACGTCTTCTTGGTACCTCGATTTGTGCAGTATGCTAGCTACTGACCTTACACCCAGAAACCCAAGGTTCGAATCTCGAAGGATCTTAGGGTGGAATTTTCAATTGAAGAATCACAAGACCTCCAAAAGTGTATCCGACCTTGTAACTTCAGTCGAAACCCAAAATAAGCCACAGTGGCTCAGCAATAACATTAATAAGTGGTAGAATCTGAAGAAACGATACTAATAACTATAAACGATCGTCTTAAGATTGAACAAATAAAGATAAAATTAGTTTCTACATCTTCATTTAAGATACCTTACAGAGTTCAGTGCGCAAGGAATGAAATGCATGGCCCCGAAGTTCTATACTTGCAACCAACAAAGATGTATTAAAATGTTATACACTGGAGTTGCCATGTGTCTTGTTAATGGGCAAAGCAACTTTTACAAATCATGGCCAAGTTAATCTTAGAAACATGCACTATTGGTCAGTAAACAATCCCCATTGACTTCGCCAAGTGGAACGTCATCGTCCATGGGGAGTAGACGTGTGGTCTGTGATAATGGACCAGTCATCTCACAGCATCATTATTTATACACGGGTAACTCAATGCCAACCTTCCTAACGCAGGATCTTCCACCGATGTTAGAGTTCCATTGCGGACGAGGAGGGGCATGCGATATCAGCATGATGGGTGTCTAGTTAATATTGCAAGACCTAGTACAGCTTATGTTGAAAATATGCTTCCCGTTCGCTTGATTGGCCGAAGTGGACCTGTAAAATGGCCGGCGCGTTCCCCCGATTTGACACTTCTATGGGAAAGGTAAGACAACAACGGACGACATGAAATGCCATATTGGGGCAGCCTGTGTGGTTTTTTTTTCGAAATACCATATCATGGACAGCGATATTGGTGTGAAAGACTGGAAGCAAGTATTGTGATTAGTGGACATGGTAAACGTACACATATCGGCAAGTTAAGCATGCATACCCTGGCATTGCCCGTTTAACTGGAGCTAACAGCACTTCCAGACAGAAATGGTAATATTTCATGAACTATTTTTACTAGGAACCGGCAACAAAGTCCGTTGTGATTGTAAACGTCCCTATTTTTATTTTTTCTGTGTTAATAGGCATTGTCATTTTAAAAATAAACTTAATGCTCGGGAATCACTTTCAGAACATTGTTGTAATGGCTGTATTGGATAAATTTGTGAGCCCATATACGTATTTGCAGCGTGTGAAAACAGCGCATCAATTGCACATCTCATTTCGGAAATATTCGCGGTGGTAGTTGTAGGTGATTCATCCTAGACACCGAACATTCATTCCCATACCGCAAAACCGGACTGAAAAAAA
Source organism: Anabrus simplex (assembly GCF_040414725.1). NCBI lineage: Eukaryota > Metazoa > Arthropoda > Insecta > Orthoptera > Tettigoniidae > Anabrus > Anabrus simplex. The sequence continues at coordinate 276,299,957 of NC_090269.1, read as the reverse complement.
GCAATTCATTGCCTTAGCGTATTACGTCTTTACTTGATTTCACTTACTGTATTACCAACCCGGGAGAAGAAACATCCTAAATGTTGGAATGATCCACCTGTTCCAGTTTCGTTGCACTAACTGAATTTTAGGTTTCTTTCCAAGTGTTTTCAATTTAATATTGGAAATAATAATGTACTTTACATACCACAACCGCTGAATTTCCCAGTAAAATCTCCTGGAGAGTAATTCATTTATTTCTCAAACCCATACATCATTCCTTTATTGACTGATCACTGACATAAATGCAAGTATATGTATTCCAATCACATAATGTGGAATTGTACAGGCAAAAATCCGGTAAAATATCGTGATGGTACATGGAATGAATGCACCAGTAAGTAAAGAGATGATGGGTAATGATAGATATCGCTAGACTAATAGGCATGAATGGAGCTTTTAAAGGTATTAAATATCATAATATGAAGTTGGAATTCGAGAGTACAAATTCGCTAGGGAGAAGAATTAGGAATTGTAATAATTTATCAAGTGAAATGTACAAGTTATTTGAAATCGTTTAAGAAAAGACGAGGTAAACAACTGATAGGGAATCTGCCATCTGAGTGGCAGCCGTAAATGCAGATCAATGATGACAGATTGGATGATAAAAAATTTCAACATATACAAATGATATAAAAGATAATTTGAAATAATAAATGAATAATGAATTCAAGAGTAAGTTGGCATCACCAAACAATAGAAAAATAGGCAGGAAAACTGGGCCTGGGGCGGGGAGGGGGCGTCTTTTGGACACAGAATATGTCGCGTGGGCGGTGAGTGGGTGTTGGAAATAAATGAATTCTCAGAATTTTGGTTTAGAATTTCTTTCCTTTTTTCTTTGTCTAAGCCTTCCGTTTGTGAATGTTGTAAAATCACACTATTTTCAATGTTCATCAATTCGATTACATCTTTTTGATTATGTAGTGTCTTCGGTTGTTGGCGAGGCTCCACGGAGAGCAGTGGACGTACTCGGTTGCGGCATGGGGTGCTCCGCCACCTCGGTCGTGTACTAGCTAAAACACTCGTTCTTCGTATGAATTTATGAACAAGAATTAAAGTCGTTAAATTAAGGTTGCCTACAAGTATATGTGTATCTCGCAACACGCTTTTATATATAGACAATTTTTTCGACCTTCTCATCGGGTACATAAATACGAGGGTTGTAATTAAAGTAGTAACAACGTAGTACAGACACTCGCAGTTGATCGGGCAAGCGCAAATAGGATATGGGAGCGGTCGGGTGGTGCTGTTGGTGATGTGTGGTGTGCATTTGACAGGCACCAAGTTGGAAATCTTGTTGCTGTGTGGCGTTGAAGTGAGGAGTATCAATTTCACCGCTCTAAAGCACGTTTTCAAAAAATGATCAGCGTTAGTGGATTAAAATCGAAGTTGCCCGTGGCAAAAGTACATCAGGATGTCATCGAGAATGTTGCGAGATGATCTCCCTATCGTGTTGCGTAACAAATCACGTTGTCATGTCGCAAACAAAGTCAAGCTCTTGTTGCAACGGCGGCGTTGGGAGGTCTTGGAATACCCTCCGCATTTACCAGACTTGTGACTTCGACCTGTTTCCGAGGCCGCCGATTTCCTGACGTGGCGCTGTAGGGCGCTCCATCGCTGTCATCAACAGAGAACGTCTTGCCAACGGTCCCTAACGGTTTCCCGATATTTGGCCAAAGGTAATAGACTTTGCAGGTGACTAAATTGAAGGAATGTGATGCAGTTCTTTTGTTAGTTCATTATATATTGAGTTCTATCAATATTACCCCTACTTTACTTACAGCCCTCGTATATACCGTAGGTTACAGGAGTTGGCGAAATGAAGTGGAACAGGAAGGATTACAGGGGTGCCTTTTCTGAAGTAAGTGAGACCAAAGACGGGCTCAGCTCGGGGACCGTGGTCGTCACACCACGTCTCGCAATAAAATATTAGAAAATATTGTACTGTAAATAAAAACTGGACACTATAAAGAATATAATAATAACGGAGTAAGAGAATTCTAAGACTAAGCAGAATGAAATGGGAGTTGTAAACCCACTAAATATGAATCCTAAACCTACACAATATTGAAAAGGTAGAAACACGGAATATAATGTAATACGATAACGATGATAATGAAATTGGCTGAATAAGTAAACTACAGCACACAGCAGTTCTCAAATATAGATAAGCACAGTTAGCACTGTCAACAATACAACTGTAGCCTCCAAACACTTGGCGCAGAATGATGCGGTGATTCTTCAGTTAATTTATAAGTGTTAGTCTCTTCAGTCTGTCAAAACAAACTTTAAGTAAATACATTTTTAAACTATCTGAAAAAATCTATGCTAACAGTATTACACCTGAAAATGTTACAACTTAATTAAAATAGAATAACATACTTCGTTCTTAAAAGAACATCATCAGATACCATCAAATCTCACTCATATATTTATAAATAAAATATGTGTGTTTATTTCTGTTTAAATACTTATGAACTTGAAATCTGGAATTTAACCTAACGATGTCTTCCTTTGTCTCTACTCTACTCCTCTTTCCAAGACAGTTAATATAGTTTTGCTATTTTTATAGTTTTGATATTATTGATAGAAGTCTGATGTACATTCTTTTGGGACACAAGGAGTTTTACAGAGAGACCCAGTTCTGGAACGAAAATATAAATGCATTCTACGTCAAAACTCAGGTGAGAAACTATAAATGTGCGTAGAAGAAAGAGGTTTCGAATCTCCAGTTTTAAATTTTGGGTTCTGGTATCTTCTTGAATACTGTATGATGGAACGTAAGAATAAATCATTGATACCATGGGTGCGCTCACATAGATTTGGTGTGCTCTTCCCAAGGAATTGGTTTCAATATCGGATTTCAAGAACGTTTAAAGTAGATATCTATGAACCGCTGGCTTGCGGAACAACTGTACTCTCGCGTCTGTTAAACAACTAAAATCGACAGCTATACTATAACGGTTATTTTCACGATTAGGTACGCGGAAAATCGGCGCATATTCGTTTGCATTCCGTCACCATCAACCAGTACTCATCACTAAAATTTATAAATATGATTGAACTAGCAAGATACCCGTGCTTCGCTACGGTATTATACTGAATTTTATAATTGAATGCTTATAGTTTTAGATATACAATCCGCCGAAACTCGCGATCTGACTCGTTTTCTGCGAGAATCCGCCAAAATTCGCGATCTGACTCGTTTTCTAATACATTACGGCAAGTTTCCTCCCATTTTTCAATCCTTCATTCTAGCAATCGATTTCGTACTTCCCGGGCCAGGTCCAGGTATTCCACCCGGTCAGTTCGGTCACTAAATTTTTCCCATCTTTTCCTATAAGCATTTTTAATATGGGTCAAATCCTTCAGGAGATCCGGCGTGGTGTCGTCTTGGGTGCCTTGGCTGTACTGAACCCGCAGCCGGACTGAATTCTTAGTCATTACCCGTCCAGGACCCATTTCCAGCGCGGTCCGCACATTTGACGACGGTCCAGAACATTATAATAATAATAATAATAATAATAATAATAATAATAATAATAATAATAATAATAATGCGAGACCGCTTCTTGGTGGTAAATTACATCTGCTGCCATTGTCATTGTTGACAATGTGACCAGCACCATTGTCGCGCGTAGGCAAGTGTGCGGGATTTCTGGCGATAAGAATGACACACTTCCGTGCATTGTTGACCTTATTATAGAGGTGAACAGTTTGACGGTCAATCTCATTCCTATCGTTTATTTCAAATATGTTTAAATTGTTATTTAAATGCAGGAGAATCTACTGTAACCTAAGAACGTTCTCCGAAGGAATAGGTGGCTGTTGAAAACGAACCCAGGAAAGATTAAAAATGATCGGTTTATGATCAGAATAAGTACATCGAAAATCTACAGCCTGTTTCCAGTCATTCGACAGAGTCAGGAATGGAATGAATAAATCCCCATCTAGCGGCGACAATAGGAATTGTGCCGGCTGACGAAGCACTCCTCTGGGGCAATGGTCGATGAATGATAAATGAAATGTAATATTGGACAGTGTTGCTGGAATGAATGATGACAGGGAAAACCGGAGTATCCGGAGAAAAACCTGTCCCGCCTATGTTTTGTCCAGCACGAATGTCACAGTGAGTGACCGGGATTTGAACTACGGTACCCAGCTGCGAGAGTCCGGCGCGCTGCCGCCTGAGCAACGGAGGCTTCTTATAAGTACATTATGAACAGTAAAATCAATTAGTCTCACCTCCATTTACACCTCACTGCCGTTAAGTTTATTTCCCCCCCCAAAAAAAAATTAAAAGAAGGCGTGTTTCTTTATGTTTAAAGGAGATTCTAAACACCAATGTTCACGTCTATTACCTTCAGCTTTGAGATATAAGTATCCACATAAAAATAATTCACTTTTTCACTTCCTTTCACATCCCCCACCCCACCCCGCAAGTGAATTTTCCGGCAAAAAATACGTGTTTCTTTAATAGTAAAGGATCTTCTAAATACCAATTATCACGACCCTTAACTTCTACAGTTTCTGATGTATATGTCCTCATGAAAGGAATTCAACTCCTTTTCACTCGCGCCCCCCAAGATTGCTCCCCCCCCCCCCTTCCACCAAAACGCGTTTTTATTTGTTTTTATAGTAGATCCAAATACTAATTTTCACGTCTGTAACAACTTTAGTTTTTATTAGATGTATGTACTCTCATACAATTAAGTCAATTTTTCAATTCTTTCACCCCCCCCCCCTCCTACCTTCATTGGATTTTCCGAGAATACGTGTTTCTTTACTTTTAAAGCAGATTCCAAATATCAAATTTCACGTCTGTAACATCTTCAATTTTGAGATATCAGTAGCCTAACTAAAATAATTAAACATTTTCAGTCACTTTTACCCACCCCCCGAAAACTAAACTAAAAATACACGTTTCTTTATTTTTAATAGAGATAAAAATACCATTTTTCACTTCTGTAACATGTTATGTTTTTTGAGATATACTGTAGAAATTCTCATTTTAAAATTTCCCCCCCTTTTAGTTCCCCTTAAGTGCAGTTTCCAAAAACAAATCACCTATGTTTCTTTACATTTACAGGAGATTCCAAATACCCACTTTTTACGTCTGTAACAACTTACGTTTCTCAGACATTCTGTAGATATAGTCTTTCAAAAATTCATCCCAATTTGTCACTCCTGTTTAACCGCCATTAATTGGATTTTCCAAAAACAAAAAATACGTGTTTCTTTATTTTTAAAGGAAATCCCATATACAAATTTTCAGTTCTGTAATATCTTCAGTTTCTGAGATATATGTATCCACATTAAAGGCATTCAACCCATTATTCACCCTTTTACACCTCTTCTATTGGGATTTACAGAAAACAAAAAAATACGTGTTCCTTTATTTTTAAAGGAGATTCTAAATACCAATTTTTACATCTGTAAACTTTTAATGTTTTAAGATGTAGACACATTCATTTTAAAAATTCACCCACCTTTTCACGCCCATTATTTGGATTTACCAAAAACGAAAAAATACCTGTTTCTTTGTTTTTAAAGTAGATCCCAAATACCAATTTTCAGGTCTGTAATATCTTCAAGTTCTGAAATATAAGTAGCCTCATTAAAGGCATTCAACCACTTTTCCACCTTCCCTATTGGGATTTTCCGAAAACAAAAAATACGTGTTTCTTTATTTTTAAAGGAGATTCTGATACCAATTTTCACATGTACGAACTTTAAAAGTTTTGAGATATCGATACACTCATTTTAAATTTCACCCCTTTTTCACCTCCCATTAATTGGATTTTCCAATAACAAAAAAGTACGCGTTTCTTTATTTTTAAAGGAGATCCCAAACACCAACTTTCAGGTCTGTAATATCTTCATTTTTTGAGATAGAAGTATCCTGATTTAAGGCATTCAACCCCTTTTTCACCCCTTTTCACCCTCTCCTATTGGGATTTTCCGAAAACAGAAAATACGTGTTTCTTTATTTTTAATGAAGATTCTAAATACCAATTTTTACATCTGTAAACTTTAAAAGTTTTGAGATTTAGATGCACTCATTTTAAAAAATTCACCCCCCTTTTCACCCTCCCATTAATTGGATTTTCCAAAAACAAAAAATACGTGTTTCTTTATTTTTAAAAGAGAACAAAAGTACCAATTTTCAAGTCTATAATATCTTCAATTTCTGAGATATAAATACCGGTATCCTGATTAAAGGCATTCATCCCCTTTTTAACCCTTTTCACCCTTCCTATTGGGATTTTTAAAAACAAAAAAATACGTGTTTCCTTATTTTTAAAGAAGGTTCTAAATACCAATTTTTACATCTGTAAACTTTTAAAGTTTTGAGATATAGATACACTCATTTTAAAATTTAACCCCCCTTTTCACCCCCTTAGCGACGGAATATCCAAAAATCCTCTCTTAGCGTGCACCTACATCTTAGTATGAATATATCCCCAAAATTTCATTTCTTTATGTCCAGTAGTTTTGGCTCGGCGATGATGAATCTGTCAATCAGTCAGTCAGACAGACAGACAGACAGACAGACCGGACAAGTTATTTTATATTGAAACGGGAACGCCCTACGAGCATTCACGTTTCATTCATTTATTAAGAGGAACTCGCTAACACCCGGCCGTAAGCATTTAAAACTTGCGCCGAACGCACAGGCATTGTGGGAACTGCAAGCAAGCTCGCGCTGTTCCAGAACACCGGCCAAGGTCAAGCGACGTCACGCAGAAGGTTCTTTCGTGTTCCATAGCATTGCAGCATGAACGAAATGTGATATCAATTTTTCAATAACGTCACCTTGCAGGCAGGAATAATGAACGCTGCTAGCCGAAATTTCATGTCAATCGGTGTAAAGATGGCTAAGATATAAAATTTTCTTGGGGCCCACATGTGTAGCCACGCCCACCGACCTTCGGCAATATAAGCGAATCGCCAGCCTGGGGTAAAGCAGAGAGTGTGCAGTGTGGGTAGTGTGCAGCTGAAGTGTGCCGTAGGTAGAGAGAGAGAGGGGAGTCGGCAGTAAGCCGTGAGTTCAGTGTGTGTGTGCAAGTAAGCACGTCGCGATATAATTCGTCACTCGGTCCGGCTGTATACTTGAGTTCAGAAACGTTAGTGTTAGAAGCTTTCTCCGTGGGCTTGAACTTTGTGCATGAACAAAAACGTAATTTCGTTTTTATCAGTCTGTACGACTGGGCGATTATATTTCGTTTGTGGACTATGAATGTTTCTAGCATAAATTGTGTCAGCCTTGATTTCATTTAAAGACTGTGTTTCTAGCATAAACTGTGCCAACCTTGATTTCATTTAAAGACTGTGTGAAAACAGCAATAGTGTTTCTAGCATAAACTGTGCCAGCCTGCATTTCATTTAAAGACTGTGGCTATCCATTGAACTGTGTTCGTAATAAAACTGTGCCAGCCTGCATTTCATTTAAAGACTGTGTCTATCCATTGAACTGTGTTCGTAATAAAACTGTACCGACCTTCATTTCATTTAAAGACTGTGTCTATCCATTGAACTGTGTTCGTAATAAACTGTGCCAACATTCCCTCTTAAAGACAGTATTAACTTGTGGAATACGGTATCGTAATTTCCTTCCGAGGGACCATGGCAATTCCCATCATAATCTGTTCAGAATCACGTATGATCTTAACTGCCAGTGATAATCTTCTAAAAATTACGACGTAACAGAACTTGGACTGTCGTTTATTTCAACAAGTGTGTGAATATTGTGCTCATGGTGTACAGTGCAGAGACTGTACCCGGTGAATTTAATTTTCTTTGTGAAGTGCTTAATCACTGCACTTCGGAAGGTCCTAGATTGTTTTCGTTTGTTTATTATTCCAAATACGATAATTCCTTCCATCTTATTCTCATGGAATTGTGACTCTGACTTTATCCTTGCTGCTAAAGTGCGTTCAACATCATTGACTGTGGGAACTATTTCGGTGTGCTTCGCCTTAGAGAGGTGTCACACCAGAGTCCCATGACGTCCGATGTGGAAGCTCTACATTTCCCCGTTCCCGCCTCAGGTTCGAGTCGCCATCAACACTAATACAGAGAAAACACCAACGACAGAAGACAACGCCGACGCCGACCGCAAGACGACGTCCCCTCCACGCCTTCAAGGACAACTCCACGATTCAGCTGTAAAAGGTGACATAATTCTTTGCATATCTATTGAATAAACTGAAGGATCCACTTAATCATAAACAAATTTTTTCACTACCCTTCTCTCTCACTCACTCTCTTAGCATGGGCCGTACACGCCTTGTCGTTTCTCATGCTCTCCGATAAACTGAAGTACGGGCGTTCCTGTTTCAATATATATATATATATAGATATGTGTTCTGATAGTTTTGAATGTTTTACCACTCCGAAGATGTTCACTTATAATTTGGATGGAGTAAAGTTCAATTATTGTGCATTCACTGCTCATGATACAAGTAATTTATTTATTTATTTATTATGATTATTCTGTGAACAATGACGATAAAAACTTTATAAACTCTCCAGTCCCCTGCAAACAGCGTTTACCAGTAGCAGGTAATATTGAACGCGCGTTCTGGACGATGAACTGCACTTTCAGTGACGTCACAAAGATCGGACTTTCCCGACCTACAAATTAGAGAGATTCCACATGAGAGACCTTTTCACATTAGCAGTATGAATAAAAGAAAGTAAAGTTCAATGTTAAGGCAGTGATATCACATTTCAAAGCAGTGTACTGTGCATTGTAATAATGTCACACCAATAATATTTCGACTATTGCCCCGTAGCAATAAACCAGGTACAAAACTGATCCATGCTTACCTCAGTAACGTTCACACCAACGACGTTCGCCCGTGGTTTATTAGATTTGATAAATGTGATATAGAAATTGTCTGGCCTCGGTTCCCGGACAGCAGCCTCTCTGGAAGTGCTGTCGTTTAGACGACCTTCCCACGAGTTAAAATTCCAACTGTATTACAATAGGATTTCCAAGGATATGTGGACGTTAAATGCACCGAGAAAAAGTGATCTTCCAAACATATTTCAATAGAGCCAAGCTATTTGCTTTCAGAAATAGACTGTTTTGATTGTGATCAAATCTGTAATCCTGCAATAATGAAATCACTTAGCTTCTGACTCAGTGGCACTATTAATTGTATACAATATTTAATAACTAGATGTTCAAACTCTCTTCTGTATTAGTTTTACGGCATTCAGATGCAGACAGACCTTACAGCGACGATGGAATGGGGCAGGGCTAGGAAAGGGAAGGGGAAGTGACCGTGGACTTAATTAAGATACAGTCCCAGTATTTCCCTAGTTTGAAAATGGGAAAACATGGAAATCCATTTTCAGGGCTGCCATCAGTTGAGTTCTTTTTTTTTTTTTTTTGCTAGGGGCTTTACGTCGCACCGACACAGATAGGTCTTACGGCGACGATGGGATAGGAAAGACCTAAGAGTTGGAAGGAATCGGCCGTGGCCTTAATTAAGGTACAGCCCCAGCATTTGCCTGGTGTGAAAATGGGAAACCACGGAAAACCATCTTCAGGGCTGCCGATAGTGGGATTCGAACCTACTATCTCCCGGATGCAAGCTCACAGCCGTGCGCCTCTACGCGCACGGCCTCAGTTGAGTTCGAACCTACTACCTCCGAATGCAAACTCACAGCTACGTGACCCAAACAGCGTAGCCAACTCGCTCGGTACGTTCAAACAAGTTTAGAAATATAACATGAGATTATTCTGAATCAGTACTTCTATCTATCTCTCGATTCTCTGTTGATAACATGACCAGAACATTACTAGTGATATGGACATTTTTATATATTTTTCCCGTGTTACTTATTGTATTTATTATTTAAAATCTGAAGAATTTGTTAATAATAGGTCATTTCTTTGTTAAACTTTATTGTTTGTTTTCTTACTGTTAATATTTTGTATTGTTATACAGTCAGTGTAAAATGGAGTACTTCGTACCTGCATCTGATTACTTCTGATAGATATATAAATAAATAATTAAAAAATTAATAAATAAAGCTGAAGCATTACAACACAGTACTGAGACTCTCTGTACTCTACGCTTCTGAGTGCCTCTTGATGAATCGAAAACCGGGCGAGTTGGCCGTGCGTGTAGAGGCGCGCGGCTGTGAGCTTGCATCCGGGAGATAGTAGGTTCGAATCCCACTATCGGCAGCCTTGAAAATGGTTTTCCGTGGTTTCCCATTTTCACACCAGGCAAATGCTGGGGATGTACCTTAATTAAGGCCACGGCCGCTTCCTTCCAACTCCTAGGCCTTTCCTATCCCATCGTCGCCATAAGACCTATCTGTGTCGGTGCGACGTCAAGCCCCTAGCAAAAAAAAAAAAATGAATGGAAAGGGCCCATTCGGGAAACTAGAACTTAAAGAGAGGAAGATCTGAGGAGGATACTAGGACCCATAAGAGAGAAGGAACGAACCTACAGGATCAGGCACAACAACGAGCACTACGAACATCAGGAAGACATAGTCACGTGTATGAGGAAAAGGCGACTAACCTTCTGCGGGCACATGACCCGCCTGAAATCCTGCAGGATCACCAACAGAATCCTCACAAATGACGGGTAGGGGAAAAGCTTCCAAGACCAAGTGGTTCACCCCAGTAAAATCAGACCTAAAGAAACTGCATACCCGATCTCAGTACCGACAAGCCATCTTACAGGGACTCTTTCCACTGTCCCTCACAAGCAAAAATAGTAGCACTACAAAGACCACCAGACCTAAGTGGGCGGATGGAAGGAAGCAGGCACACAACCAGAAAATCAAAGAGTATTAGGCCGAGAAAAAACAGAAGATCATTGCTGAGTTTCCGGATCCCAAGTTTGCAGATTCAAACCCAGCAAAGGTAATTGAAATTTAGTACGTCGGACCTAGTCCATTCGAAGCTTATTCTTGCGATGTCGATATGTAAAAGATCTCCGATAAAACATTAGGTGTTCACTCGAAAAAGTTAATTAAACCTCAGCAGTAGGCCGCTCGCCAGCCCCATGGTGTAGGAGCAGAATGCCTGCCTCTTACAAGGAGTACTCGGATTCGATATCTGGTCACTACAGGAATTTGATTCTGATTTCAAAGCTGTAGCGAAGTTTACTCAGCCTTGTCAAATCAATTGAGAAGCTATGTGATGATACAACAGGTGGTGGACCTAGTCAAGAAAGCGAAACAATATGACTGAGGATTTTTTCACACTGACCATGTGGCACTCCATTGTCTACAGTACAACCATCTCGATGGGCAGCATACATCTTGGCAGACCACAGCCGTAAAGGGCTGTTGGATCACAGTTTTTAATAGGTTGCTTAGTGGGCTTCGCGTTTTTCAGCCATCTGGTATAATGATACATCACATCGATATTTATAGCTTACGTCTAATGTGGGTAATGAAGAAGTTAAAAACACGTTTCTGTTGTATGTAGAAGAAGTCACTTATTGACTCATTCTGCGCGTGTCCATGCCTGGTTTGTACAACCTGCTAGGCATGCCTGAATGTCAATACAAAAACCTTCGAAAGGAGCTATGTCATACAATTCCTGAACGTGCTTTTCGGTGAAGAGTCACTCGTAACATCCCTGAGTTGTTTCTGCTCATTTGGGATAGTAGAGGAACATTTTCAACAGCATTTTTAATCTTATTAAATTCGGTAAAATCTTTACAAAATATCTAATTACAATTTCGATGTGTTATCTTTTGAAATTTTGGGCACTCTTACTCCACAGTTTAAAAACAACTAAGCTAATTCTTTTAATTGTGACCAAGGGCACAATTGTCAGAAACAGACGGACTTTAGACACGCCTAACGTCTATCATTATCAACTCTTACAACAAACCAAACCAAATCCCATGGCACAGCAACCCTCATGTGTCTTGGCCTACCAGGCGACCACAGCTCAACCCGCAGGCCTCCTTATTACGCAGTTCCACCTAGTCAGCGCGACAAATCATCTCATCCGTTATTCCTGTAGTACCGAGCTCGATAGCTGCAATCGCTTAAGTGCGGCCAGTATCCAGTAATCGGGAGATAGTGGGTTCGAGCCCCACTGTCAGCAGCCCTGAAGATGGTTTTCCGTGGTTTCCCATTTTCACACCAGGCAAATGCCGGGGCTGTACATTAATTAAGGCCACGGCCGCTTCCTTCCACTTCCTAGACCTTTCCTATCCCATCGTTGCCATAAGACATATCTGTGTCGGTGCGACGTTAAGCAAAATAGCAAAAATAATAATTCCTGTAGTTGCAGACCTGGGTCGCTATCTCGCCGTCAGATAGCTCCTCAGTCGTAATCACGTAGACACTGGATCTCAAAACATGTAAAAGTCCCTGACTTGTCCGGGAATCGAACGCCGTGCCTGCGGATAAGAGGCAGACACGCTAACCCTACACTGCGGTTGCGGCTAACAATGTTAGGGGAATCATTACTTTAAAACAAACACCGCACGGTTTCCAAAGTAAAACTTGCTTTAAAAGTCTACAAATAATGCATGTGAGTATAATTTAAGAAAAGATTAGGCAAATAATTGATAGGTAACCTTCCATCTGGGCGACAGCCGTAAATTCAGATCACTGATGACTGATTACCGTACATGTACACTACCTCTGCATTCTCTTCAAGTCTTGAGTTCCTGGAGATAAAGCTGATTTAATGAGAAAGGATCCTGGTTCTCCGCATAGAGTAGACTTACCTGAGAACATCCATTCTCCCCTGAACGAGCTCAACCTTATATTACTCCCAGGAATTACATGGATTGCCTCAGAAACATTTCCATAGTTCTATGCTTGAACGAAGATAGAATAATCTGCTACATAAACGATCATGAACTGTAATCAGAGGGAACCTGTTAATTTCAACAACTATTCAGTCAACCCTAGTAGTTTAATAGGATTCATGTTTTCTTTCTTTTCCTATATAGTGGGTTCGATCCCGGTTAATGCCGGTGACATTTCTAGGTGTTGATTGCAATACTATAACTCCGTATCACTGAAAAGCGGCACATTAAAGAACTCATGCTTGATAGAATTCCGATAAATAGCGTGTCTGGAAATCAGCACAAAAAGGAGAGGATCATGTTTGCAAGACATTTTTATATATGAAAGGAAATCCATACTGGGGAAAAAACTGCTTGGTTTATTTAACTGAAAGAAACGCATATATGTCAATAGCAATTACAAAATACAATTCTCAACAAAACAGGAAAAACTACCAAAATCAAACTGAAACATTCTCTAGATACTAAACCCATGCTTAGCCTCACTTCGTACTGTGTTGAAGTTCTCTGATGACAAGTTTCATCTCCTCTAGCTATAATTACAGCTGCACACTTCCGTGGCATATCGGATGAATACCTATACGATGGTTTGACATTCCTCAATCAGCTCTTGACCAGGGTTGTGTAATGTTGGTTGATCAGTTTCTTGCTCCAAAATATTTTAATGTAATATATCCGAAATATGCTCCAGTGGGTTGAGGACCGGGCACCTCGCTGGCCATTCCATGATAGAGATTTGTAAAACTTGAAAGCGGTATCTACAGTATGGGATGTTCCATTATCATGAAATACAGTAGTGCTACAGTAGCAACGGGAGCTACGCGATGTGAGCTGCAGTATCCAGATATATAGATATATTATCAAGATCCATGAGAAAAGCAGTCATGATGCCTCCCCACACCATCACCGGTCCACCACCATATCCGTCCAATACCTTCAGAGATTCGTTGCCGTCGCCTCCTCACGCTTACACGGCAATCAGATCAATGTGTGCGAAACTTCGGCTCATATGTAAACATTACCTGGTGCCAGTGTCCAAGTTGAAACTATGGTTCCTTACAAACTCAACACCAGCTGTCCTGTGTTCCCTAGAGTGGAGGACCTCCACCGGAGATACACGAGTAGGTCTTGTAGATCGTATGTTATCATCTAGGTGTCGATCGCCTATTGTCTGAACACCAAAGGCTCTTATAAGGCAGTTTCTAAATCCCTGCAAGTACTAAAGGCCCCACACAGTGCTGACAATCATAAAATTCCGTCCTCTTCAGCAGTAGTTTTCCGTTTGCGACCTTGCCTATGGCCTCTAACTTAAACTCTGTAACGATGCTAGAGCCTGTTATTGATGGACGGAGACACCCCAAGGTCGATAGCCACACACCGCGTTGTTCTGTCTTTTTAAAGCAGAGCAACAGCTCGGGACATTTCAGCTACGTTTTAATGCCTAATGCTGACTCTCTCATATTCGATTGACGCCACCAATAGTATGGCAGGGGTCAATTTTTATATAGAGAAGGCTGGCCGAGTTTGAACCACGTTTGTCTTAAAATGAGTAGACGCTAGCCCAGATGAATTACTGTCGACAAATTCATTGCTTCTCGACCTATGAAATACAACATTATAACCGGTCAAATACTTATTCCCCTAATATTTGTGCTGAGTGAACATAGCATTTGGAGGAATGTTTTAAAAAATCGGATTCTTATGCGGTTGCTTCGTTTTCCTATTTCTGCTCAAAAGCTCTCTCTGTGAACCAGCGGTAGAGTATCGGCCCACGCATCCTAAGATGACTGGTTGACGCCCAGCAGAAATCTTGGGATTTTTAAGAGTAAACATTTTGTCCCTTCAGCACTTCATTTCGTAAAATGATAAGCATAATATTCCTATCTTTTATCCCGCATTGGTACATGGTCCATTGTTCGGCACTGTTCTGTCCAGTGCATCGTCACGATGTATTTAAACGTAGTTTGTATCTTTCCATATCTGATCGAGCCAGTGTCTCAGCACATTTCCATATGAGGTGAGATGAAGTACCGTCTTCACCACAAACGATTCTTCGTGTCGTTAGATGTGGCCATGCCACCGAGAGTGGGCTTCATGCACTTTTCCTCCACTGGAGTAACATCCAAATGATGATGATGATGATGATTACGACGATGATGATGATAATGATAATTACGATGATGATCATGATGATAATAATAGTAATAATAATCTCAACATAACCTCTCATCTACCGGCTTCCAGACCTTCTAGGTGGCCCGCGAATCGATTTTGACACACGGATTGCGCCCTAGTCTAGCAGTAAAAATGGAATTCCTCTCGACGTATCGTACGACTGAAATACCTGTTAATATCTATGAAACTAATTTTTACTCGATTTTAAATTAATGTAACAGTGTTAAAAATGGTCATGTGTCGCTAATTATTGAGTGAAGAAAATGGATTAGAGGAAAGAATACATGAATGTAAAACAATGGATTGTTATAAAGGGGCCGATGAGCTAGATGTTAGGCCCTTTAAACAAGAAGCATCATCGAAGCATTGTTATAAGGAAATCAAATTTCACTGAACATTCACTGCATTAGGAACACTTGGGTGTGACAGTGCGTGACCGGTGACGTGATACCAAGTGGTGACAACGTCACGAGCTTCACACGTATAACGGATCCTTTCCACGTTAGACGATAACATTCGGCAGTGATGAGTAAACCTCGCGATTACAGCGGCTTCGAATGCGGGCAGATACCTGGGGTCCGGAGAAGTGATGCCTGCACATCGGCAATAGCTATTATTGATGACTGTTCCCGTACCACAGTATCGAGGTTGTACCAAGAGTGGAGGGCTCTTGGACAAACATCGAGCACATCAACCTGCGACTGGCCATGAGTGATTGATCAGCGAGGCGTGCATCAGGTATCACATGGGTGGTGTGAATAAAAATGAGTCTAAGCGAGTGAGCGTGTGCTCACTGAGTGTCTGAGTGTCTTCCTGCCGATGAGCTTCCACTCAGCATTTGCGGTGAATAAAAATGTAGGGCGGAAGCACAGCGTACACTCGAGTGTCTGGAGCAGCCACTCAGCGCCACTGATCAAGGTCGTGCACGTGCCATGTATATAACACCTTAGACTGTGATAACACTTCGATGACTTCCGGGTAGTTCAATGCTTAACATGGCAGGCGACGGTGTGGGATTCCAGTCCGCTTTTATATCCATTTTAAAGGAACATACAATTATGTTTTCAAAGTCACAGTTACCGGATAAGAAGCACAAGAAAACAAGTGCAATAAATGCAGTTCTGTGTGAACTACTCGCTAAATTTAACTTAAACATTTCCGTCCAACAACTGTCTGATTGGCTGAATGGTCATCATTGAGGCTATCGGTTCAGAGGGTCCCGGCTGGTCGGGGATTTTAATCGCCTCTGGTTAATTCTTCTGGACCGGAGACTGGGTGTTTGTGTTTGTCCCAACACTTTCCTCTTCATATTCGCACAACACACTACGCTACCAACCATCACAGAAACATGCAATAGTGATTACTTCCCTCCATTTAGGGTTGGCGTCAGGAAGAGCATCCGGCCATAAAACAGGGCCAAATCCACATGTGCGACAAAATTCGTACCCAGGACCCCATATAGGTGGGAAAAGCGGTAGAAGGAGAAGAAGAATTTCCGTCCAACAACTGTTGCTAAAAAATTACAAAACATGAAAACAAGACTAAAATATAAAGTAGAATTAAGGCGTACGGGAAACAAATGCATATCGTTATAATAATGGGAGAAGCGGCTGATTAATCTGATGCAGGGGGAGAATAACCCTACCATCGGCCGTCTGAAAGGTAGGAAATCATAGCCTGAATATTACGACATTAATAAGCTGAGGAAAATGGTAGGCCTATAACGTAACTGACAAACATTAATTATGTTGAAAATAATATATTGACAATTGAATTAAATTTTTAAGGAGCCAGACAGATCTGCAGGACCGGATGAGTTGGCCGTGCGGTTAAGGGCACGCAGCTGTGAGCTTGCATCCGGGAGATAGTGAAGATGGTTTTCCGTGGTTTCCCATTTTCACACTAGGCTGGGGTTGTACCTTAATTAAGGCCACGACCGCTCCCTTTCTATTCCTACGCCATAAGACCTATCTGTGTCGGCGTGACGTAAGCAAGTTGTAAGATCTGCAGAAGTTGTCATCCTTTCGACTTCCTTCAGAGGCGTCATAACTCTGCAAACATCGGAGTTCCTCCAAATTCGGGAGTCACAGACAGAAATGAAATGGCGTATGGCTTTTAGTGCCGGGAGATGCCAGGACGGGTTCGGCTCGCCAGGTGCAGGTCTTTTGATTTGACGCCCGTAGTCGTGATGAGGATGAAATGATGATGAAGACAACACATACACCCAGCCCCCGTGCCAGGGAAATTAACGAATCGAACCCGGGACCCCTGTGACCAAAGGCCAGCACGCTAACCATTTAGCTATGGAGCCGGACGTCATAGACAGAGTCAGGCCGTGATACATCTACAATGGTTGAATTCTTCCTTTCCATTGCAAGTGGCCTGTACATTAATGCTAGGGACGCGTTTTCTGTAAATGCAGTCATTCCCATGAACATGAGGCTTCTGAATTTGTACACGAGTGCCTGCTACAATTCCGACAGCATAAGGGAAGCTCAAACGTTCTTGCCGTTTAGCCTGTGCTTCCTGCATCTAAGGCCGGCCCCGTGGTGTAGGGGTAGCGTGCCTGCCTCTTACCCGGACGCCCCGGGTTCGATTCTCGGCCAGGTCAGTGTTTTTACCTGGACCTGAGGGCTGGTTCGAGGTTCACTCAGCCTACGTGATTAGAATTGAGGAGCTATCTGGCGGTGAGATAGCGGCCCCGGTCTAGAAAGCCAAGAATAACAGCCGAGAGGATTCGTCGTGCTGCCCACACGACACCTCGTAATCTGCAGGCTTCCGGGCTGAGCAGCGGTCGCTTGGTAGGCCAAGGCCCTTCAAGGGCTGTAGTGCCATGGGGTTTGGTTTGGTTTCCTGCATCTAAGCAACATTTGTTGGAATTTTATCTAATCTGCTTTCATTTCTGTTCATGTCAAAACCTGCGAAAATATTTTTTTACACAGTTCTCCGAGATGTCTTCACCAACTCCACTCTGAAACCCAGGGTCACCAACATAACGCAAGAAGATTTACATTGTTTCTTCATTTGTAAGTGCACCACCTCTCGTTTCTTTGGAGTACCCAAGGAAATGCTCCGCTAACCATTCAGCATGCTTCCTGAAAATCCACAGCCTGTTTCCAATCATCTGACCGGGTCAGGAATGGAATGAAAGAAGCGGTGGGGATAGGAATCGTGCCGGCTGCCAAAGCCTGTCGCACTCCTCTGGGGCAATGATTAATGACTGACAGATGAAATGTAATGATACTGGAGAGTGTTGCTGGAATGAAAGATGAGAGGAAAAACTGAAGTACCCGGAGAAAAACCTGTCCCGCCTCTGCTTTGTCCAGCACAAATCCCACATAGAGTGGCCGAGAGTTGAACCACGGTACCCTAAGGTGACAGGCCGGCGCGCTGCTGTTTGAGCCACGGAGGCTCTTCAGCATGCTCCTTACTGGACCTTTATAACACTCTGTAATCAAGTTGAGATGATTCTCTGCGAAGTTTATATAATTTTCTTTTCCGATTAACCATCACCATTACCTATGCCATGTTATTGAACTTGACACTATCATTTGGAGTCACCTACTGAGTTAGCTCAAGGAAACATGAGCAGGCGCTTACCGGAAAGAGTGCCTGCTTTATCTGTATTCACCAGAAATCTGGAGCGCCCACTCTGCTATTCGCGCGACTGGAGTGTGTGCTCAAGGTCACAGGTCTGCTGTGAGTGATGGCTTCCGACAGGCGGTTTTTATTCACCTCATTGCGAGTGCCTGCTCTAAATTCGCGAGTAAATAGGGTGTGCTCGTTTTTATTCACACCACCCATGGATCATTTGAGTCAAAAGTACAACAGCGGGAATGTACGTCCTGTCTCCACAATGACCGCGCTACGTACCCTCGGTCTACTGGGGTCTGGGAGCAGTAGACCAACACGTGTTTCCTCCCACAATCGACCGCACGTCATCGCAAAGAAACGCCTCGCGTAAGCCCAAGAAAGACGTCAGTGAACCTTTGACGCATGGAAGAGGGTTGTCTTGGAGTGACGAATCATGTTACAAAGTGCTGACGGCGGAGTCTGAACTTGCTGTATAGTGTGGGAGGTGGTCTCCACGGCCTGTACCGCCGGCGTCCAGCAGGCAGGTGGTGGTGATGTCGTGGTCTGGAGAAAATTCTCTTACCATACCCTAGCGTCATTGCTCATCGTACCACCGACTTTGATTGGAGAAGACCACAGAAACATGTTAGCCGATAATCAGCATCCGTATCTCCTGACAATAGTGTCATATTCCAACAGGAAAATACACCGTGTCACTGAACTCAGGTCTCTGTAGACTGGTTAGAGGAACATGATAACGAATTCTGCACTTTGTTATAGTCTCTACATTCTCCGGTCTGTAATCCTGTCACACATGTCTGGGATATGCCGGATCGCGCTGTGAGACCTGATGTCATGTTTCCATAAAATATGCGTCAACTACATGAGATACTGCAGCGGTGATGGCTTGGATTGGAAATGGGAGACGTGCGTCACCTTGTTGAATCAATCCCGAGACGATTGCAAGCTATGATCGGCTGCAAAAGTAGACCAGCTCATTATGAAGTAGTTTTTTCCTAATAAATTGATGAAATGATGAAATATTGAACAGCGTTACAACAAATTCCTTCACATCTGTAAGTATGATACCCTGTGGTTCGAGAAATAGAATACACGCATCCTAGCCGTAAAAGGAAACTGATAGGTGATCGTAGAGGCTTCAATTTGGGAGTGTGGGATGGCGACCACTTTGCCCTAGGAAATTCTGGCATTGCTTCCACTTATTTGTACTCTCAGTTTCATCTCTCCTGTCCGATCTCCATTGGACAGCTCTAGACTGTCGAGGAATCCCCGGGCTTAGGTTCATGAGACCACCGGTGCAGATGAGTGATGCTCTTACCAGTATGACCACACTAAATTCTACACAACAAACAGTTCGTGTTGTAAACCCCATTTGGATTGTTCGGTATTTACCAGGTGTTCTTGAATTCATTTCCTCTTGTATATATATACGACTTATTACAAAACCAGTGTCGTTGAACATCTCACTGACACAGAAATTAAAATTCTGTACAAGAGATGAGATGCCTGTCTACATCGCCAACAGCGTAGCTATCCTGTGAGATATCCGAAGTTTAACAATATAGGACGTGGACACCACTTGTGTTGATATCCTCTGTGCTATTGACTTGATAAGGAGTAGAAAGGAACTGGCCACCCCACCACAAGTAATTCTTAGGAGGACTGTTCATTGGCCTCTGGATTTGCTGGAGACAGTGACTAGGTCAGCACCAGGTTTCAATAACGCACGTGATTATTATTATTATTATTATTATTATTATTATTATTATTATTATTATTATTATTATTATTATTATTATTATTATTATTATTACGAGGACTATACAATCCACCGATAGTCCCTAATCCGATAGAGGAGAGATACTCACTGGTACTAAGTGTAATTAGGGTAGCATTCTGCTTCACAGGATTTTTACTTACCTCGCTCAGAAAGTTTTAAGTAAGCCTCGGACCTATATGCGTAACGGAGGCCTGCTTCCATTTGACGAGTGAGGGACTTCTTGGAAACATCTTGGCGAGTACAATGTAGTTCGATGGGGAGCTATCATAATTAACGGAGCTTATGGAAGAAAGAAAATAGACCTGGCTGAGACAGTAAAGAGTACTGTATATTTTTTGCAAGCTGCTCTACGTCGCACCGACACAGATAGGTCTTATGGCGACGATGGGACAGGAAAGGGCTAGAAGTGGGATCGAAGCGACCGTGGCCTTATTTAAGGTACAGCCCCAGCATTTGCCTGGTGTGAAAATGCCAAACCACGGGAAACTATCTTCATGACTGCCAACAGTGGGGTTCGAACCCACTATCAGCAGAATGCAAGCTGATAGCTGCAAGACCCAAACCATGTGGCCACATGCTTGGTATTAATAATAATAATAATAATAATAATAATAATAATAATAATAGCCTCATGTCCCACTAACTACGTTTTTCTACGGCTTTCGGAGACGCCGGGATATCGGAATTTAGTCCCACATGCCAATAAATCTACCGATTCGAGGCTAGCGTATTTGAACATCTTCAAATACCATAGGACTGGGCCAGGATCGAACCTGCCAAGTTGGCGAAAAAAGGCGAGCGCCTTAACCGTCTGAGCCACTCAGCCCGGCAGTCAGTAAAGATGATACGTCTGGATCTGCAATACGTTAATGATATTCGGGTAAGGGGAGATAACTAAGAAGAGATTATAAAGTGATTTTCACCGGTATTAAAAATGGATGGGCGGAGTGCGGTGTAGGACTGTTCATACAGGGTACTACTGCACACAGCGTAATTTCTGTTAGGCACGTAAACAAGTGTATGATGTGAACAGATTTAGCAGTTGGAGGAATTAGGACGAGAATTGTCTCAGTCTATTACACTAAGTGAGGGTGCCGATGAAGATAATTAGACAAGTTTTATAAAGCACTGTGTGACATCGTAGTCTGCGTCAACAGCACGGATAGGATAGTACTAATGGATGATTCCATTTCTAGATTTGGATATAGAGCTGAAGGATATAAGAAGGTGATGAGAAAATGTGGGGAATATATGGAAGCTAATGGGAATGGAAAGCTTAAACTGGACTTCTGTGCTAGTATGGGATTAGCAGTTATGAATATATCTTTCAAGCGTAAGGTTAGTCAACGCTATATATAGATTGGTGTGGGCACCGTATTAATAATAGACTAAAATATACCTGACCTTGAATTCAGGAAATCTTAGGAATGGGCGGGTATACGTAAGAGAATGTGAAATATGTCTGCAGACGAAAAAGAGTAGAAAATCTCCAGAACGAGAAAATTGGATAGACGTACATGGATATGATTAGTGAAAAGTTTCAAGTATTAGACAATAAGCAGGTTCAGAACATAGAAAGTGAATGGGCGGCATACAGGACTGCTGTAGTAGAAACAGCAAGGGAATATCTAGGATTTGTGAACTGAAGAAAAGAAGGCAAACACAGACATTGGCTACAGATATATTTGTTATCTAGATAGAAACCGCATTTCGTTGTCTACTCAATATCAGTCTTCCAGCAGTCAGGCAATGTAACTCCTCTGCTATCGAGTTCCAGACACGTGCTTGTCCTGGTGTTGAGTATGGGCGTGCCGCGTGCAGGGATGATGAAGGTGTTTGGTTTCGGCGGTGCATACTTACTTTTATGACTGTGAGAGTTTAATAACTCTGGCTACTAGATGTAGATGTACCTGCAGTGTTGCAAACAGGAAGGAAAGGGACAAGCAAGTTGCCTTTGAAGTATGCGTCGTGTAATTGTAAGACTGCATTCAATAGATGTCGGGTTGGAACCGGTGTTGCTAGATTTTAGAGTTGAATGTAAGGATTAATTCCGGATATTAAAGCTGAAAATAAAGAAGATTTGAAAACAAGAAACCTATTATGAGATTGCCCTAATAAGAAATTAGATATACATGGATAGGATTTCAAAATGTGTTTAAAAAATTCCTTTCATAAGTAACTGAAAATTTACAACGTGTAACTTTACTGATAACCGAGATCGATACCTGCGGTCGCTTAAGTGCGGCCAGTATCCAGTATTCGGGAGATAGTGGGTCCGAAACCCACTGTCGGCAGCCCTGAAGATGGTTTTCTGTGGTTTCCCATTTTCACACCAGGCAAATGCTGTGGCTGTACCTTGATTAAGGCCACGGTCGCTTCCTTCTCATTTCTAGCACCTTCCTCACATCGTCGCCATCAGACCTGTCTGATCGGTGCGACGTAAAACAACTTGTAATAAAAGACTCTACTGATACGAGTTCAACAGAACTCTCATTTCTTATATATATATACATTTGTGGTTCGTTAGTGAAAACACACTTCCATTATGAACCTTTAACTCTCGATTTATCATAACAATATACGGGACTTTCTCTGAGTTAGATACACAAACTCCATTTGATCTAGACTCTTAAAGTGTGGTTACCCATTCCTGATATGTAAGTATGTATCCACCCTTCATTTTCTTCTGTTGAAAATTCTGCTCGTAACACATTCCTTGTTCCTGCATCCTTGGTGTTTCTTAGATTAATTACTTGCGTTGCAAGCAGATGCAAGTGGAAAGAAACTACTCACAAACAACTGATCTGAAACGGAAGCTGACAAGCACTTCAATTCAATATCGAAATTTAATCGGAAGGTATCTGAAATCCGGAATTTGCGTATTTAACAAGAAAATATCGATCTTGATTCCTGAGTTCCGCTTAACTGCGCGTAATTTATAGAAGGCAAAACAAAATTGACGGGAGATGTCCTTTTAAATACGTTAGAAGGGAGGAACAAGTAAGTTAAAGTACGGGAGAACTCGGAAAATGCTGGTGATCTGACAACCCTAGTTCGAACTGCATGGTCGATAACCGTAAAGATGGATTTCCTTCGTTTTTGGAGCTGTGCCTTTCCTCTCCTATCCCATTTCCTATCCTATCCTATCCTATCCTATCCTATCCTATCCTATCGGCACCGTAATCCGATATGATATATTTCATTAAATAAACAGTAAAATAGCCACTTGATACGGCGTTCATCTGTCTGTTTGTATGTATGTAATGTATGAATGTATGCATGCATTTATGTATTTATCTCACAAGTACTTTTGGTCGGTTGCTGCAGACATTTAATTTCATTACATAACATTTATGAATGATTCTAAGTTATTCCATTGTTTCGGAGATTTTAAGAATTCTTAACCGCAGGGCACACTGGGTGTAGACCTGGTGCTGGGTACAGAGAGAGGTCCTAACTACAATGAGTGCAGACATTAAAATACTGAATTTATTCAAATAAGGTTCACCTTAAAAAATGTGCTGTTTACAGTGAAGTTGTCTCCTTGTTGCACGGCGACCCAACCATGGAAACACGATCCCTCGTGTTCATCAACAGGAGGTAAAGGGCCAAGCAAGTCGTGTAGTTGTAAGACTGCATTCAATAGATGTCGAGTTGGAACCGGTGTTGCTAGATTTTAGAGTTGTAAGCATCAATGGTCGTAATCGTAACGTAATATTTAATCATTGATTCGGCTCTGACTTAGAACCAGAATGTTAGTTTGGTAAAATAAGTTGTACTTGTGTGAAAGATTGTGTTTGTTTCCATACACACGAAAAAGAACTAAGTTCGAATCCCTTCACCTGCGTGGTATCTTCCCACTAAACAATTCCCACTATTCCTTTGCACTAATAAATGCACAGTTTATTCCTATTCGCATCATAAAATATAGTGTCTGATGAAATAACTTAGAATCAATTAAATTCACTCTAAAACTGTTCTGACATATAGCACACACGTAAATATTGGTTATACTGTGATTCACAAGTCCTAGAGTCGAACTCGAATATTTACAAGTTCCTACATAACATTATACTCACTGAAAATGTATAAGTTCCGTAACACCGGAATTATTCTATGTCCAAAGTTCGCACTTCACTCGGACATAATCTCGTCTTGTAGGTACGACTCAGTAACACGCGGCGAACCAACATCGTCGAGGTGTAGATAGCTGTTGAACTGTTGGTGAACTGGTGACAGTACCCAGAGAGGTGCCCTTTTACAGTATATAGAAATGGCTCTGATGTCATGTTTTACAAAACCTTGAATATCTCCGTAATCCCCGGATCGATTTTGGAGAAATTAATATGAAGAGACGTTTGAAATGTGTACTATAAAATACCGTTCTTTCTAAAGTGATATCACAATTCGTTTAGGTTTATAAAAATGTCTTGACTGGATGTTTCGAGAATGTAACCTGTCCTTGGCACGCGCTTCGCTAGGCGATGACGCAAGTAGCGTTCTGCGGGTCGACTACTTGCTCCTGTGAGATTTAGTTTCTGTGACCGGTCAAAAAATACGCACGCCAATACTTTATCAGTTCTTTATGGTGAATAGTAATTAAGAAATGCTTTATGTACGGTAAATCCCGGTACAGTATATATTGATGTCTGTTCGGATAAAGGAATATCAAGAAATGAAAGAAACCATTACCTTGCTAGCATATCAATAGATGACCATGTATCGTTTTCTATTGCATCCAGTACTGTATAAAAATAGGGTACATTATCAGTGTGTTCCTTTGACAGTCAGTGCAGAGTGCGATGTAGATGCATCAGTCGGGATCTCAACCAAATGGACTAATCAATCATCATTCAGTACGTTCCTACGTAATCGACAGTCCAGCATCAAGATTCTGCCACCTGTCATTTGCACATCAATCATGCATGCTCTGATAGAGGTATCAATCTTCGTTGCAGACCACTTCGCAGTACAAATAGGGAACTGCAGCATACGTAATCTGAAAGGCTCCTTTCACACTACACGGTTTCGACCGTACGGCAAAAAAACCGTACGGCGACATTCCATTAGTGGCGTGAAGAAGAGCATTAGACCTTTCACATTACACGGCACGGCGACCGTGCCGTTGCCGTGCCGTGTAGCAGCCGTGTCTTGCCACAGGAATGGACGGCTGCCGTTGACTCAGTGGCGCACGCAGCTAAATGCATGCTTTCACACTGCACGGTTTTTTAATCGTACGGCAGCTCTCGAGCAGCTGTAGAGGAGATAACGCGAGGGTATCTAGACACAAGTTATACGTATTGGTATCGTAGTGTTTTATTGTTTTACTTTGTTATTAAAATGTTCAGTGCATTGCTTTGTAGGATTTATCGTTGGTTTTGTGAAATGGCTGACGCAGATTCTGAAATTCTTATTACTCTGGTCCATACTGGAACATAACGCTAGACATTTATACAGTAGTGGCGATTGTATTGGACGTGTGTGTTGGGGGGGGGGGGGAGATGTACAAACAACAAAACGTACCCGGGTTTGTGGTGTATAGCGTGGGGGTGTGTATATACACCAAAATTTTTAAGAAAACCTCAAAGTGGTAGGCTAATTTCGACAGAGAGTTAAAGATTGTTAGACTACCAACTTAAGTGCGGTAATAGTTTTTTTTAGATAATGATTCAATACCGTACAATAAAACTTTCATCAAAGGAACAATTTTACACATGCACTAAAATTAAACAGAAGTACGGTGTGATAATACAATTAAAATTCGTTTAGAATTTGACTACACACTACGAAACTAACACACTAAAGAGATTGCCAGATAGACGAAAACGCGCGGCAAGCGAGTGAATCAGACCTCAGCGTCCATGACCTTGGCAATAAAATATAGCCCTGCCACCCTTCCTCACAGGACATGCAAAGTCTCCACTACTTGGTATGGCGCTATACAAATCGGTTAGCCGCGACAAACTACATTCTGTGCGTATTCCCGCTAATAATTTTATTGATAATTAAAGAAAATAAAAGAAAGATTTATCTGATAAGACAACAGGGCTTGTACAAATTGCTTTTTTAAATAATTAAATTAAGTCCTAGTTTCAGCCACCTAAAATGGAATAATAATGTAATGTTTGCTCCGCTAAGGGGCTGCCTGGCCGAGGCGGTAAAGGCGTGCTCGGTCCGCCCGGAAGGACATGGGTTCGAATCCTCGTCAGGAAGTCGTAAAATTTAAGAAACGAGATTTTCACTTCTGGAGGTGCATATGGCCCTGAGGTTCACTCAGCCTACTCCAAAAATGAGTACCAGGTTAATTCCTCGGGGCAAAGGCGGCCGGGCGTAGAGCTAACAACTCTACCCCATCACGTGCCGCGGTTAACAATGGTGGAAGCCTTTACCTTCCACTCCTCCAAAGGCCTTCATGGCCTGTACGGAGGTGTCTTTGTCTCTTTCCTCCACAAAGTGGGGCGGGGGCGATCGCACCCCCTCGCCCCCTAATCGCCGCTGCTGCATTTATAAAGACCGGAATGCCTGGCGTGAAGTTTACTTAGAAATAAAACCAGATTTTGATCTAATTTAAGACAAAGTGTGTTTGGTAACTTAAGTGTATTTTCATTGTATATTATTACATAATACAGATTCACAAATATATACTTATGATACAATTTCACAGTTTAATATTCAGCCACAGACTACTAATATTAAGAAATCATCCTATTATTAAAATGACTCTCTTGTATGACTAGCATCAAGACATGCACTGAGCTTCCCACGGCAAAAAAACCGTACGGAAAAAAAACCGTTGCAGTGTGAAAGCAACATCCACGGCAAAAGAGCCGTACGGTTTTTTCGCCGTACGGTCGAAACCGTGTAGTGTGAAAGGAGCCAAAGGGTAATCCCTGGAATGAAAGCGTGTATTTTATTGGAGTTTACCTGCAAGTCCATCCAAACGTGTATCAGAATAGGAACTTTTTATAAATTATTTGAAACCCGAAGTCAAAACTTATTTCAGTTGTTCTTATTAAAGAATATCAACCCACTCCTGTTCCTAGGAAAATGTGACCATTGTCATAATATTGAATCAACATGAACATTTCATAGGCTACGAAATTAATTTTGTTTAATAATAATAATAATAATTATTATTATTATTATTATAATTATAAAACCAAAGCCCATGGCGCAACAGCCCCAAAGGGCCATGTACTACCAAGTGACCGCTGCTCAGCCAGAAGGTCTACAGATTACGAGGTGACGTGTGGTCAGCACGACGGATCCTCTCGGCCGTTATTCTTGGCTTTCTAGACCGGGGCCGCCATCTCACCGTCAGACAGGTCCTCAATTGTAATCACGTAGGCTGAGTGGACCTTGATCCAGCCCTCAGATGCAGGTGAAAATCCCTCACCTGGCCGGGAATCGAAGCCGGGGCCTCCAAGTAAGAGGCAGGCACGCTACTCCTACACCGCGGGACCGGCGTAATAATAATAATAATAATAATAATAATAATAATAATAATAATAATAATAATAATAATAATAATAATATGGCTGGGTTAGGAACTAATGACACAGCTGGTAGCGTTAATTCTAGGACTAAGATGTATTTATTACAAGCACTCTCCTTCCCTCTCTCTCTCTCTCTCTCTCTCTCTCTCTCTCGCTCTCGCTCTCTCCTTCTCTACTCACACCAACTCAGTCACGCCGGTTGTTGTGTACTCTTACAAATTAACAGAATCACACAGCTTCTACTTACGCACAACACAGTTTCCAATTCTGCTACGGCACAATGTCATGAAGCACTCCTGTGTTCACTGAAGACAGACTTAGCCTTACGACAGAACAGAAATGAACACAACGGAAACTCGCTTCACAAATGGAAATGCCAGGCTGAGTGGCTCAGACGGTTGAGGCGCTGGCCTTCTGACCCCAACTTGGTAGGTTGGATCCTGGCTCAGTCCGGTGATATTTGAAGGTGCTCAAATACGTCAGCCTCGTGTCGGCAGATTTACTGGCCCGTAGAAGAACTCCTGCGAGACTAAATACCGGCACCTCGGCTTCTCCGAAAACCGTAAAAGTTGTTAGTGGGACGAAAATAACATTGTCATCACAAATGGAATCGTCCACCGATTCACCTCGACTCCATACTGCACTCGACTGTCACACATTCGCAAATACTCCATACTCCACGGAAGTACACACACAGCACTCCGCCCCGCTGTACACTCACAATACTTAGTACTCCAAGGCAGTACACACACAGTACTCTACTGACGGCACTGACTGCACTCACTCTGACTGGTTGTTGTTGTTGACAACGTGTTTCATTCCCCACCCGAAGGGCGGGCTGGGCCCCTTAAACGGTGACGCCATCTCTCGGGCCAGAGTTGTGTGGAGAAAGGTGGTGTGATGGGAAGAATGTGATCTAAGGACGAAGTGGATAAATTGTGTGAGGTGTACCGTGGCGCTTCTTGGCTGGGGAAATGAAAGAAAGTGAGGATTTTAATGAGGGAGAAGAATTTGGGGATTTAGACGGGAGTGTTCCGAGGCAGGTGAAGGGCAAGGATGTGAAATGTTGAAGAGTAATGTGTAAGGGAATTTAGAAGGAGTCGTAAAAGGTCAGATGTTGGCCGGGGTGGAGGAAAGAAACCGGGTGGGGGAGAATGAAAACGGATGTGATGGCTAGGTTGGTATGGAGGAGGATCCGGCCAGGGGCGGCGACGGGTGGGTTGACGGGTCAAGGGTTGGGGTGGGGAACGAGAAGATTCAACGTGATATCGGCGGCCATAGAAGCGTGCTCCATGTGCAATAGGGTGATCGACGTCTTCTTGATGCGGGGGATGGAGGCGTACGAGTTATGTCGGCCCATGTGCATCGTAGATTCGGAAAGCTCAGTGGACTGGGAACTTTTCCATGCGAAGTCCTCGAAGGATGACATCTGCAGGAATGTCGGGAGCGACGCCACGAATGACACAGCTGAAACTGGTGGCAGGGGCTGTCTGTGATTGAGGTGGCAATGGCGGTCGTACGGTGTCGGCGGAAGCTTCAGTGACTGATGGCGTGGTAATTGATTCTTCAGGCCGTTGGTCGGTTATATTCTGCTGTTGAGGATGGTGAAAGGTAGGAAGTATAGGAACGGTGAGACATGACTATGGTAGTAACAAGAACTTGGGAAGGGGTATACGCCGATTTGGCGGTTATGGTGGTTGTAATAGTGGTGGTGGTAGTAGGGGAAGGGAAGATGAAGACGAGGATAGCGTTGGCCACAGTGGTGGTACTGCTGTTGCTGGTGTGGCAGATGCGTCGGCAGGCGACGGCGGTGGTATATGGCGACGACTTGGTTCCACTTGATGGAGCTGGCAGAAGATACGCGCACCGTTGGCGATAAGGTGCTGGACCTCGCCTTCAATGGGCAGATATAGTCGGACGAAAGGTGTCGTTGCGGAGCCTCGTGTAATCCGGGATACTTGCTGGACTGTGACGTCCTCTACGTGAAGTTCTTCTAGAATTGTTTGGGTGGTGTAGGAGATGTCGACGTCTAGGATGACACAGGAATTCATGATGTTGGGGTGGCTAACTTCCAACGAGGTGTCAGTCAATGTGCTTCTTTGAAGTCGGCGAGGTAGCTTAATTATAGATATTGAGCCACGCGGCCGAGAAAAAACGCGGGAGTAAGGGGAGTAGCTACGAGGAACAAAGCTGTTCCACTTGGAGAGGTCGATGTGAGACGCTCTGACTGGCTGCCTGGCTGCCTTATATAGTCAGGCTTAGCAGTTCCAGAACAGTCCGGAAGCTGGATACGGCCATTTGCAATCTTCAATCGTCTCGAGGTATCTGCTATTTGCTTTACGTCGCACCGACACAGATATGTCTTATGGGGATGATGGGATAGGAAAGGCCTAGAAATGGGAAGGAATCGGCCGTGGCCTTAATTAAGGTACAGCCCCAGCATTTGCCTGGTGTGAAAATGGGAAACCACGGAAAACCATTTTCAGGGCTGCCGGCAGTGGGGTTCGAACCCACTATCTCCCGATTACTGGATACTGGCCGCACTTAAGCGACTGCAGCTACTCGAGCTATCTAGCAATGGCCAAAGGCTTCCAAGGAGATGACAGAGGGACGTTAGTGAAGGCTGACATTGCACGCCTCGCTTCGATCTGTCTAACTGGCTACGCGGGCAAGCAAGTGGCGTAAAAATTTCGGTCCCACCTTGGAACCAGTATGGCAACCAAACCGCCACGATAAGAAGAAGAAGAAGAAGAAGAAGAAGAAAAGAATGGTTTTGGGTTCTGTACTGCGTTTATGTTTTTCGAAGATGTCAAGAGAGTCAAAATAGTGCCCTGTTTGTCCTTAGCAGTTATTTTACGTGCCAGTAAATCTACCAAAGCACAGCTTGTGTATTTGAGCACCTTCAAATACCACTGGACTGGCCCGGGATCGAACTCACCA
The DNA here is from genome assembly GCF_040414725.1 of Anabrus simplex. Taxonomy (NCBI): domain Eukaryota; kingdom Metazoa; phylum Arthropoda; class Insecta; order Orthoptera; family Tettigoniidae; genus Anabrus; species Anabrus simplex. Next base: position 276,269,124 of record NC_090269.1, on the reverse strand, counting down.
ACTTCGGCTCAGAAGGCCAGTGCTCAACCGTATGAGCCACTCAGTCCCGGTATTTTTTGTTGCTGACATTGGTCAGTAGACTCATTTACTACAGCTCTCCATACCAACCTATCCCTTGGTAACCTGCACATATTTACGTAACCATTGTATCCTATACAAACTCCCATGTATGTATTATCGGCACACTTTATCTTGGTGCATTTGTGTACGGGGGTGAGGAGTAAGGAGGGAGCTGTCCCGGTTCCCTTCATTTTGAGCACCTTCATTTTGATTTGAGGTGACTACGTTTTCGTAACCGATTTTCTACTCCTCCTTAATGTGTTAAATTTATTCAGTATACGAGTCACCTCCATAGGTTGGGCATAGCCCCTGTTTCTTCGGCCTAGTGCCTTTTAGGTTTTAGTGCTGCCAACTGAATGAAAATGAAAACTGAATTGAATCGGGAATATGATCGATCGATATGAAGTTTCTAAACCGTTATTATCTTAAGCCAACAACTATGTCACATACACATTATATAACATTATATAACATTTCTCGATGAGAATCTTGTTCTTAGCATGAATTCTATAGTTTGGGTTTGCTCTGTAAACAATAACAGTACTAGTACGTAAAGTGTACGCCAGATGTCGCACAACGATGCTTAAGCGATTCATAGTTTGTGTTTCAAAGGTTGCCAGTACGAATCTCGAAGATTGCCGAGGTCGACCGATTCCCTCAAAAATTAGTCGGACAATTCCTGGGTGTCTCGAAATGTGTTCTAGTAATCTATATATTCTCGTGATGAAATCGCTATCCTTTCACCAAATTGATTGTATCTTAATTTGTGGTACAGTCTACCCATTTCACCATCAATGTTCTTCTGCATCACCATATTTCAAAATCTTCTTATCTCCTTTCTTCTTTAGCAGCTATTATCATTTTCACTTCCGTACATTGTTACACTTCTAAAATATGTATTTCTATAACACATATCAATTGTGTGACTGTGCTGAACAAATTCTTGTCTCATTGTGCTCAACCGTCTGAGCCACGCATCTTGGCTAAATTTTGTTTGTTGCGGTCATTAGTCAATAGAACCGGTCGCTGTGTATGAGGTTATTATTATTATTATTATTATTATTATTATTATTATTATTATTATTATTATTATTATTTGCTTTACCGCCGTACCGACACAAATACGTTTCACTGTAACGATGGGATAGGAAAGGGCTAGGAGTGGAAAGGAAGCGACCATGGCCTCAAAGGTACAGCCCCAGCATTTGCCTGGTGTGAAAATTGGAAACTACGGGAAACCATCTTCAGGGCTGCCGACAGTGCACCAGTGGGGTTCGAAACCACTATATCCCGAATGCAAACTCACAGCTGCGGGACCCTAACCGCACAGCCACCTGCTCGGTTGTGTGTGCGTCATTAATCAATAGATTAGTCGATTGACACGCAACCAGCCTAATTTGGTTAAATCAAATTATCTACGCATGGTAGGTCAGGTCATATTATTATTATTCCAACCTGGAATTAACTTGAATTCGAATATTAGTAGGAGGGTAGCAGCTACACCCCCAGGCATCGACAGTAACAAGAACTTTACAATAGAAAATGGCATGCTATGAAAGTAAGAAACTACTGTGAAACATGGAACTAAATTATTTCGAAGTATTCTGGCTAGAGTAATAGTAATTAGGTCATTACCGCGCGAAGTTAAAACCACAGCATTACTCCACTGCGGGGTGCTGGAGACACTGCTGAACACTTCTCGTCACATAAATTGTCTCTGTCTACAAGCCCCGAGGGACAGGACAGACAAAGCTGGGTACTGGGGCAACCAACTGCAGTTAGTTCTGAATGTAGGCTACAGTATAATGGCTCTGTACCATTTAGAAGCTCCAGCCAAGTCGGGATATAAATAAACCGCACGTGCTTAAATACATTTCATATTAGAATAACGTTAATAATTGATTTCCATTGCTGCCATTTCAATTATTATTATTATTATTATTATTATTATTATTATTATTATTATTATTATTATTATTATTATTATTATTATTATTATTATTATTATTATTATTATACCGGCTGGTACACCTTTACGCCGCACATTCGATTTTTCCGCCTTAAAGTACTCCTCTACAGGGGAAACTGTGAACTTTAAACTGGATCTACTTAAACCTTTCCTTTGAAGATGTCACTGTGTGAATTTCGACGTGTTTTTGTTTACTATTTATCAAGAAGTTTGGACATTCTCTCATAGATGTCTGCCTAAGAACTGTGATCATGCACCCTGGTGCGAAGTGAAGGAACCTTCTTGAAGAAATTTTGTACTCATAAGTTTTTTCCTTGCTAAATTTCGTTCTTTCATTTGTGGGTTGGCAAGATTAATCTTTCTTTCCGCCAATTTTGAACTTAGCCAATCCAGAATTTCTCTAATTAATTTCCCACCAATCACAGGTTTCTTCTTCGATGTTGTGTGTAACTGTGCACTGTAGCCAATAAAAGCCGTGTGTGTCTTAATTATTCATGAAAGGTTTCGAACCTTTCCTGAGGGTATAAAATCTGCTGATTTTCTTGCCTCTCGGCCACTACATCAATATCTAACTTAGTGTATGGACGTGTAGCAGAAGGCGGAAAGCGCCTCTTTCTTCAGGCAGCAGTTCTTCAGTAAGGTAATGGCCGCTTAAGATCTTTATTTCTTGCTAGCTCAGCAGTTTAACACGCGGGGAAGGTCCGAAACCTTTACCATGTAACCTATCTCTATAAACATGTAAATTTCTTCCAGTTTATGTAAAACCTTCATATATCTTTAACTGTAAATCGGGGATAGAGAGTGCTTTACCCTCTCGAGCTCCCCTTCATTTTGATTTGAGGTGACTACGTTTCCGTAACCGATTTTCTACTCTTCCTTAATGTGTTAAATTTATTCAGTATACGAGTCACCTCCATAGGTTGGTAATAGCCCCTGTTTTTTCGGCCTAGTGCCTTTTAGGTTTTAAAATGTGTATTTACGAGTGCAAGTACTCGCCTCCATTCCTCTGATATTGCGAGCCATTCACTTAACCTGTTCTTTTTCTGCTAAGGCCCAGTAGATTGGGTACAATATACCCCCGTTTCGGTGGTGTAATTTGTGCCTTGATGGCAAGTGATTGTAAAGTATGGTATGGCCTTGAAGAGGCTTGAAAAACTGAGAGCGTGTCAGCTCTTTTCTAGTGTTAGAAAAGTGCCTCTAGGAGGCTTGATATTGTAATAAGGAGCAAGTGCTCCTTGAATAAGGGGTTTTCTGCCCTTGAAGGTCTTGTGCTTGGTATATTTGAGCTACGAGCTCAAGGGAATTGTAAAGCGAGGGGTGTAAGGCCCAGAATTGTTCTTTATCTTGGCTTTTCCAGGTCTTCTATCTGATTGTCGGTTATCTGTTGACTTGTTGTTATTTGTTAAATTTTGAAATTCTATGTGAAAATTGTTAAGTTTTGCTATTTTCGAAAATATAAGCTTTATTGAAATTTTAATTCATATTTCGGCTTTGTAGTTAGACTCATTCACCCCGGCACCTTCTTTCACCTCTGCTGTTCCACAGAAATCTCGGAACAATTATTAGTATTATTATTATTATTATTATTATTATTATTATTATTATTATTATTATTATTATTATTATTATTATTAATCTGTTTATCCTCCAGGTTCGATTTTTCCCTCGCACTCAGCGAGGGATCCCACCTCTACCGCCTCAAGGGCAGTGTCCTGGAGCTTCAGACTTCGGGTCGGGGGATACAACTGGGGAGAATGGCCAGTACCTTGCCCAGGCGGCCTCACCTGCTATGCTGAACAGGGGCCTTGTGGAGGGATGGGAAGATTGGATGGGACAGGCAGGGAAGGGAAAAGGAAGCGGCCGTGGCCTTAAGTAAGGTACCATCCCGGCATTTGCCTGGAGAAGTGGCAAACCACGGAAAACCACGGAAAACCACTCCCAGGATGGCTGAGGTGGGAATCGAACTCACCTCTACTCAGTTGACCTCCCGAGGCTGAGTGGACCCCGTTCCAGCTCTCGTGCCACTTTTCAAATTTCGTGGCAGAGCCGGGAATCGAACCCGTACCTCCGGGAGTGGCGGCTAATCACGCTAACCACTACACCACAGAGGTGGACATAATTATTATTATTATTATTATTATTATTATTATTATTATTATTATTATTATTAGCAAATGTACCCGTGCTTCGCTACGGTATTCCATATTGTATATGGATATCGAACAACTTACTGTAGATGTATTTAAGATTTTCTTCAAATTGCATGTCTGTTAGCGCTATTCGAGAAACAGCAGGGTCAGGTCCCCATACGTTGTTTCCAATGTAAAGTGTGAGTTGCGAAGTTGTGATGATAACGGTACAATCACTTGCCTACGGCCATTCACAATGGTGTTGGGAGGTTTACATTATAATGGCAGGCCCCATTGCCTACTACGCGGTCACAATCGATTTGGGGAGTTTTCGTTACAATGGCAGGCATCCTTTCCTAATTCCAAACAGATTACAGTTGAGGAGCTTTTATTATATTGGCAGGTAACTTTCCTACTGCCAGTCAAAGCTGAGTTGTACTGTTATCATAATGACGGCCCCTTTTCCTTCTGCCTGACAGCCCACTGCCAGTCACACCGAGTTGGTGAGTTTCCATTAAAATAATAGGCCACTATGCCTAATGACAGTCACATTTTATATGGGTATATTTGTTTATAATGGCGGGCACACTTACCTACAGCCAAACACAATCAGGTACGGGAATTTCGAACAAAATTGCATGCTCCCTTGCCTTCTGCGAGTCAAATCGAGAAGGGAATTATTCATTACAATGGCAGACCCTCCTCCCTAATGCCATTAACACAGGAGATGGAGAAGGAGCCCATTCCTACTGCCACTCAAAGTCGATGTGGGGAGTACTGATTACAATAGCAGAAACACCCTTTCTTTATCGCTACAAATGGACATGAGTGAATATATATAGTTCGACATACGAATAAAATTGTTTACAATATTGCAGACCTTCATTTACAGTTTAACTGCTGCTAAACGGTACGTCATACTGACAAACGGATTGTACCATAAGAATCCGTATTTAGCGGTCTAAATGGCTGGTCCTATGATATTTTATCGTATCTCATCTGTTCTTGGGACAGATTGAGTTAGAAACGTTGAATAGGGTGAAATTTGGGTAAGACTGTCTCACAGTGCATTACATTTTGGATAATTATATGACAGATACAAACATAGCATTTGGCTTACATATAGTTGGCCAAAGTCTATGTAGAATTTGATTATTCTATTTCCTGTAAGTGATTCAAAGTAGAATTATGTGTAAAATTTGCAAAACTTACCTGCAATCGTTACATAGAGACAAATTTAACGTATAAGGGATAGACATACGACCAAAAGTCATAGGACCAAAGTTGTAGATCACCACAAATTGGAGTTCGTGCCATCCGTTTTGTGATAGGACTTACCGCTTAACCACGAAATACCTCGAAACGAATGTATGCACCGTCATTAAAATTGCCTCCATATTTTGATATTCTTCGGGGATAAAATGTGAAAAATTTTAATATCTTGGAAGTTTTCAGTCTGTTATAGGCTGAAAGGTATAATTTTGCCAAATTTAAACTTTCTAGCTCGTCTGGCAGATTGTACCGCATCTTCATTTTCGGGGAGGGGGCTAAAAATTATAACTTTCAGGAAACTAAAGCTAAAACTTATGCAGATTGTCATTATTACCCCTTAAACGGATACATGTACGAAAATTTCGCAAAATTAGTCAATGTACAAACCCACAGGCGTTACGATTTTATTTATATAAACTAGCAAATGTACCCGTGCTTCGCTACGGTATTCTATATTGTGTACGGATATCAAAGTAAATTGCTGTACACGCAGTGAATAAGATTGCCTTTTTTTGCTAGTGGCTTTACGTCGCACCGACACAGATACGTCTTATGGCGACGATCGGAAAGGAAAGGCCTAGGAATTGGAAGGAAGCGGCCATGGCCTTAATTAAGATACAGTCCCAGCATTTGCCTGGTGTAAAAATTGGAAACCACGGAAAAACCTCCTCATGGCTGCCGACAAAGGGACTCGAACCCACTATCTACCGGATGCAAGCTTACAGCCGCGCCCTCCTAACCGCACGGCCAACTCGTTCGGCGAATAAGATTTTTTTAATTGCAGGGGAGAGATTCCCATACGTTGTTTCCAATATAAAGTGCGAGTTGTAGAGTTGTGATGATAACGGCAGGCTGACTTGTCTACTGCCATTCACAATTGAGTAGAGTAGTTTTCATGATAATGGCGGGCCCCGTTACCAAATGCGCGGTCACAATCGGTTTGGGGAGTTTTTATTACAATGGCAGGCCCCCTTTCTTACTATTTGACAGATTACAATTTAGGTGATTTTATCATAATGGCAGGCACCTTCCCTACTGCCAATTAAAATTAAGATCTGCTGTTTTCACTATAATGACAGGCCCTGTTCTTAATTATAGTCTCACCGAGTTGGTGAGCTTCCATTATAATAGCAGGCCACTATGCCTAATGCCAGTCATATTTTAGATGGGTAAATTTGTTTATATTTGCAGGCCCACTTGCCTATTCCTAACCACCGAGCTTGATAGCTGCAGTCGTTTAAGTGCGGCCAGTATCCAGTATTCGGGAGAGGGTGGATTCGAACCCTACTGTCAGCAGCCCTGAAGATGGTTTTCCGTGCTTTCCCATTTTCATATCAGGCAAATGCTGGGGCTGTACCTTAATTAAGGCCACGGCCGCTTCCTTCCCATTCCTAGCCCTTTCCTGTCCCATCGTCGCCATAAGACCTATCTGTGTCGGTGCGACGTAAAGCAACTTGCTATTCCCAAACACAATCGGTGAGAGGATTTTTGAACAAATTGCATGCACTCTTGACTTCTGCCAGTCAAATCGAGAAGGGAATTGTTCATTACAAAGGAAGTCCCTTCTTCCTAATGCCAGATACACAAGAGTTGGAGAAGGATCCCATTCCTACCGCCAGTCAAAGTCGATGTGGAGAGTAATGATTACAATAACAAATGTCCCCCAGCTGAGAATCACTACTTATTTGTAAAATATTAATCATAATGGCAGGCATACCCTTTCTACATCGCTACAAATCGACATCAATGAATATATAGATCGACATATGAAGTATATGCATGTTTACAATATTGCAAAGCTTCATTTACAGAATAACTGCCATTAAACAATACGTCATACCGATAAACGCATTGTACCAAAAGACGCCTCACGAAGTTTGGTGGAAATATATCCAGTAGTTTTCAAGTTATAAGAACTCAGACAAATAAAAAAGAACAGACACCAAAATTAAAAAGTATGCATATGGTCATTATTACACCTGAAACGGGTAACTGTACGGAAATTTCGCCAAAATAGTCCATGTACAGACACAAGGTCGTTACGATTTTGTTTATGTAATGAGGAATCTGCTCCACGTACAGCACCTCTTGGGCTATGTCCGATGGACTTAGCCTGCAAAACCAACCGTTCATGTTATCTCCCTTATTAATTCTCCTTTCAAAAAATGCACAAGAAAAAATGCTTTAGAAATGGATTTCCATCAATATTGATCAATTTCCAGTCAGGTTGGTCTTGTATATATTGTGGGACAGTAAAATCACAGTTTCGGTTCCCTATAAAATCCCAGTCCATTCCGGGAAATTGAATTCGTATGGATGTTAAAACCTTCCTTTGAACAGGTGGATGCTAAATATAAAGTTGGGTTAAAATATCTTCAGTAGTTTTCAAGTTATAAAAAATACGCTTTACACGCACCCACTTTCGAGTTACCTCCGTTGGGACTTGTGCTAAAAAACCGCCCGTTAATGGTACTTCCCTTATTAATCCTCCTATCAAAATGATGCACATAAGAAAAAAGTTTTGGAATTTGATTTCCATTCAGGACGGCAGATTTACGTTAATTTTGGATGTGCATATTTTGTGGGAGTGCAAAGTCATGGTTTCGGTTTCGGATAAACCCCCAGTAAATTTAGGTATTCAGAAATAATATTAACCCTAAAACCTACCCAAGGACAGGTGGATTCTAAATATCAAGTATGGTAGAAATGTATGCAGTAATTTTGAAGTTATAAGATCTTTGACAAGCAAACAGACACCACAGCTAAAAAATATGCAGATGTCCTTATTATCTTTTTCTTAATACACTTCTCTTCATGTACGTACATCACACTATTAATCAACAGAGTATCATGCAATAGTAATACATCTCTCCACGCAGGATTGGCGTTGAGAATCGAAATCAAGGCTTTTTACAGGAAGCTAATACTGGCTACTTAATGCGATTTTCTAATAAAAGGTGCACTTATGTGCGTTTAGACCGAGTTTGAGTTATTAAAAATCGCTGCAGTTTACCCTAAATGCTTTTTCTTCTCATTTCTAGTATACTAGAATTATTTTTCATTTTTCTAATTTATTAGTCATATGAATTGCGCATTATGCATTAAATAGAAATAGAAACATGTTATTATGCAAAACCATAACATGGGACGAAGTATACGAAGTTTGACTCTAAGAAGAGTACACTCAGATTTCAAGTCTGCATTATTCGCAATTCCTTGTACCAGCAATCATTTGCGCTTCTTACACGCATGTTACCTTCGTCTTATGAAAAAGATATCATTTCTTAGCGTTCACTCTAGTATAGCAACGGATTTCTCGATTTCCATTCAATTTAATGCCTTTCTCTCATTTTATTCGTTTCGTTAAATAATATATGCACGTTATTAACACTAATACTACAGCCTTGCCTAACACCTGCAAATATTTTAAACGGATATTTTTTTTACAATTTATGTTGCACCGACACAGATATGTCTTATGGTGATGACGGGGTAGGAAGGGCTAAGAGTGGGAAGGAAGCGACCGTCGCATTAGTTAAGGTATATCCCCAGCATTTACCTGGTGTGAAAATGGGAAACCACGGAAAACCATCTTCATAGCTACAGATACTTTCATTTTCATGCCCTTCGTGGCTTTCTTTTCTTTTTCAGATAACTTCATTCTTCGAAGTTTTGGGCCCCGTTTTTTACATATGGTAAGAGTTGTAAGGAAATGGTTGTATAGTTCTACTTCCCTTAAAACAATCAGCACCACTACCATACTTATACGGTAATGTAATCAGTAAATACTTCGCACCGTATCTTTATCACGGCGACGGCTGAAATAGGATAGAACAGAACTGCAATGTAAAATTATTACTCAGTTCAAATAATATGTCATTCTCTAACAACAGAGCCTCCATGGCTCAGACGGCAGCGCGTCGGCCTCTCACCGCTGGATACCGTGGTTCAAATCCCGGTCACTCCATATGAGATTTGTGCTGGACAAAGCGGAGGCGGGACAGGTTTTTCTCCGGGTACTCTGGTTTTCCCTGTCATCTTTCATTCCAGCAACACACTCCATTCTCATTTCATAGCATCTATCAGTCATTAATAAATCACTTTGGGAGTGGCGACCCCATCGTACTAATAGCCTATATCTGCTTCATTCATTACATCCCTGACCCGGTCATTGACTGGAAAACAGGTTGTAGGCTTTCATTTTCTTCTCTAACAACAATTTGGTAGCCTGATATGATCAGGCTGATGGAGATCTGCATTCACTAGGAGCTAATCTGTTGCTCAAATTGGTGTCAAGTGAACAACGCGCACTCGTTGGAAACTACTAGAGATATTTTTTTTGCTAGGGGCTTTACGTCGCACCGACACAGATAGGTCTTATGGCGACGATGGGACAGGAAAGGCCTAGGAGTGGGAAGGAAGCGTCCGTGGCCTTAATTAAGGTACAGCACCAGCATTTGCCTGGTGTGAAAATGGGAAACCACGGAAAACCATTTTCAGGGCTGCCGATAGTGGGATTCGAACCTACTATCTCCCGGATGCAAGCTCACAGCCGCGCGCCTCTACGCGCACGGCCAACTCGCCCGGTACTAGAGATTTAAGCGTATACCAATAAAAACCCATATTCAAGAATTGCACAGTCAAAGTATCACAGGACTTTAATGCAAGCATAGTTAGAATAATGAAGCACAAAAACTATCGTTTTGTATTCATGTACGAACTCATATGGAAGTAAAATGCACTCACTCGATTGAAATTTTTATCACACTTCTAGTAATTGGAATTGCTAATCCGCAAATAACACGGAGAGACTTGCATCGGCGTTCTCTAACACGCTGATAGCTTTTAGCTGCTGAATTTTAATAAAGAGACAAACGATCGTCTACATTTATTGCTAGAATTAAGCCAGTAATAACTATCCTATGTCTGAGAATACGTTTGGATTTATTACCATGTTCTTGCAATACGGCAGAGAATCATTTTCATATACTGATGGCAGATTGTGCCGAAAACCTGCAGTTTAATATCTTGGAACTTGAAAATAGGTGCAATGAGTATGGTATGAATTTTATTTTTAATTTCGTGTGGCTATTTCTAGCCGAGTGCAGCCCTTGTAAGGCAGACTCTCCGATGAGGGTGGGCGGCATCTGCCATTTGTAGGTAACTGCGTGTTATCGTGGTGGAGGATAGTGTAATGTGTGGTGTGTGAGTTGCAGGGATATTGGGGACAGCACAACACCCGGCCCCCGGGCCATTAGAATTAACCAATTAAGGTTAAAATCCCCAACCCGGCCGGGAATCGAACACGGGACCCTCTGAACCGAAGGCCAGTACGCTGACCATTCAGCCAACGGTCGGACGATATGAAATTGATGTCAGTAGGTAAGAAATTGAACAGAATTGAATGTCAGATTGGTGATACAAAGCTAGAACAGGTCGATAATTTGAAGTATTTAGGTTGTGTGTTCTCCCAGGATGGTAATATAGTAACTGATTGAATCAAGGTGTAGTAAAGCTAACGCAGTGAGCTCGCAGTTGCGGTCAGCAGTATTCTGTAAAAAGGAAGTCAGCTCCCAGACGAAACTATCTTTACATTGGTCTGTTTTCAGACCAACTTTGCTTGACGGGAGCGAAAGCTGGGTGAACTCAGGATATCTTATTCATAAGTTAGAAGTAACAGACATGAATGTGGCGAGAATGATTGCTGGTACAAACAGGTGGGAACAATGGCAGGAGGGTTCTCGGAATGAGGAGATAAAGGCTAATTTAGGAATGAACTCGATGGATGAAGCTGTACACATAAACCAGCTTCGGTGGTGGGGTCATGTGAGGCGAATGGAGGAGGAGAGGTTACCTAGGAGAATAATGTACTCTGTTTTATGGAGGGTAAGAGAATTAGAGGGAGAGCAAGACGACGATGGTTAGACTCAGTTTCTAACGATTTAAAGATAAGAGGTGTAGAACTAAATGAGGCCACAGCACTAGTTGCAAATAGAGGATTGTGGCGACGTTTAGTAATTTCACAGAGGCTTGCAGACTGAACGCTGAAAGGCATAGCAGTCTTTAATGGTAATGTATGTATGTATGTATGTATGTATGTATGTATGTATGTATGTATGTATGTATGTATGTATGTATACTGATGGTACATAGACTTTTTTTACTTGTAAGTGTTTAAAATACCGCACTGAGTCATTTAGGTCTTTTGGCGACAATGGTATCGGAGAGGGCTAGGACTAGGAAGGAAGCGGCTGTGACCATGGTTTAGAAATATCGTGAAACCATTTTCAAGGCGTCCGTGGATGGGGATCGAAACACCCACCATATCCTGAATGCAAGAACACAGTCTCGTGACCCAAACAGCGTAGCCAACTCACTTGGCCGTTTTTCATTCCTCTCATAAATTATTTTTAATTTTTATAAATTGCAGATGTTCAAATAATTTAAGTTCTTCAGGTCTTTAAAATCGTGACATTACCAGCGTTTCGCCCCAGTGTAGCAGTGAGCTCATCAGTTAGAATGCTACGACTTTTGGATGCTGGTAATTTCAGGGTTGAAAAAGTCTAAAGAGCTTAAATGTTCTTATTTCTAATATAGTTTCTGAAGAGCGTGAATTGTTTATTTATAGATCAACAAACTTTAATTATAGACTGTTAGGCTATGCTTTTCATCGTTCAGACAGTTGTACTTCCTTTTAAAACAATACTCACCACCACCATGAATCATCATTCAGGCCGCAAATCTCTGCTAATGAATTAAGCACGTCAACAATCCTGTATTTGCAAGTAGCTCGTCGAGTTCTGCACCTCTTGTCTTCACTAATTAAATACTGAATATAACCATCTTCGCCTTGATCTCCCTCTTACCCTCCTCGGGCGAGCTCATTATTCTCTTAAGTAACCAATCTAACCAATCCTTCTCCCAGTTGACGGTCGTATACAAATAGCTTGATCGTTCATGTTCATTAGTGCGTTAGCGTGTATCTCCTCACTGCGAATGCGCTCCTGCCACAGACGCGCAGGTCACCTATAGCGTCAACTTGAAGGACTTCCAACAAGCCTCTCCAGAGGCCATACGCCATTATTATTATTATTATTATTATTATTATTATTATTAATATTGAAAATGAAGACCTAAACCTCTTTACCAGTCAGTGACCGGCTCAGGGATGGAATGAATGAAGCCTCCATCTTGCGGCGAGGATAGGAATTATGCCGGCTGCCTAAACCTATCGCACTCATCTGGGGCAATGATTAGTGACTGACAGATGAAATGAAATGATAGTGGAGAGTGTTACTGGAATGAAAGATGACAGGGAAAACCGGAGTACCCGAGATAAACCTGTCCCGCCTCCGCTTTGTCCAGCACATGGAGTGTCTCATATGGAGTGAGCGGAATTTGAACCACGGAGTCCAGCAGTGAGAGGCCGACGCGCTGCCGCCTGAGCCGCGGAGGCTATTATTATTATTATTATTATTATTATTATTATTATTATTATTATTATTATTATTATTATTATTATTATTATTATTATTATTATTATTATTATTATTATTATTATTATTCAATACAGTTGTCTCAGAATTGACAAAAACATCTGCATACCAACATGGCAGTTGCTAATATGGGCGTACAGAATCAGTCGTTGAACGATGGGCTTATAAGCATTTGGAAGCGCAATGGGATGACGGAAGTCCTTGACATCCTCCTGGTTCGATATCTTGATCATAAAACGAATCAATATCTGTTCGTAAACAAATGTACGTAAGCTCTTGAGTTTGGAGTCGAAAACCTCCTTGAACACTTCCTCCTGTATTCGCTCTAAAATTATTTCTGCTCTGATAAATTCCTCAGTTGTCAGGTCACGATGTACGCGTTGAGTTTTGCTGGTGCGACAGTTGGTCAGAAACCGAAAATCTAGCGTACCATCCTTACAGTTTTCTTGCACTAAATGTCGGTAATCCAATTCCTTACTGATATCTTCTGAATTACTTCATATCAAATAAACGACATTCATTCATTCCTTCTCTCCAAATATGTCTCTCCTTCATTGTAAAGAATGTCAGTTTGTAGCCAGCAGTCCGGATTCTCTCTCTACCAACCACGCCCCTCCCACCAACGGCAATGAACTACCTTCCTTACAGAATATCCGCGTTATGGAAGAAAGATGAAGCGAAATCGCAACCAACTGACAACTCCCGAATCTCTACAGTCAGGTTCATCACAAAAACATCCCAAGCTTCGCTTCGTTGAATCCAAGCGAGAACAGTTGTAGCATCTGTCCAAAAAATTGCCTTGATATCGGCAATGAAACAATCCTTTACAATCGATGTATATAATCACGGTGAAATTGATGGTGCCGAAAGTCCTAGCCTGGGAATGGTCAATCCCTTGCCCTATTTTCCACTTGTGCTCTAATTCAGCCCTTACACAAAAACGGTGATAGGACGGACATCAACAATTACAGAGGAATCTCCTTGCTCCTGGTTCCTTACAAAATCCTCTCCAAATCACTTTTAACCGCAAGCGAATCCACTAATTGGTGACTACCAAGCCAGATTCAGAAAAGGGCGATCATGTGCTGAATAAATCTGGAACTTGAAGGTGATTCTACAAATGAGGAAATGCAGAAATACAATAAATACGTTTATCGACTTCAAAAAGGCATATGACTCAGTATACCGTGAAACCCTATTCAGAATTATGGACGAAATCATGATAGACAGAAATACTCGAAACATCATTGAACAGACACTTACAGGAAGGGTGTCCAAAGTGAAATTCATGGGCGAAATTTCAGAGCCCTTTGAAATAAAAACTGGAGTCCGACAGGGGGACGGTCTATCCCCTATCCTTTTTAATAGTGTCCAAAAAAATATCATTAGAGAATGGGGACCTCATGTAAAGGGCATCCAACTAGGTATCATAAAAGAGAACCGAATAATAGAAGTGTCTCGCTTTCGCGGACGACATTGCCATTATTACAGACAACAGAACTGAAGCGATACACGCAGTGGAAAATTGAATGAAATTGAGAATAAAACCGCACTACAAATCTCTTATGGGAAAACCCATTATTTGGAAAGACAGCCAGGAAATCAATCCCCTTTAATCACACAATACGGTAAAATCGCACAAGTAAGTCATTTTAAATTCTGTGATGAAACTATACAGTCCTCGGGACTAAACCGCATCGCCAATGAACAAGAAATCTCCAAGCTACAGAAGGCCTACAAGCTAACGTGGGCTCACTGCAACAAGAAAAGCATTTCGATAGATGCAAAATTACGGCACTATAAAACAGTAATTCTTCCAAAAGCAACCTATGCAGCCGAAACAATGGTGTTCGACGGTCATTCTAAAATTAAGGACGTAGAAAAACAGGAACGAAAAATTCTTCGGAAGATTATGGGGCAGTCAAGGCAAATGGCATCTGGATGAAGAGACCGCAGAACGACCTCTATGAAAAGATAAACACCATTACGGATGAAATCAGAAAACGCCGAGCACAGTTTTACACACACATTTACGGAATGGACAACTCCAGAACGGCAAGGAAACTACTCAACATCGTAACAAAGAGTAAATGCGATACGAAATGGCTAAAAGAGGTTCAGAGGGACCCACAACAGATCAACATAGCGAACCTCGAGAACCGCACTGAATGCCGAAATAAAATCAGAAATATAAAATTTGAGTCAAGAATATCACGACAACCTGGGAAAAAGTGGACAGAGGAGCAGAAGAGGGAGCATTCAGAGAGGATGACGAGATTTGGGGAAGAAAAGACGCCCGAAGATGACATTATGTATTCAAGTTCAATCGCTCTCCTTAAGGGGAACAATCGTGTAAATTATTATTATTATTATTATTATTATTATTATTATTATTATTATTATTATTTGCTAGTTGTTTTACGTCGCATCGACACAGATAGGTCTTATGGCGACGATGGAACGGGGAAGGGTTAGGAGTGGGAAGGAAGCGGCCGTAGCCTTAATTAAGGTACAGCCCCAGCATTTACCTGGTGTAAAAATGGGAAACCACGGAAAACCATCTTCAGGGCTGCCGACAGTGGGGTTCGAACCCACTATCTCCCGAATACTGGATACTGGCCGCACTTAAGCGACTTCAGCTATCGAGCTCGGTGTTATTATTATTATTATTATTATTATTATTATTATTATTATTATTATTATTATTATTATTATTATTATTATTATTATTCAGAACAGGTATTCATACTGAAGTCCATAATCCGTCACAGATTAATGAATTATAAAGATATAGGAGTAACATTTATAGATTTTAAAAAGGCTTTTGGCTCTGGAGAAAATAAACCGAGAAATCGGATTGAAAACCAAATTGGCAAACGTAATCCATTAACACTCACAGACAGCATATCAAAAATAAAATTTATGGATGAAATATCTAAACCATTCAGAATAAATACAGGTGTATGGCAAGGTGGCGGTTTATCTCCACTCCTCTTCAACTGCGTCCTGGAGAAAATAGTAACAATTTGGAATGAAAAAATGAAAGAACACAAGCTATCACCAATAACACTGGGAAGAAAGAACAGAGGTGTTGATATAAACTGTCGAGCATTTGTAGACGATTTCGCCATACTTTCAGAAAACTTGACAAACGCAACAATAAAATCAATCTTTTGGACAGTATAGCCAACAGAACAGGTTTAAGAATTTCTGTAGAAAAAGACAAATTTATGATAAATGTCCGAATCGTTGGCTGAATGGTGAGCGTACTGGCCTTCGGTTCAGAGGGTCCCGGGTTCGATTCCCGGCCGGGTCGGGGATTTTAACCTTCATTGGTTGATTCCGATGGCCCGGGGGCTGGGTGTTTGTGCTGTCCCCAACATCCCTGCAACTCACACACCACACTTAACACTATCCTCCACCACAATAACACGCAGTTCCCTACACATGGCATATGCTACCCACCCTCATCGGAGGGTCTGCCTTACAAGGGCTGCACTCGGCTAGAAATAGCCACACGGAATTATTATTATTATTATTATTATTATTATTATTATTATTATTATTATTATTATTATTATGACAAATATCAAAAATGCCCCAGAATTTTTAATAACAGAAATTTGTCGAACAAGGAAGTTAAAGAAATTCAAATGTTTGGGAGAAACAATTTTAAAAAACGGTTTAGAAATATCTGCTGTTGAATAAACGATCCATAGGTACAATTTAAAGAGCATCCCGTATAACTAGAAACATGTAAAACAAAATGCGTTTTTCTAAAATACAACACTACAACACGCTAGTCAAGCCAGAATTCCTATACGCTAGTGAATGTCTAGTGTTGAATTACAGTTGAATACATTCGAAATACTGGAAAGAATTATACGAAAAATACTCGATCCGTTATGAACTACAAGAACTATGGAAATCAAAAAGCTATAATGAATGTAACGGAACATATAAAACATAACAGGAATAACACAAAAGAGGCGACTGATTTTTGTTAGACATTTATACAGAATGGATAACCGAAACACATATTCGAATATCTTTGGAACAAAAAATCAACAACCACCTGGATTTATGAAGTCAAGAAATATTTGCAAAGAAACAATATAGGATAAGAAGAATCAACAGAGAGAGAGAGATTGATAGAAAGAAATTGCTAAAAATGGAAAGATTCCAAGGTCGGAAGGGAAAGAAAACAGGGTCAAAATGGTCCGAGAAGAAGAAATGAAGCCATAATGAGAATGTGGAATATTGGACGAGGAAGGAAAAACAAGGCATGAAGCATTGAAATTGGCATGTGTGGTCCCTAGAGGGCCCTAACGGGGAAATAATAATAATAATAATAATAATAATAATAATAATAATAATAATAATAATAATAATAATAATAATAACAATAAGTTTACGTCCCATTAAAATGGCGTGGTAGCCGAATGATATTGTCGTTCCATTCTGACCAAGGCCTTGGTTCAAAACCGACTAATGCATGTGGAATATTGAATGAAAATTCACGTCCATATGTTCGGTTCTCACACAAAACTGGAGAGCCGTGACTGTAACCGCGATATCAACAATCATATAAAACAAGAAACATCCTTTAAATACATACTTTCGTAACGCGCAGATTATGGAAACCATTGCCCTTTAAACAACACATGAAAATCCTTATACCTGAAACACCGCACTTCCAAAAATTATACGTAGGCCTACATGGATACCACAATGATGTATGAAAAACTCCGTTAGTATGTAGTTATTAATATCAGAGCGTACGACATTTTACACTTATTACTATTATTATTATTATTATTATTATTATTATTATTATAGTTATTTTATGTATAGTTTAGTAATACAGAAAAATAACTTGTATGGCCCAGTGCAATAGTGTATTTTTTATTAATTTACGTAATGTTAGCAATGACACTTTGAAAATAGTTAATGTACAAGAATTAACTTTTCGCCAACTCAGTAGATCGATATTTACGGTATTATACCCTATATTGACAGTAAAAATATCTCGTAATAACAAAGTCTTATTTTGGAATAAGTATCTCCGACATGTTTTCTTAGTGGGGTTCCAGCGTGCTTCACATGAGGACCTCTGATCTTCGCACTCGAGATGACTGTTACGAAGACAGAATGGTTTGCGACAATGCGAGTAAACATCTCACCTTCGGTTTTATGATCTCAGTTACAATTTTAGACACGTATTTTGAATCATCACTTGCATCTCTTTCACTGCCACTATCCTCCAACATATGCCTTTTCTCTTTTTCTGACAGAATCAACATCACATATACAATATACTTTTCATAAAGCAGACACACATAAATATTCGATATCATAACCTTAAAAATTGGCAAATACTGCAGTAGGAAATTTACTGATGCATGATGAAATTTCAACTGTAAGTACCACAGTGGTTATTTTGGAACCAGACGTATTTGTTTGTGTCATCAAAATGCTTCTTGGAAATGACAGGTTGGAAGGACCTATTGTTGTGCACGAAGAACTATCAACCTAGTTTAGACCTACATGGATGAAAATAAACTCTATTCGTAAAAATAAGAAAGATGTGTAATGATATATATATCACTGCGGGTTTCTCATACCTCACTGTGGTGTTTCGGGATCAATTTGCTCGTACCTAACCTCAAACACTTTGCCGTGCTACAAATACAGATAGATAACTGGATGTTACGTCTCTACGGAGATTAAACTAGCAATTCAGTTAAAGAGGTATTTCCACATACAGACCGAAATTACGTATTTAGTATCGACCACTAAGTTACATGATTCAATCCTAGTAATGGATAATGACAACTGAAACATGCTTCAGTATCTTTTCACGTGAAATAACATAGGAGAGGCTCAACACGCATCAATGTAACTATATGGGTTAGCCATTGAAGGAGTGTATATTCGCAATAACTTCCTCTGCATCTGTTAAATGACACCCTTCTCTGTAATTTCCTTGGCAAAAGAAAGTTTTTAATTCAAAAGCCTTCAGAGATCCTCAAAATATGACATCTTCTGTACGACCTTCTTGAATTATATTCTAGGTTACACTTAGGATATTAATATCGTTCAGGATATTCATGACAAGGAGAAACGTTTCCTTTCATAGGCATGTTTCTGCATTATTTCTCATTCCAATTCTATCCAGATGCTGGCTTAGAGACAGTTAATGTACCGTAACTAATTTTCCCACTATGATTCATGGGCTGATTGGGTGGCGCTGGCTATACGATCATCCACTATGCTAAAAGGATAGAAAACAAGAAATAGTCGGTTTACGTTGTCTAAAGCAACCGGAAATGCATTCCGAGATTTCAGTAGACTACTAGTAACATTACAATATCCCAAAAACTGACTCTCTCTCTCTCTCTCTCTCTCTCTCCCTCTGTGTGTGTGTGTGTGTGTGTGTGTCACACAGACGCACACCTATACCCACACATACACACCGGAATACAAAACACATTATCTGTCATTCCTAATGCCCCTGTCTTTTATGCAAGCCTCCTTACAGATATGTAAATGAGCCCAACATCGGGTTTACAAGTTTTACGATTAGACTAGATAATATGAGATAACATGAGTTAAGACTCTAGTAATAATAATAATAATAATAATAATAATAATAATAATAATAATAATTCATTAATTACAAGTGACAGCCACAATTTCTCTAAGATAAAATATTAAGCAATATGTGTACTGCTTTAAAGAGGGCATAATCATAGTTATATGATAATAACATACAAGGGGAGGCCACTCTTAGAGGTTGAAGACAATCTAGAAGTTGTTTTGTAAACAGACGACTTTATGTGTCTTATTAAAGGACCTTTTATTGAAAGTTTTCTCCACACTCGAACACTCCTTCTCGGAAATGCAAGACTGAAGCAAGGAGAGCAAACTAGAACTAGTGAAACAGAAGTCGGCTATAATTTCAATTTTCCGTGGGCAGTTTCATCTGTACCGTTCATTCGATCTGCAGATAAACAGATATTACGGAAATGAACGAGCCGATTTTCTATCAAAAGATCGATTCTACAGGACATAAGATAATGACATATGATAACCTCCCTCTGTAAGCAGAAACTACTACAAGAGGCTTCTACAAACACTTCTGGAACAGTTTACTCGTATCTCTCCAAAAGTCTTATCCGCAAATCTGTTATGTCCAGAAGTCTATAGTCGACAGCTCACCAGCTTCCTCTCCTCATTCATCCTTATACATTGTCTATCCAAGCCTGGGAAAGTCCTTCCCAGGATCGGTACATCCACATCATGCATGTGCTTGTGTGAAGATGAGACTCAGACAGCAGTTCATCTGCTCAACCGATGCAAAGAGCTGTTCAGCTGTGCAAAGTGGTTTCCGATCCCAGGAAAATTAAGTTTATGAATGAAATGTACCAGGCACTCGGGCGATGATATATAACTTATTAGACTAATTCAACAACTGTAATTTATCCGTGCCCTTCATACGCACGTTCAATACCATATATCTTGTGATGTGAAGCGCGGGTAGATACATGTTAGCAATTTTCGTCTGAGTGTCTGTAGCACCATTAATCTAGCGGTCAGTGTCCCTCAATTCTAGCTAGATGGCCGTATGGTTAGGGTCGCGCAGCTGAGAGCTTGCATTCGGGAGGTAGTGAGTTCGAATCCCTCCATCGGCAGCCCTGAAGATGGTTTTCCGTGGTTTTCCATTTTCACAACAAGACAAATGCTGGGGATGTGCCTTAATTAAAGAAACGGCCGCCAACCTTCCCAGACCTAGCCCTTCCCCAGCCTTCCCTCGCCGAAAACATCCGATGTGTTAGTACGACGTTAAATAAACTGTATTATATTTTTATTTTCTTCTCCTTTTTCTCTTGCTTATTATTTTATGTGAGGACTAGGAAATACATAAACAAGCAGTGTCATAAACTTGTTTACTGTCATCCCATCGCGCCTTTCACGACTTCGCTTTCTCTGTTCATTTTATGACCACTGCTGGAGTCATAATAAGAGATGGAGAAAGAGTGAATCTGTAAACATTTCATGCTCGCACTCATGCTGTTAATTGCTTCGAAGAAGTTTTATTTATATTTAATTGTATAATATTTCCATGCGTTTCCTTAAAAATGTCATAAATCGTTTCCATTTGTGGTAGAATAAATCAGTCCGAGTTAATATTGCAAGATTCAGCGCACCTCTGTATGAACTTCAAACAAATGTATTTAATAGAACGCGAAAATATTTTTATTCTGTAATTAGTGGGATATTATTTACACATTTCACAATACAAATTAGTACTCGGCAATGAATACTGGTGTTCTCTCCGGTCAATTAAACAAAGAGAAAGACGAGAAAAACTTAAATTTAAAGGATTAGGGACTAGTTTTTCCTCGAACCCGCGAAGTATGTGCGGAGGTCATATTACAGAAACTGCCACGCAAATTTCCAACATGTATGTAGATGTTGAAATTAAAGAGCCATTTTCTCGTTGAATAAGGACCAATGACACAATCCTTGGATATTTACAGTTTAATCAACCTCCGAAAGTTTGAACGAAGTCAGTAACCCCTTACCTGTGGCCTCTCTCCTTATTAGTCCACTACATGCTTAAAACTGCTGTAAATATTGGTTTTACCCACGTACCAGCCAGAAGAGAAGTTTCCTAGACCAAAGGAAACAAAATTTACTCTACGTTTCATCTGTCAAGTTCAGTCAACTGCCAGGAAATAAAACTGTCAGAAAATACACGAGAAGTGGAGTTGTTGAGTAACACGTACGAAATGTAAGTTAAAAGGCACGTATGAAAGTATTAGGAGTTGCATATACACCATGCTCAAAGGGTTAACAGTTCCTTCACACGGTTACACAGTTCCTAATTCTTCTTGATTACTATTAATAATGTGTTAGTTAAATTATTATAACATTTAAGGAGAGAATTTTCGTTAAAATCGGGGAGATTGTTATTTATGTTGATATTCGTTTCAAAAATATTATGCTACAGTTTTCTAATTAAATTGGTGCTAATTGTTATGAAACTCGTTCATGAATAATTTTATCTTCACAACATCAATCCGTTTTTGACATACACTGGCGGAAAAAAAATATTCAAACACCATGAAGTAAGGAATGTAGAATACGGAAATTGCCGGCCCCGTGGTGTAGGGGTAGCGTTCCTGTCTATTACCCGGAGGCCCCGGGTTCGATTCCCGGCCAGGTCAGGGATTTTTATCTGCACCTGAGGGCTGGTTCGAGGTCCACTCAGCCTACGTGATTAGAATTGAGGAGCTATCTAACGGTGAGATAGCGGCCCCGGTCTAGAAAGCCAAGAATAACGGCCGAGGGGATTCGTCGTGCTGACCACACGATACCTCGTAATCTGCAGGCCTTCGAGCTGAGCAGCGGTCGCTTGGTAGGCCAAGGCCCTTCAAGGGCTGTAGTGCCATGGGGTTTGGTTTGGTTTGGTTTGGTTTGGTTTGGTTTGAACACGGAAATTTTGGCAATATATTTGTTGCAGACGCAGTTCGCTGCGCCACAGCCATACGTGGAATACGGCGGTCCTCCAACTCGATGGTGCCAGGGGGACGTCCGGAGGTAACATATTTAATTGCTACAGGTTAACATCCGTGCGAGAAAAGCCATGGCAAATATGCCATGCTGGTCCATTGACAACCGGTTTAATTGCCTGACTGTTGAATGCAGGCATGCAAAAGTGCATGCATTTTGTCGTACAGATGCCGGATGTCAGCTTGTGGGATGGAGTTCAATGCCTTTTGCACTTGGCCGGCCAATACAGGGACGGTTAATACCGGTTGTGGATGACGCTCGAGTTGTCGTCCAATGGTGTCCCATACGTGCTCGACTGGGGACACGTCGAGGGATCGAACAGGCTAAGGCAACATGTCGACGCTCTGCAGAGTACCGTGGGTTACAACAGTGGCATGGGGCGCGCATTATCCTGTTGGAAAACACCCCCTGGAATGCTGTTCATGAATGGCTGCACAACAGGTCTAATCACCAGACAGTTGTACACACCAGCGGATAGGGTGAGTGGGATAACCATGATAGGGCTCCTGCTGTCAGAGGAAATTGCTCCCCAGACCAGAACTCCAGTGTGTCGACGCCGCAGACAGGTGGGATGCAGGCGCTCACCTCGCCTCTTTCTAACCAACACGCGGCCATCACTGGCACCAAGACAGAACCAGGTTTCATCGGTAAACACAATGGACCTCCACTCCATCCTCCAACGAGCTCTCGCTTGACACCTCTAAATTCGCAGACGGCGGCGGTTTGGGATAAATGGAATGCACGCCGCAGGGCGTCTGGTTCGGAGCTCTCCTTCAAGCAACCGATTTCGAACAGTTCTTTGCGTCACTGTGGTTCCAACTGCCGCTCGAGTTGTTGTTGCAGACGCAGTCCTCTGCGCCACAGCCATACGCCGAATACGGCTGTCCTCCAACTCGGTGGTGCCAGGGGGACGTCCGAAGCCCGGTCTTCTTGCAGCGTACCTTTTCGTGGCCACTGCTGCTAGCACGCATGCACAGTTGAGACATTCCTGCCCAGTCGTTCTGCAATAGCGCGGAAGGAAAATCTACCTTCAAGAAAACCCTATTATACGGCCTCGTTCAACGGCAGTGAGCTGTTGATACTGGCCTCTTCCTCGTCCTAAAGGCATTTTTGACCCACACACAGATGTTTTCGCATATTACAGCCTGTATTTAAAGGAAACTTGATGTGCAATGTCATGGGGCCGTTACTAGCACCACGCTAATAAGATTTGCGGGAAATTTGAATCAACGTCATCTTTAAGATGTATAAACACGCCTACCAACGTTCGTTAATCTAGCACAACCCCTTCTTAGTGTTTGGATAAAAGAAATCTGCCAGTGTACTTTTACATATTTTTTGTCTAGGTCATCAATCCATTGGTCATTGATACAGTTTCCATGTCACCCTATCCTGTGCTAATCAATCCGTTAACTACTACATCCTACGCCCACTCTAATCTCTTTGTCATACTGATGTCTCAGTCAACCCTTACCGTTCTTAATGCCTGCATTTTCCTCAAAAACTAACTGAACAAGTCCTGGGTGTCTTAAACTGTGTCCTATAATACCACCACTTCTTCATGAAGTCGTTCTCCTCTCGACAGATCGATGCTACTAAATGATCCTCTGTATTTCCAAACAAACTTGGCGTAGATATCTGTTATTTATATTTATTAGTGCAGTAAACTCTTTTCTTCACGTTGGTATGTTCAGCATAAAATTGGGTATTTTTTGGCGGTAGTGTTGGTGATTATTGTTTTAAAAGGAAGTACAACTAGGCAACCACCCTTTATATAACACTAATCAGAGAGAGAAAATTTAAAGGTTCCGACACTTCAAACAATAAAGATGTTAGCGAATGGAAAACAAGGGCCATAAAGGGAGTGAAAAGGAAATATTCCCTAGGCCTCGAAACCTAACAGCGTCGGGGTTGGAAAAGAGCAAGAGTTGGCCAAGCGAGGTCGGATAGGATAGATAAAGGGGAGAAGCCTATCCCAAGTAACTGGAAACAATGTCAGGACTCAACCACGTTCCAAAGCTAAAATCGTTAGGGACGCGCGGCTGTGAGCTTGCATCCGGGAGATAGTGGGTTCGAATCCTATTGTCGGCCGCCCTGAAGATGGTTTTCCGTGTTTACCCATTTTCACGCCAGGCAAATGCTGGGGCCTGCACCTTAATTAAGGCCACGGCCACTTCCTCCCAGTTTCTAAGCCTTTCCTATCCCATCGTCGCCATAAGACCTAACTGCGTCGGTGCGACGTAAAGCCACTATCAAAAAAAAAGAAATCCCCTGGGGCCCATTTTAGTTGCCTTTTACGACAGGCAGGGGACATCGTGGGTGTTATTATACCACCCCCTTCAATAGGGCTTTATTTCGTTTCTAATTCATGGTCTGATTGCTTGAGTTTTCATCTTGTTCATTTCGATACCAATTTGTACCTTTCGACATTTTCGATGTAATGTCTCCCTATTAGATCCTTGCATTACCGAGTAATGCCCGATTATATCACAATGTAACAAACCTTTCTGCACAACAAAGGATGGAAGATCCGGCGAAGTCATTTTAAATTCGGTCCTTCCCATCTCTGTCAAATCTGTCCCTTCAGGTGGTTCCTTTTGTTTACAGTACAATCGTGCCATCACCAACAACAACATTATAGTCGGATTGTACAGTCATTTTTCCATTTCTTCTCTAATTCCTTTTGTGATAATATTTCAAATTATTATATACCGTTCATTAATGAATATAGTTATTTTTTGTTAATACAATGGGAATGCAGTGATAATACAAAAGTTCATTATTTAAATCATATAGAACAAGAAGAGACCCACCCTCCACCCACGGTATAACACCAATATTAGTGTAACGAGATAGAAATTACAAATTCCCGGGGAGGAATCTATATCATTACTTAAGAAGCAGTATCACGTAGGGATTCAATTCTACCTTTACAGCAGAAGTAAAGAAATATACAAAACTCAGAAATGATCCGGAAGTCTTAGGAGTTGGTCTTTGGTACGAAATACTCAATTAACTTTTAAGTAAATGATGACAACATCATTTCTGTACGTATTTGTTACGCGTTATTGAACTGCTGCATTTGGTTGTATTCTGTTAGCTGCGCAGTGTTGTTTCTTAAGTGACAGTATACTCAGGTGCAAGATCGGTCTGCTATGAAATGTTTAGCCGAATACAACTGTCGCATTATGTTCGCTACCGTTCGAAATCGAACCGAGTTTACCCCAGTTTATGCAGGCCTCTAGTCCCTATAGCTTACAAAGTACTTCGCTGATACCATTCAAATATTTAGAGGAGTTATAAAACAATTAAGAGAAGCAACTGAATAACAAGAGAGTTGGTAAAGCTACGTTCCACAGAAAAGTCTTCAGAATTATATTTCTATAATTGAAGTATGTCTTGTCTCGTGTTATTTTATATTTTGCGTCCGTACTATTCTAGAACCGAATATTGTTCATCTTCTTCTTTTTAAGACTTCTTTATCTAATCTACCCTTTTATACACCATCTGACTTTATTTTCAAGCTCTGAATGATACTTAATTTATACTGTTAATTACTGACATTGTGTTTCAAAGAAATATCGCGGAAGTGGTAGAAATGCACGTTTTAGAGAAGCACGTTATCCTAGGCTAGTCCATTATTTCCAACGTAGGCCTATGTCGACTTCGCCATAGTAAGTTTGACAATGAAAGGGACTGTGTGGTAGCGGGAGTAAATTACAGCTTTAGTACTGCTTATGATTTAAAATAAAATTGTGTGCCTTCGCGGCTTTACATGGTCAACACAACACAGCTCCTGGTGGTACTGCAGCCCGCATTGCAATCCGCCTGATTACCAAACCAATTGCGGTTGTGTAGCTCAGTATAGCAACGTACGGCATTTCAAGTGACATGGTCATATGACCAAATCCCTAACTCAACTAGAAATTCTAGACGTACGAATCTAGTTATGTTACTAAATTTATCTTTTCCTATGGACATTACGTCACAATGACACAGACAGGACTTATGGAGACGATGGGATAGGACAAGACTAGGAATGGGATGGAAGCAACCTCCTTATGTAAAAGTGGGAAAACCATCTTCAGGGTTGCCAACTGTGGGGGTTTGTACCAACTCTCCCTCAAGCGCAAACTCACAGCAACGTTAATCAAACCACGTGTCAAACGCGCTCGATAACATTAAAATGTGCCCATTGTCATTTCTTGATAGATGTCTTTTTTTATTTGTCTCTTGTCTTAGGACAGAGGGGAGTATGCATTTTATTGAAATATGTATCATTTGTGGTTGTGAAAATATGTAATCTTATGAGATATTGGTGGTGCTGAGTAATGATATTCTGATCACCACTTGTGTGCCTGTATGCCATGAATTGGACTCATCGACATACTGCAATAGTTGTAGGTGGTTCAGTGGAGAAAAAATTGCGAACTACCTCATCTTGCTTAGTAGGCCTCATTACACCACGGGTTTTGGTTAAGTTTCTGGTTGTGCTGTTTGATAATCTATTATCCTCCATAAGACTGGTTACACCTCCCAGCCACACATGGATATGCTGTCCATCAGAACAACATGCGTTGTGTTCATTTTCTTAAGCAGAGATGACACTAAATTTATTGTATTCAAGCAAGGAATTTACACCTTCTCCCCATACCATTATCAACTCAAGTAAAATTAAACTATCATGAAACCGTAGGTTGCAGTAATGATTTTTACCCTTATTCCTCAATAATTCACTTAACGTGATAGCAATTTCTGTACTGTAATGTAAGTTATTACCACAGGAATTGTATTATTTTTTGTTAATGTTCACGTGTTGTTACATTAAATACAATTCGAGGACTTGTCGATCTTGTTATCATGTCTTTGTTTCAAGATATTCTTTTAATAATAATCATGCAACCGGGAGATAGTGGGTTCGAACCCCACTGTCGGCAGCCCTGAATATGGTTTTCCGTGGTTTCCCATTTTCACACCAGGCAAATGCTGGGGCTGTACCTTAATCAAGGCCAAGGCCACTTCCTTCCCACTCCTAGCCCTTTCCTATCCCATCGTCGCCAAAAGACCTATTTGTGTCGGTGCGACGTAAAGCAAACTATAATAATAATAATAATAATAATAATAATAATAATAATAATAATAATAATAATAACATTAATTTTTTGCGAGGGAGTGTGGATAATCTTTCATAAGACGCTTGTGAGGGTCCGCACTCAACAAGTGTGTGAAGATTCTTACCCACTAAAAACCACACTCCCTTTTCCCACGACGTTTATCTCCGCCCCGGAAACCGCTCTCGCATTACTTCAGGGCGGATGTCGTGCTTAATGCATCTTGTGCTTCATCTTCCTTCTTCTGCTTTACTATCTTTCGTAATCGTCCAGGTCCTTCTTCTTCTGACGCAGAATGTTTTCTACGTAGACTGCCACCTGGTCCCAAGATTCTCGACTTCGTAGCATTACTGACACGATCCCTTCTGGCGTCAATTCTCCGTGCATAACTTCTAAGCATCTTCTTTGTGGCAGCCAATGAACACACACAACGAAAGTACGTGATACGTCATCGATATCACCGCAGTATATGCACACCGGACTAGTTGCTAGCCCTAGCCTATGAAGAAATTTTCGGAAGTATCCATGACCTGTCAAGAACTGTGTGAGATAGTAGTTCACTTCACCATGATTTCGAGCAACCCATACGCCCAGAGAAGATATCAGTCTTTTCGTCCATTTCCCTCTAGAATCATCTTCCCATCTTGTTTGCCATCGTTGCATTCTGCGACTATGAGCCAAAGCCTTTGCCCTTTTCCTTCCTAGCTCTTCTTGTGTGAGCCAAATTTCTTGCCTTTCGAAGTCCAACAAGTCACTGGGAGCTACTGCTGCTACTACTAGAATCGCGGGTTCTGATAGTGTGCGATATGCGCAAGCAATTCGTAAAACTGCTCTCCGTTGTACAGCCGCAATTCTCCGATATTTCACAATTTTTAACGATTCAGCCCAAATTTCCGAACCGTATAGCAGTATCGATTGAACAATCGACATGAGAAGCCGCCTTTTACTAGATATCGGTCCCTTGATATTTCCCATGAGTTTGCTCAGTGCAGTCATGGTTTTCGCTGCCTTATCTGTTACCCGTTGGATGTGGTCCCAATATGTAAGCTTAGTATCAAGCGTTACACCAAGATATTTTGTGCTCCTAGTTGTTTAATAATAATAATAATAATAATAATAATAATAATAATAATAATAATAATAATAATAATAATAATAATAATAATAATAATAATGAAGTCTCTGTGACTTAGTTGGCAGCGCGCCGGCCTCACACCGCGGGCTTCCGTGGTTCAAATCTCGATCACTCTATGCAAGATTTTGCTGGACAAAGTGGAGGTAGGACAGGATTTTCTCCGGGTACTCTGTTTTCCCTGTCATCTTTCATTCCAACAAACACACTCCAATATCATTACATTCCATCTGTCAGTCATCAGTGCCCCAGTGCAATTTTTGACCATACGTGGTGAATTTAAGCGTCTTCAGCGCAAAAATATACAGAAACTATATAACTTCGATGGAATCAAGATTACGTGCCAACCCGAAGTGTTTCTGGAATTTTGTAAACAACAAACGTAGATCGCCTGCCATCTACTATGCTTGAAGACGGGAAAGAATTTCAGGACAAGAGGAACATCTTGGACGGTTTTGCAGATACCTTTGAAAAGTATCACTCACCTGCCGCAAAGTGTTATCTACCCACTTCGTCCGTGTGTTATATAGGCCTAACTTCAATAGTGACCTCTCCAACAGAGGTATCTTCAATTCTTGCATCTTTTCATACCTCCAAAGCATGTGGTCCAGATGACGTACCCGCAATAGTTTTGAAAGAATGTGCATTTGAGCTAGGTAGGCCTTTTATCATCATAATAAATATGCCATTCTCGTCAGGGTATTTTCAGTGTCAGTGGGAGAAAGGTTACATCATACCTATGTTCAATAAAGGAGACAAAATGGTGTTTGATAATTATAGGCCTGTTGTGTTATTGTTCCTGATTTCAAAGGTGGCAGAGAAGATCGTGTATAAGAGATTGTACAGTTCAGTTTCACAGTATATTAATATAGCGCAGCACGGTTTTATACATAAACGCTCTACCGTGTCCAATATGGCGGTGTACATCAATTTCATTTCAGAATCTCTGGATAGGAGGCAACAAGTCGACGTTGTTTACACGGGCTTCTCCAAAGCCTTTGATTCAGTTCAACATGATGCTCTACTCATGAAATTGTCAGCATATGGGATAGGAGGAAGTGCTTTGGAGTGTAAGAGAAGCTATCTCACTAATAGGGTTTGCGTAGTGAAAGCTGACGCTATTATATCAAAACCGGATCACCCTACTTCAGGTGTCCCCCAAGGCTCTTTACTTGGCCCTCTTTTCTTTGTCGTATTCATAAATGATATAACATCATTTATACAACACAGTAATTGTCTTCTCTTTGCTGACGATCTAAAGATCTTTAAGGTGATCAATAGTGAGTTGGACTGTAAGTTGTTACAGTCTGACTTAAACCTCCTAAGTAACTGGTGTAAAAAGTGGCTGCTTGGTTTGAATACTTCAAAATTCAGTGCAATTACATTTTCACGTAATTTGGAACCAGTGAATTCCCCTTACCATTTATGCAATTTCCAAATAGCTCATGTGAATGAAATAAATGATCTTGGTGTGACACTCCCAAACTGTTACGGTCTTTCCTTCGAGAAATATTTAGACAAGATTTCTAGGAAAGGGTTTAAATTACTTGGCTTTCTGAAAATAAACTGTGCCGAATTTGTTTCTCCTAGACTCTAATAACTTTGTTTTGCGCTCTGATCAGGCTAATTAGGCCATCGTTAGAATACTGTTGCGAGGTGTGGCTACCTTCTCAGCAGTATTTAATACAATACTTGGAAAGAGTCCAAATAAGGTTCATGAAATGGATCAGCTACAAGGGTTTGGGTAGTTCTCTCTCTTCGTCAGATTACGAGTCTTTTTGTGAGACTATGAGCATGAGGAAATTGCACTCACACCGCAGATGTACCAATCCCCTCTTTCTTCATAAGTGTCTGACGAATAGAGTGGATGGCTCAACATTATTGGAGCTGATTCCATTACATGTTCCTCGTCGCAATATTAGGCAAAGATATATTTTTCATCTGCCTAAAGTGGGAACTGTGGCTCGAGGTACTCATGGCTTGTGAGGGCACTAACGTCACTGAATGAGGGAGGTGAATCAGGGGACCTTTTTCACACATCCCGTCTAAAATCAGACGTGCCATAATGACTTCATGAATGTAAGGCGCTATCAGTAAACTATGTACTCGTAATTATGTAAATGTTACTAGATGTATTTTAATAATGTCAATTATTTAAGGAGTTTTGGTTTTTAATTTATTTATTTATTTATTTATTTATTTATTTATTTATTTATTTATTTATTTATTTATTTATTTATTTATTTATTTATTTATTTATTTATTTAAGGTATTGTCTGTATGCATATATAAAGGTCTCTAGATTTAGTTTGAACTTGGTTATTATTTTAGGAAATTAGTGTTATTTATTTGAGGTGTATTTGTCGTATATTATGTTTTATTTAATCATCTTTAATTGGGAAAATAACCTGTTGATGATAAATAAATCTATCTCTGTATCTATCTAGCTTCAGCAACTGGCACAATTCCTATCCTCGCCGCTAGATGGGGGCTTCATGCATTCCATTCCTGACCCGATCGTACGACTAGAAACAGCCTATGAATGTTCATTTTCAATATTCTCTTGGATAAGCGAAGTCCGTTGTTGGAATATTTATGATGTATTAAATTCATAACTTGATAAAATTTTCCTTTTTCTAAGGCCTGGATTTTGCTAAACAGAATAGATTGAGAGCTGACGATATCGTATATACTAGCAAATGTACCCGTGCTTCGCTACGGTATTCTACATTGTATACGGATATCGAATAAATTGCTGTTCACGCAGTGAATAAGATTTTATTTAAATTGCATATCTCTTAGCGTTATCCTCATGGGGAGGTTGCCATACGTTGTTTCCAATGTATAGTGCGAGTTACGGAGTTGTAATGATAACAGCAGGCTCACTTGCCTACTGCCATTCACAGTCGATTTGGGTAGTTCTCGTTACAATGGCAGGCCCCCTTTCCTACTTCCAGACACAATCGGTTTTGAAGAAAATTGCATGCTCCCTTACCTACTGCCAGTCAAATCAGGAAGGTAATTATGCATTTTTGACCCAAAAATATGCAGAAAATGATCTAACATTGTTAAAAATGACCTTTGTTTTTCTATGATTTCTGTATTTCTTGTTCTTGTGTGGTAACAACAAATTTAAGCTATTAATATTGGCAAAAGAGACATTTTGTAATACATTTTAGAGTTATGAATTTTGAAAATAATACTTACTTGTTTAGACTACCAAACAGACATTTCTCAGTCATAAGGGTCCCAATTGTTCATTACAAAATGTGTGAGTTGCAATGAACAGCAAATACATGGTGTAAATTTTCGAACGAAAATGATTGTCTATTATTAGCCAACAAGGCTTTATACATAGAAAAGCTCCTTTACCGACACAACAGGAGCATACTTAAAGGAAACAATGCCACTTGAATTTAATTTACGGTCGTCAAAGTCACAAAGAGAAAATGTTTCACCTGACAAAATTTTAGCAATTGAACAAATTGTCATTTTATCCTTTACTTTTCTCCAAAACCTTCTTCATCTTCTCAGACACAACTAATCCCACTTTGCCACACGCGCGATCCAAATCATTCACTTTCAACACAAGTTGCAACTGCTGCACTAGGGGCACTTCCGACTTTTCCAGAGCGGTTGTGGCAGTAGGAAAATATCCAAAATTTGCTTTTTTGTAAGCAAGTTTCCCTGCAATTTCACTACCTGTCATAAGATTTTGCGCTGCTTTGATTGATGCGGCTTCAGTGCTGTAGAATGAATCTACGATTTGTTTCACCACTTGTAAGTTCTCGCTATAATACGTGTAGGCTTCAATCCAGGTTCCGCATCTTGTCGAAACGGGAGAAGGAAGAAGTGGAATGTCTGGAACTTCTGACTTGAAATTTGAAACCCGAGAGGGTGCCATCAAGAATACCTATTTCATACATCCTACCAATTGGTCAACTTCTGGAAAATTAGTGCGAACCTCCGCCACGACTCGGTGTAACGCGTGGGGCGAACAAGTTGAATACACCATTTTAGAGTAGAGAGCACGAAACGAATTAGCAGCCTTGATTATGTAGGGGGCTGCATCCGTTATTAAGAGCAGCACATTGTCATGCCGAACGCCATCAGGTCATAGCAATGTCAACGATTTATCAAGAACTTTGCTGTTTGTTGAGTAGATCACATTTTGTAAATGCTCACAGTAGAGTTTTTCTTTCTTTTGCTATTTGTTTTACGTCGGACGGACACAGATAGGTCTTATGGCGACGATGGGAGAGGAAAGGCCTAGGAATGGGAAGGAAGCGGCCGTGGCCTTAATTAAGGTACAGCCCCAGCATTTGCCCGGTGTGAAATGGGAAACTACGGAAAACCATCTTCAGGGCTCGAACCCACTATCTCCCGGATGCGAGCTCACAGCTCCGTGCTCGTAACCGCACGGCCAACTCGCCCGGTTCACAGTAGAGTAGAATGTGTTCCCCATGAACATCGCCGTCCAGTGTTCCTACCACAAAGTTAACTATATATCGCCCTGAAGAGTCTGTCATCTCGTCCATCGATACGCATATTCTTTTATTTCCAACACTTTTGTTGACTTCTTCCAAAGTTTTTCATAGCATCGTCTAACATAGATTTTCCTTAACGTAGAAGAATCCCGTATGGATTTCTCTGCGTGCTTCTGTAAGTAATTGTGCAGTTTAACTTACTCAATGGGATACCGGCACAAAGAAACAATCTACACAGTTCTTCAAAGAATGAAGAAAAGGATGAATGGGTTTCTCCAAGAAGCTTCTGTTGTAGTAATGTTCCTTCAACCTGAAGTCTTTGCAGACCACTTTTTTGTTTCTCACGCGATACATGTTGTTCCACCGTAACTCTTTTAACAGCGGCCACTCTCACGTCTCAAAGTTTGCAGTAAAGTATTGTTCCGTCAGTGGTGAAGACCATTTCTCCATACTGAGAAACAAATTGTTTTAGTTTAACAGACACTTTGCTTCACTTCAAGCTTGTCGTAACTTCGCATCTAATAGAACAGCACCTTCGGCTCGAAAAAATACCACGAACTGAATGACTCATTCCTAGCTGCAGCCTCCTACCTGTGCGAGAGGCAAATATACCTCCATGTATAGGCGAGTCCATTATACGCATACTTTTGGGATATAGGAAGAGGGTATCCGTTACCTAGAAAAAATTAGTTATGCTTGTATGATATATAACAAAATATTCAACATGGAAATTTAGTAAAATACGGAATTAAAATATCTAAACATAAAATAGTATCCTTCTTTCTTAAAAATAGTAGAAAAATGACCAATTGACCTAAAATTTCCCCAAAAATGCCCCAAATGACCTAACAAATGGACTTCATTGAACTCATTCTTTCATGAAATATGTGTATTTGAGCAAAGTGTCAGTTTTACGAACAAATTCAAAATCATCAGAATCCTAGCCCTATTCATTAAAATGATCGGCCATCCTTACTAATTCCAGTTACGCAGGAGTTGGAGAAAGAACCCATTCCTACTGCCATTCAAAGTCGAAGTGGGGAGTACTGATTACTGTAGCAGACGCCCACCTGCTGAATCACTACAGATTAATAAAACATTAATCATAATGGCAGACATACCCATTCTAAATCGCTACAAATCGACTTCAATGAATAATATACAACATACGAAAGTACTGCAGATGCATGTTTACATATTGCAGACCTTCATTTACAGATTAACTGCTGATAAACGGTACGTTATATCGCAAAACGCATAGCACGATAAGACGTCTCTTTCAGCGGCCTAATGCTTGACCCTATGATATTTTCTCGAATCTCCTCTATTTACGGGTTAGACTGAGATATAAAGTGTGAATAGGGAGAAATTTGGGTAAGGTTTTCACACACTGCATTACTTTCCGGATACTTAGGTGACAGCTAGAAAAATAGAATTCGGCTCACATATGGCTACTGGGAGGGCCAATATTCGTGCCGAATTTGATGATCCCATCCCTCCTATTAGTATGTCAACCTATAAATTATACGTGTAAAACTGCAAAATGTACGTACAATCGAGAAACACAGTGAAATCTAAAGCATAAGAGATAGAGATACGACAAAAAGCAATTGGACCAATGTTGTAGATCACTCCAAATTGAACTAAGATTGTGCCATCCGTTTTGTTATACGACTTATCGTTTAGCCACCAAATACCAAATTCCTCCATATTTCGATATTTTCCGGGGGTAAAACGTGAAAAATTTAAACAGCATGGAATTTTTCCATCGATTACATGCTGAAACCTAAGTTATAATTTTGCCAAATTTCAATTTTGCTAGCCAGATTGTGCCGCCATCTTGATTTTGGACAGAGGGGTAAAAATGAGTACTTTCAGAATACGAAAACTAAAATATATGCAGATGGTTATGATTACACCTGAAACGGATAATTGTGTAATATTTCGCCAAATTAGTCAACGTACAGGCATATGGTCGTTACGATTTTATTTATACTGATAAGCATCATAATAAAAATACTTCAACCTCTACATCATTCATTTTTAAGTCCCCCTTAAGAGGATTTTCCGAAACGAAAAGTACGTGCTTCTTAACTTATAATGAAGATTCCAAATACCAATTTTCACGTCTGTAGAATGTTACATGTTTTAGATAACTCTATTTATACTCATTTTAAAAACTCACTCATTTTTCACTCCTGTTCACCTCCCTCTAAGTGGATTTTCCGAAAACAAAACCTTGCGTGTTTCTTTAATTTTAGAAGAGATTCCAAATACAAATTTTCATATCTGTAACGTCATCAGTTTTTGAGATATAGGTATTTAAGCACTCTTCCACCATTTTTCACTCCCCTTAAGGGAATTTTCCCAAAACAAAAAATAAGTTTCTTTATATTTAAAGTATATTCCAAATACCAATTTTACGTCTGAAAAGTGTTAAAAATACTCCCTTAGTGAGCAACTACACTGGAATATAAAATTTCATTTCTTTATGTCCCATAGTTTTGGCTCGGCATTGATTACAGCCAGTCGGAGTTAGCCTTTTATATAGAGAGAAGAAAAAAGGTGACATAAGCATGGGCACGTTTGTAAGTGCAGACCTTCATTTCGAGATTTACTGCTCCTAAACGAGACATCATATAACAAACAGTTTGCGCCATCAGACACCTCTTTTATCGTTCTGCCGGGCTGAGTGGTTCAGACGGTTGAGGCGCTGGCATTCTGACCCCAACTTGGCATGTTCGATCCTGGCTAAGTCCGGTGATATTTGCAGGTGTTCAAATACGTCGTCAGCCTGGTATCGGTATATTTACTGGCACGTAAAAGATCTCCTGCGGGGCGAAATTCCGGCACCTCGGCGTCTCCGAAAACCGTAAAAGTAGTTGGTGGGACGTAAAGCAAATAGCATTATTATTATCATTTTATCGTTCTACACGTCTGGTCTTAAAACATTTTCTCATATCTCCAATATTGACGGTTTCAATATAGTTAGGATATTTGAATGGAGTGAAATTTGGGTACATTTCTAACATTTCTCGTTGTTTTTCTCAAACTTATGTGATAGATAGAATCATAAGATTTGGCTCGCGTATAGCCACTGGTCATGTCAATATTCGTACCAAATTTGATGACTCTATCTTTGCTGTAAGTGTCTCAAACCACGAAATATTCGTGTAAAAAGCACAAAATTTATGTACAATCGAGGAATACAGACAAATCTAATGTATAAGGAAGAGAGATACGACAAACAGACATAACACCAAAGTTTTTGATCACTATAAATTGAACCAAGAATGTGCCATCCGTTTTGTGATACGACTTACCGTTTATCCACCAAATATCTCGAGAGGAATGTCTGCACCTTCAATAAAATTGCCTCCATATTTCAATATTTTTCGCGGGGGTTAAAACGGAAAAATTAAACACCATGGAATTTTTCCATCTGTTACAGGCTAAAAGCTAAAATTTCGCCATATTTCAATATTCTATCTCGTCGGCAGATTGTGCCACCATCTTGATTTGGTGAAGGAGATTAAAAATTAGGAAGTTCCTGAAAATTTTTAAGCCTACGAAACCTATAGGTCATCGCTTTGGATAAATATATACGACTGCGTTCTTATGATGAGGAAAATTTGAAGCCCACCACTTCATGACCCCCTCAGGGATTTTTTAGAATTTTCGATTTTTCTGGCGATCCTGAGGTCATTAGCTTTTCTGGTGCCAAGTTGTAAGTGTTTGAAGTGTCTGGAAGTCCCTCATTAATTGACATATATTTTCTTTTTTTCTTTTGCTATTTGTTTTACGTCGCACCGACACAGATAGGTCTTATGGCAACTATGGGATAGGAAAGGCGTAGGAATTGGAAGGAAGCGGCCGTGGCCTTAATTAAGGTACAGCCCCGGCATTTGCCTGGTGTGAAAATTGGAAACCACGGAAAAAAATCTTCAGTGTCGGATCCCTTCCATTTTTTCTCTCTGATTAGTGCTATAAAGAGGATGGCTGTCTAGTTGTACTGCCTCTTAAAACAATAATCACCACCGCCACCACCACTCCAACCTTCATTTTACTTTTGTTCTGACCACCCAGCATAACTGAGAAGAACTAATCCAAAATAGAGAATTAAGTAAAACAATTGAAACTGTTAATCAAATGAGTTTACTTCGGCAATCAGACAACAGTGAAAATTGATTGTAGAGTAAGCTGTTGGTCTAAAGTACTTACACAGGTTAGACAAGGCCGTTATTTTTCACAGTAGAATTTTAACTAAACCAGGAACTACACGATGGCGTACAGCTAGTTACGAATAGCGGATTGTAGAAGCACTTATACATGCAGTCTGAGTGCATATCAACCTATAATTAAAATGTAAACAGTGTGTATGTGTGTGTATGCAGTATGTAAGAGTGTTAAAACCCTTTCTCACCGGGCGAGTTGGCCGTGCGGTTAGGAGCGCGCAGCCCTGAAGATGGTTTTCCGCGGTTTCCCATTTTCACACAAGGCAAATGTTGAGGCTGTACCTTAATGAAGACCACGGCCACATCCTGCCCATTCATAGGCCTTTCTTACCCCATCGTCGCCATAAAGCCTATCTGTGTCCGTGCGACGTAAAACAAATAGCAAGTAAACCCTTCCTCTTCGAAGTGAATTCGCAGTTGCATATCCTAAGGCGGCATGATTGAAATAGTAAATGCCGATACACGGAGATAAGCCGGAGAATATCCGACTGTCAATATTCTTGAAATGATGAATGTATGGTGCAGCTTGAATCCAGAAGATGACCTTCAGTGTGAGTGGTTTCCATCAGCCAAAGAATATATCATTCTAGAAATCTTCACCGTAGTACGTTATCTGATTCCTTCGCATGTCGAGGGAGCAGACGTGTGCTCAGTCAATATTGACAAATGAGAAACGCCAGAACCTCGGCTAATGAAACTTATTTTACGCCTTCCGTCGTCAGAGAGCATTTGCGATCCCATAATTGAACATAGATATTGAGGAAATGGAATAAAAAAATAATTCATCGGAGATGCTCTTACTTAATGAAAGCATCTTGTGAAAATTAATTAGAAAGCGTGTTTTGACAATCAGAGCTCGGAGTGAATTTAACTAACAGTGATATCAATTTCAATCAATATGAAAAGAATATTTCGTCGTAAAATATTAAATTAAGCGGAAGACAGTGAAAGAGAATATTTAATTCGCCGTTAAAATATATTCAGTTGTAGTAGCTGTCTTGTTTGCTTCGGTGGTGGTTGTGATGATTATTTTAAGAATAAGTGCAATTGAGCAACAACCTTCCATTCAGAAGTGTAAAAGGAAGAGTTACGACACTTAGAAGAATGAAGGTATCGGCAAAAGAAACGGAAGGTCCACGAAGGGTGTGAAAATGAGACTCCCGAGACCTCGTAAACCTAATATCGTCAGGGTCAGAACAGGATAAGAGTTGACCAAGGAAGGTCAGCAAGGAGTCAGACACAAGTAGGCTAAGTGTAAGCAACTCAACTAAGTCATCAAACTACGCTCCCTAGATGAGAGGCCCTGATCCAACCTGTAGTTGCACTTTACGGGAGGTAGGCGATACCATGAGCCGGCCCCGTGGTGCCTGCCTCTTACCCGGAGACCCTGGGTTTGATTCCCGGCCAGGTCAGGAATTTTTACCTGGATCTGAGGGCTGGCTCGAGGTCCACTCAGCCTACGTGATTACAATTGAGGAGTTATCTGACAGTGAGATAGCGACCCCGGTCTAGAAAGCCAAGAATAACGGCCGAGAGGATTCGTCGTGCTGATCACACGAGACCTCGTTATCTGCAGGCCTTCGAGCTGAGCAGCGGTCGCTTGGTAAGCCAAAGCCCTTCAGGGCTGTTGCGTCGTGGGGGTTAGGTTAGGTTAGGCGATACCATGGGTATATTATTCTGTACTCGCCCACAGGGGTTTGTTTGCTACGCGTAAGTACCTATGTCAGTAGAAATTAGCTAAAATCGATTAAGGACTAAAGGTAAAATTTGAAAACATC
The DNA here is from genome assembly GCF_040414725.1 of Anabrus simplex. Taxonomy (NCBI): domain Eukaryota; kingdom Metazoa; phylum Arthropoda; class Insecta; order Orthoptera; family Tettigoniidae; genus Anabrus; species Anabrus simplex. Next base: position 276,229,876 of record NC_090269.1, on the reverse strand, counting down.
GCTGCTTTCTATACCCATCGTAACGGAGACAGTTCTGTCCCTTGATACTTCAACAGATATTACCTTTAAAACAAGATAGCTACACCGTGGACTTTCACTTACTTTTATTTTGTTATTTTAGAGCCCGTAATTTTATATATAGACCTAACAGAATTTTCAGCTTTTGTCCTATGTAAAAGGATAATCCATCTAAAAATCATTACGCTTAGTGAAGACATTTTATTTGCTTCCTCAGGAGACACCATGATTGTGATGTTCAAAGTCATTAATTAAATAGAACTCCTGGTAGCTATCATCACCAAGGCGTCAAGGCTCTATGGTCTTACAAACGTTGTTAGCCCGTTCGAGCGCCGTTGATGGAAACAAAATCACCATCATAGGGTTGGTCGGCAGGGTAGGAGCGGTGGTGGTAAAGGAATTCTAACATATAGATTGCGTGCCAAAATGCTGGATTCAAGTCCAACTATATTATTGGCTTTATGTTTACGGTTTTCGGAGACACCGAGGTGGCGGAATCCCGCAAGCGGATTTTTTTACTTGCCAGTAAATCTACCGTCACGGCGCTTACGTATTTGAACACCTTCAAATACCACAGGACTGAGCCAGGATCAAATTTGCCAAGATGGGGTCAGAAGGTCAGCGTCCCAACCGTCTGAGCCACTCAGCCCAGTGATTAAATTCCAAACCTCCCCGCAATGTTCATATGAACTGAAGACTTATGACATTGTTGATCGTGATTCGTCCATCGGATGGACCGTTAAGCCTTGAGCAGACCCCTTGGTGTTATTCCATAGATGTAAGGGTTTTTGATTTTTGCTATTACGTCGCACCGACATAGATAGGTCTTACGGCGACGACCAGGTGTAAGCTATGTGCCGACAGGTGGTTTCACCCTCACCTTATATCATCATTATCAGCAGCAGCAACAACAACAGTATCAACTTACCCCTAGACGCGCAGTTCGCCCGTGGACGTCATATACAGAGACCTGCACCCCGCGAGCCGAACATGTCCTCGGACATTCCCAGCTCTAAAGTCCATACGATAAAAATAAATTAAATATCACTCCTTTAAAGGAACGGTCTAGCCGAGGCATTAAGACGTGATCGGTTCACCTGGAAGGAATTAGATTGGGTTGCCCGGCATAAGTAAAAAATATAGAAACAAGAACTCTACTTCTGGAGTAGCACACTGTCCTGAGGTTCGCTTATCCTGTATAAAAACGAGTACCATCTCAATTTTGTGGGACGAAAGTGATCGGTCATAGGGTTAAACACACCATCACACTTCATGCCGCTTGGCTGAGTCGGTCAGACAGTGGAGCGCTGGCCTCCTGAGTTCAAGTTGATGGGTTTGATCCCGTTTCAGTCCGGTGGTATTTGAAAGTCCTCAAATATGTCAGACTTGTGTCCGTAGATTAATCGGCACAGTAAAATAACTCAAAGTTCCGGCACTTCCGTTTCTCCAAATTATAAGTGGTTAGTGCTGAGGTTACTGATATCAGAACGTCTACCTTCCAGTCCTCCAAGGGCTCTCATGGTCTGCACGGAGATAGTCTTGAAAACGAATAACAGGGAGTTGTCGGGTGTATACACCCTCAAATACCATCGACTTCAGGCGTCACAGATCCGTTATCTTAGAAACACGAAATGAAATGGCGTATGGCTTTAAGTGCCGGGAGTGTCCGAGGACATGTTCGGCTGGCCAGGTGCAGGTCTTTTGATTTGACTCCCGTAGGCGACCTGCGCATCATATCTTGGAAACAAAAGGACAACATCAAAACACTGCACCAATGAGATCGTATTTGTACAGACACTAAAAAAAATCCAGGCTAATAGAATGTCGAAACATGGCACGTTTTACAGCCGGAAGCCCCTCCTAATGCCAACTTAGGCTGAGGAGCTAATGAAGATGAAATGAATGATGATAAATGAAATTGGGTACGGAGTTGGAAGAAATCGGCTGTGTACCGCGGCATTTGCCTGGAAGTGAAAATGGGAAAACCACAGAAAATCATTCTCTGGACAGCCGACGGTGGGGTTCGAACCCACTTGTCTCAGAGCTTGGCTCCATAGTCATAACGCATTAGCACGTGCGGCCACTCCACTCGGTATCTAAAATATACATAATATTCAGCATTTAGTGTGCTGATTTCAAATGTCACCACCATCTCCGTTGATTAATGTGCATATATAGAAAAAGAATAAGTTAATACAAACTGAGGTGTGAGCATACTCTTGAGAAAATAAACTAAAATTGTTTTACAACAATGTTTTTTGTTTCTTGTTCTTGTTTTTTTTTTTGTTTTTGTTTGTTAGTTTGTTCTTTTTTTGGCAGGAAACCACTACTAACCCATAACTACTCCTATAAACCATGAGCTATGAATATGGGAACATAGGGTGGCAACCACGGGGTTTCATACAAAGTTTTGTATCGCTCTTTGTTTTCATCCTTCCTATCAGACTTCCTTTGGCTATCTCTTGTTCTATTCTGATCTCGAAGGCATTAAGTTGCGAGGCCTTTCATGTCCATGCCGCTCGTGCCCTTTTGCCCACACCTTCATTCTTCGAAGGGTCGGAGCTGTTCCATTTTTCTAGTGATTATTGTTAGGGTTATTGTTCAGCTGTACTCCCTCTTAAAACAAAGGTTTCCTCCACCAATTCTTCGCTTTTCCTCAGAGCTACCCCTTGTATTCCCCCACTTGTAAGTACAGTACCTTGTGGCTACCATCTAATGCAAATGTCTAGTTAAATCTGAGTTCAGAAGAAATAAATAACGTAATTATTAATGTAAAGCAGTCCGCCTCTGTGGTGTAGTGGTTAGTGTGATTAGCTGCCACCCCTAGAGGCTCGGGTTCGATTCCCAGCTCTGACACGAAATTTAAAATGTGGTACGAGGGCTGGAATGGGGTCCACTCAGCCTCTGGAGATCATCTGAGTAGAGGTGGGTTCGATTCCCACCTCAACCATCCTGGAAGTGGTTTCCGTGGTTTCCCACTTCTCCTCCAGGCCAATGCCGGGATGGTACCTAACTTAAGGCCACAGCCGCTTCCTTCCCACTTCCTTGTCTATCCCTTCCAATCTTCCCATCCCCCCCCACAACGCCCCTGTTCAGCATAGCAGGAAAGCTCGTCTGGGCGAGGTACTGGTCATCCTCCCCAGGTGTATCCCCCGACCCAGAGTCTGAAGCTCCAGGACACTGCCCTTGAGGCGGTAGAGGTGGGATCCCTAGCTGAGTCAGAGGGAAAAACCGACCCTGGAGGGTAAACAGATTACGATACGATGAATGTAAAGCAACATACAGTACCTATGCTAACTTATATTTTATCAATTGATGAGAGATAAAAAGGGAAAGAATTGTTAATATTATGTGAAGAGAATTTAGTTTCCCTGAACGTGACACTCAGTCGAAATCATAATACTGTATAATTAAATACATTGCAACGATATCGTAGTATACCCAAACACTCCAGCATTAATTTAATAATAATAATAATAATAATAATAATAATAATAATAATAATAATAATAATAATAATAATAATATAGCCCTGGATAGCATGTTCAAATATTATGATCTGACACCATCTTAGCTGTCCGTGTACCAATTTTGACGTTTTGCTCTGCCAGATGATTAGAAAATTGGAGCTGTTTTGACAACCGGTAGTCGAGTCGGGTAAACACCAAATATGTCGCCAAAGATCTTCTAAGTGCCGACATCTTACAACAGGGAGTGCCAAATGACTTCCTTCCTTCCTTCCTTCCTTCCTTCCTTCCTTCCTTCCTTCCTTCCTTCCTTCCTTCCTTCCTTCCTTCCTTCTTTCCTTCCTTCCTTCCTTCCTTCCTTCCTTCCTTCCTTCAAAAATCCTATAGCGTCTACCTGGTTTGAATCCTACCATTGATCCACAGAAGCATCTCCCGCAATAATTTAATTAACATAGTCGCGTATTGTAGGATCTGCGAATTAGGAACCTAATCCATAAGTATAAAATGTTCTAATAACATGTAATTTAATGAATTATATTGATAGTTTCTGTAGACAGTACTACTGGAAATATTCGCTTGCGAAATAATGAGTGATAAAAACTTTTAGATATTTTTACTGAATCAGTATATCAAAATTTTCAGAAATCAGCTTTTACCTTCCACAAACTTTCTATTGCAGACACAACGCAATTTATTGTTGAGCACCGCAATTAATTAGTTTACAAACTGGTAAGCACTCATTACTCAGAGAATACCGATTGGAACTAGCTGCCGTACACTCGAACTCCGCCACAGTCGCGTCTAATTTGAATTGTTCAATTATATAGCGAGGATTCCAGAGGTACTGTCAGTCAGTCAGTCTGCAAATGTCTACACGATCAATCTTGATTTAGAGTGGCTGTAGACAGCTGTAGGAGTGGTAATGAGACAGCACGCGTACCTTAGATTGATAACGAGAGAACTTCAGCAGGATGCCTTCCTCACATTGCTCTGCTATAAAAGATCTTTCCTCTTTACGACATCATATTTCATCACGAATCCAAGATGAATGCCGCTAGATTTTAGAGAGGGAATTTATCTTTCAAGATTCTAAGTGTTAGTGCCATCTATTTTGCGACTAGTTTGAAGCAGTTATCCACATGGGATATTCTCTTTACAGTACTTAACCCCTGCCTTTAATCCCATTTATTTGATTTCCTGATTGTCTTAAATACTGCTCTTAAGTTTATAACAAAGAAATTATATATGGAAATACTATGAATTGTTATAATGTATCATTATATTAAATTACTAGCAATTACCCGCGACTTCGCTCGCGTGGATTTCGTAATTTGAACAAAGTAATCGTTCCTCGGTATTGTACTAAGACATTATCTGAAAATTCTAAAGTATAAAATCTCACCACATAATTAACTTTCATTTACCCCAGAAATTCTTTGTAAACCATGTTTCTGGTATCACCTTTTGGTGTTAAGACGACCATGCGATATAGAACTGTTTATGTGAGAAAATATCTTATCTCAAGTCGAAAAAATAAATACATGCTTCTTTATTTTTAAAGAGATTCCAAATACCTATTCCCACATCTGTAACATATTCCGTTTTTGAGATATACATAAGTATCCCCATAAAAAAGAATTCAACCCCTTGATTAGTCCTTCCCCCACACTCACCCCCATATAAGTGTATTTTCCGAAAACAAAAAAATATGTTTCTTTATTTTTAAAGGAGATTTCAAATACCAATTTTCACGTCTGTAACATCTTAAGTTTTTAAGATATAAGTATCCACATAAAAAAGAATTCAACTATTTTTCACTTCTTTTCACCCTCTGTTAAGTGCCTTCTCCGAAAATAACAGGTACCAGTTCCTGTATTTGTAAAGGATTTTCCAAATACCAAGTTTCTTGTCTCTAACATGTTAAGTTTTTGACATATGTAGATATACCGGTACTCATTTTGAAAATTCACCCGCGTTTCCAATTCTTTTCAGCTCTTTAACTGGATTTTCCGAAAACAAAAAATACGTGTTTCATTATTTTTAAAGGAGATTCCAAATACCAGTTTTCATGCCTGTACATCTGTAACACCTTCAGTTTTTTATATAAATGTATACTCATAAGAATAATTCAACTTCTTCTTCACTTCTTTCGACCCCTCTCCCGCCTTAAGTGGACTTCCCGAAAACAAAAACTACGTGTTTCTTTATTTTGAAAGGAAATTCAAAATACCAACTTTCACGTCTGTAACATCTTCAGTTTCTGAGAAGTATACTCATAAACGTAATTCAACTCCTTTTTTACCTCCCTTCCTGCCCGTTAAGTTGATTCACCCCTCCCCGAAAGTGCGTGTTTCTTTATTTTTAAAGGAGATTCCAAATACCAATTTTCACGTCTTCACTCCCTTTTTCAGTTCCCCTTAAGTTGATTTTCCGAAAAATATGGTTTCTTTACTTTTGCAGGAAATTCCAAATACCAGTTTTCAAATCTGTAATATGTTACGTGTCTGAGATAATTTGCAGATATAGTCTATTTAAAAATTTACCCCGTTTCTCACTCCTGTTCACCCCCAATTCATCGGAATATCCAAAAACACAAAAATACATGTTTCTGTATTTTCGAAGGAGATTCCAAATTTAAATTTCCATGTCTGTAACATCTTCAGTTTTTGAGATATAAGTCTCCTCATAAAAGGTGTTCAACCAATTTTCCCCCTTTTTCACCCCCCACCCCTTAATAGGATATTCCGAAAACAAGAAAGTACGTATTTCTTTATTTTTAAAGGAGATTTCAAATACCAATTTTTACGGCTCTAAACTTTTAAGTTTTTGAGATACAGATATCCTCATTTTAAAAATTCACCTCCCTTTTCACCATCTTAGCGACGGAATATCCAAAAATCCTTCCTTAGCGAGCACCTATACGTTAATATAAATGTATCCCCAAAATTTCATTTCTTTATGTCCAGTAGTTTTGCTCAGCGATGATGAAATAGTCAGTCAGTCAGTCAGTCAGTCAGTCAGTCAGTCAGTCAGTCAGGACAAGTTATTTTATATATATAGATGGAGAACATACATGTTCTGGTAAACATTTGACTATTGTAAGTAATTGAAAATAAATCTACCGACAAGAGGCTGGCGTATTTGAGCTCCTTCAGACACCAACAGGCATACAGTAGCAGAGTCGAGTCCGCCAGCTTTGTGCTCAAAAATTCAGCGCCCTACTGTCTGAGCCACTCAGTTCGGCGAGGAGAAATGTAATTCACAATGAAATGTTGATGCTGTTGGTCGTGCAATAATCTATGCTAATGATTCGAAGTGGCGTTTGTGTAGAGACATACACGCCTCAAGAAAATGTGGAATATGATGGTATTACGGCGTCCTATTGTAATTGGTAGGGAGCACTGTACGTGCACAAGTCATTCAGTTACTTGTTTAAAATACAGAAGATGTCGCTGCCAAAATTCTGTGTTGATCCTGAGGTGAACTAATCCATTTTAGGTGAAGACTGGTGGTAGTGTACAGATTTAAGTGCGAGATTCAGTTAGGTTTGGCGAACCAGGTGAGACGCGTATTTCCCAGTTTGACCGAAATGTGGCATTGATTGAGGGTGGATATACACAAGAAGCATTTAGCGAAGAAAATGTACCATGGGACCAACGATGTGACTGTCAGACCGAGGGTGACAACGCCATGTCAAGATCGGTATATTCGCAGCGTAACAGCGCAGATGAGACCAACTTCTATTGCTCAACAATTACCGGATGACTTCTTGAGGGCAACCGCGGTCCATGTATCTGCACACATTGTATGCAGTCATCTGCATAGTACCAGGTTAAGGTCATTTGGACCGATTCGACGCGTTTTACTAGAGAATCAGCGTCGTGTTGAGAAAAGTTGGATCACCCAACTTCTTAATTGACGTTTTGATGAATAGCGTAATTTCGTGTTTGCGGATGAAAACCGGATATCACTTAGGCTAGATACACGGCGGCAAAGGGTCTGGAGACGTAAAGGACGCGGTAAAATGTACCAGCACGTTCAAGAGGTGCCTGCGTTTGGAGGTGGTGGTGTAATGTTTCGAGCTGGGATTATGCATACCTTTGAAACCAGTTCGAGAGACGTTGACTGCCCATAGGTATAACGATGACATCCTTCGACCACTTGTACAACCCTGAATTCATTTTTATCGACGACAACAATGCTCTCCTTCATTGCGGTTCATCAGTGTGGAACTTCATGAGAGAGGTGGGTATCTACCATATAAATTGGCCTGCTAATTAACCGTGTATTAACTGCATTGATCATTCATGGGACAGGTCGGAAACGGCTGTTTGTGATCGTCAACAACCTCCACAGTCACTCTCAGACCTTATTAGAGCTGTCCATATGAAACGAGACTTTCTTCGTCAAGATGACGTCATGACAGCATGTCAGAGATCTGAACAATTCCCAAGGTGGTCATACACGGTACTAGGCACGGGGAAGAACAAACACCCTTCATTAAAAAGCCACAAATTGTGACCTTTACATTATTACTGTTTATTTGCGTTAGATAACGGAAGAGTAACATTTGAGGTTTTAAAAGTTTACATTTCTGCGTGTGACTGTGATGCAATAAACAACATTCTGCATCTTAATAATTGCATTGCATCTTCGGTATTCCGAAATGTTTGCGGTGTATATAGAGGAAGATATAAAAATGAAACAAACATGAGTCAATGAGGCACATTCAGCTACCTTGGAAACTTGATACCTGGGACCAGAGATCAATATACTCGCACGATTTCTCAACAAATCGAAATTTAACCATTCTTTTACCCAGTAGGAAACCTCTTTACCATCTAACCTCTAGGAAAAGTAAATATAGTTGTTACATCTAATTCGATCTACTTCATTTCTATCAGAAACTTTTTATACATCATAAATCTTGCGGCCATCCGCCAGACACAGAAAGTCAGTTTTTTTCATTCCATGTAGCTACTGACTTTGAGACAATCTGGCCATCCTTTAACCATCCGTTTTCAAGTGGTGAGCAATATTTAGTACAACAGACCAAAGTTCTCGCATTTAAGCACTCTAAAAAGCTGCCAGCTGACTACGCTGAGATTCGATCCTGCTATCTTCAAGATGGGAGACAAACTCTCTCTCTTGGATGACTCAGTGCTTTTTCTTATCACCCATTACTGTGCCCCAAATGTTCCAGTTAAAAAAAGAATATATGAGGGTGATAAAATTGAGGAGGTTCTCTGATTGCGTAAATCTAACTATGGATTTGGTACACATTATTTCAACTTACATTCCCTAAGATTTTCGAAATTTTATTCTATAGACGCACGAAAGCAGCTATATAATGGATGGCAGCTCACCCCATTTTCCTTCTTCTTTTTTTGAGATACGAAAACCAACGAACTTCTATATCACAGCTAACCGAAAAACATTACAATATGATCATTTATTGCCTTCGTAGAACAATACCGTTAAGTCCATGCTCCAGAATATGTAGTAGCGCTTGTAAGTCTTTTGATACAATGTGTTCGACCTGTAAACGATGACAGAACAAACACAGACAATCCAACTATAGTGTGTAAGGGTTGAAGTGAGTTGCATTTTCTATAAAAACGCAGCAGAGTCAACAAATGCAGGTACAATACATGTTTTCTAATTGGTATTAACACAGCAGTGCAGGGTAATTGAAAATCATTGAGTAGTCCAATGTGACTTAAGCGTGAAGAACACTCTATAGAGTTTAAGGAGGTAGTAATATATGGCTTGCAGGAGGGGAGATCTCAGGCAGAGTTTGCACGTACGTTTAACATATCAAGATAACTGGTGACTGTCTGAAGAAAAACTGTAAACCGTACGGGGTCATGTGAACAATAAACACCGACAAGGTTGACCTCGGAAAACAACAGAGATAATGCATAGGCTATTTAGAAGGCAATCAGAAGGAGATCCTAGAAATACAGTTCGACATAGCACTGCTGATGTGAGGCAGAATTATGGGGTAGATGTTCATGCATCTACTGTAAAACGTAGGTAAAAAGATCAGGATTTGTTAGTTCACCGTCCTTCCAAGAAACCCTTCGTAAGTGCATGCAGCAGAAAGGAGAAGTGAAATGGCGTATGGCTTTTAGCGCCGGGAGTGTCCGAGGACATGTTCGGCTCGCCAGGTGCAGGTCTTTTGATTTGATACCCGTAGGCGACCTGCGCGTCGTGATGAGGATGCAATAATGATGAAGACAACATATACACTCAGTCCCCGAGCCAGAGAAGTTAACCAATCGTGGTTAAAATTCCCGACCCTGTCTAGAATCGAACCCGGGACCCCTGTGACCAAATGCCAGCACGCTGACCATTTAGCCATGGATCCGGGCAGCAGACACCAGAGCACCGTAACTGGATGCAACAAGAGTGGTCTAGAGTACTGTGGAGCGACGAAAACAAGTTTATCTTGTTCGTAGCCCTAGAAGTAAAAGATACCATCCACGCTACCAGGTTCCTAGTGAAAAACATGGAGGACCTGGGGATACTTCTCCACTAAGGGTGTAGGTTCATTATTGAGCATAGATGGTATAATGAAGGGTCCTGACTAGAACGATATTTTGGACAAGCATATGCTACCATATGCTAGAAAAAATATGCCTCGATAACGGTGTTTTCAACATAGTAATTATCCCAAACCTCGTCCGACTCGTTGGCTGAATGGTCAGCGTACTGGCCTTCGATTCAGAGGGTCCTGGGTTCGATTCCTGGCCGGGTCGGGGATTTTAACCTTCATTGGTTAATTCCAATGGCCCGCGGGCTGGGTGTTTGTGCTGTCCCCAACATCCCTGCAACTCACACACCACACATAACCCTATCCTCCACCACAATAACACGCCCACCCTCATCGGAGGGTCTGCATTGCAAGGGCTGCACCCAGCTAGAAATAGCCACACGAAATTATTATTATTATCCCAAACCTCGATGTATATGCGTAAAAGATTATGTTCAAACATTTTGCCATAGCCAAGTCCAAGTCATGATTTAGATCCAATAAAACACGTGTAGGAGCTGCTGGAAACGCGTGTAAGGACAGGATCACTTACAATTAAATCTGAGTTCTTTAACAGCTTCAAATGTGAATGAGCAAAAATCCCTACAGAAAGAAATAGATCCCTTATTGCTTCTATACATGTGAGATGTGATGTTGCGATACAGGCAACGATATATTAGTTGCCACGGTCAGACAATGAACACGTATTTGATTTATTTGTCCATGAGATCCTTGTCAAAACATTTATGAGCTATGAATTTCACAATTTACTTTTGTCACAAGCAATATTCTAGTCCCACAAGGTTAGATGTGTGTTCTTTGATGTTCATTGTGATATGTAACGTAGAAGAGGCAAAATAATGCTATGACACACGTTGTTGTCGAAACACTTAGGCTTGTGAGCGCTGCTTTAGCTGAAATCGTTAACGCCAATGTAATTTCAATGACGTAAACTATAATTAATAACTGCGAATGATTCTACCTTAAGCTTGAGTGGAGTTTTCAAAAATGGTAAAGATCATAATATGAAGAAAAGTTGAAATCAAGAGGACTAACTGGGGAAAATATTCGTTCAGAGGGAGAGGAATTAGGGATTGTAATAATTTACAAAGGGAGATGTTCGATAAATTTTCAACTTCTTTACAATATTATTTACGAAAAGACTAGGTAAACAATTGATAGAGAAACTAACAATTGGACAACAGCCTTAAGTGCAAATCAGTTGTAAATGTAACATCATTATTTATTATGTACACATCTTCATCGAAATGCTAGTTGATTTGCATCGCTTCGAAAATATTACGTCCACTCGAACTCCCCTCCTCAGCTTGGGGAGTTCCAAGAGGATGCATAAGTTATGAATTCAGTTTGTATACTGTGTGGTCATAGATTACTAGAGTTTTGGAAGTAATATTACGATACTCAGAGAATATAGCCCCATTTCAGTAAATCTTACCGTGAGGGATTGTAATGCTTTTCATATGAAATGACGAGTAATGGCGGGGCACGAAGCCGTAAGATAAGTGCCTCAGAAGAAACTTTTAGGAAGGTCATAATTTTTACTGGGGCTTCCATTCCTACCGCTTAACCCAGTACGAGAGCGACTTTTTAACCACTAGTGTTAAAGTTAACTCAAACCCTTTTGAAAACTTCTGTTTGCATCGTACAGCTTCTGTTATATAGGACATACTGTTGCAATTTGAACAAGCAAATCCTGCAATTACTACTTATTCGGAACGCCAGTGCCATCATTATTGTGTAAATTGAACGGAAGTACACAATAAATATATTATTTAATGGCTCGGTATAGTAGACATATTTTTGCGAATTATGACCGGTGGAAATAGGCGAACTGTAAGTAACTCGCCTTTCACGACGACTTTGTCCATTTCCTCAGAAGAGAGCCACGATCGGCCAGATTTTAATAATAATAATAATAATAATAATAATAATAATAATAATAATAATAACAACAGAGGCGTCATTCTTACGCAAGAAGGTGGAAAGTTCCAAGCCAAATAAAAATCAAGATCAATGAATGGCAGGTTTAAAAATTGAAGTAGAATAAAAGTGATAATGGGATTGGAGAAAGAATACAGAAATATAAGCAACAATTGTCGTTTAATTAGAGGATTATTTGGCTTCAGCTTCTGTCAACTACTGCCTCCAGCATTTCCTTTTAAAGGGAATACACAAAAATGAACAAATATACCATAACTTCATATTTTGATTATATGCTAATGAATGAAATTCGATGGGTTTTAATAATAACGCCTGAAGGATGAGGTGAAGAAAGCTGTTCTAGATGCTAAAAGATTAGGAAATTTAAAGTAAACAGATGCACTAAAATTTTTAATTGGTGGTCCAATGATTAAAGAAATGAATGACCAAACTCCGTTTACCTAGTTTTAAACTAGGTACTTACCTCAGCAAAATTTAGTTATGCTAAGTATCAGTGTCCATGATTATAACAATATGTTTCTTTTTAAATGGGTGTGTAAAATTTTACAGCAGTACTGTATTGGCCACGTTGTGAAAGTCCTGGCACATCAGGAGTAATGAACGAGGAAGAACCTCAAATTTGATTGGCGGTTATCCCTTATAACGATCAGTAATGAATACACGTTAGGGAGAAGGCTTGAACAAATACAAAGTTTTTATGGAACATGAGAGTAATCTTTTGTGATCAATGTGAAGCATTGGTTTCCGCAAAATGTTATAAATTTACCTCTATCTCCTGCAAAGACCACTTATTGTATACTGAACTTGTCAAAGATGTCTTGTCTCAGTTAATAATAATTTCTAATTAAAAGGAAAGTATCAAAGCTGCTTAACCAGTAAAAAGCGTAACAGGAATGAGTAGGGGTGCTATTAAGTACGTATGTATAAACCACCGTCTCTTTCAAGATTCTTCATGTTGTGAAACCAGTATTTGGGACTTTGTGTGACTCATTATTGTCGTTCAAGTGTTTACATAGACTTACTCAGGAAATTAATGAATGTTCCGATGGAATGGTGTGGCAGCGGTGGTCTAAAATAATTGATAGGAAGATTGTTGACATAGTGATCACATCCAAGGACCTCTAGTTTAACATAGAATCTGGACCACATGATCGTTGAATTTCCTTTTAAATATTCCCCATGCTTTAGCCACAATTGTTTAATCTATCTCTTTCTCGTACTTCTGGACTTTCCAGCCTTTTACAAGTAATGAATTTAATCCTTTCTAGCCTTTCTTTTCATCTTTTTTGTCTTTTTCTTAACTTCCGTGCTTCTATCATCCTCCTAGGTTACACAACCTTCTCTACTTGCAAGACATGATCTCAGCGCCGCACGTAGGAGTATTTGCACTCTAAAACCGGTCAAAAGCTAAAATCCTTTCAAGTTCGATAACCTGTCCATCTATAGGCAGCCAAAACCTTCCCCTCCTCTTATACTTCTTGTTGTATCACCCAGACATGTTCGAAAACACATGTACTTGTTCTTGCGCTCTAGTGTGCGAAATTTGCTTCTCTCCCTATTATGGTTAAGTTTGGTAAGATACGCCTATTGGATACGGAAGTAGAGGGTATATACCTTATCTTCCGACATCATTTTATTGATTTATTGTTTAAATTGCACGTTTATAGACAGTATGTATATGGGTATTATTCTTACCTCAAAATTATGAGGTATCAATGTTTTTATTTACACATCGGGTCTCGTCGAAATATATTTCTTTTACATACATGAAATTTAGACTAATGACAATTGTTTAGCACAATAACATTGTCCGTATGTTGTTATTCATTGAAATATAAATGTTAAATAAGTTAAACTATTGCAGCATAGCAGTTTTTCGTGTTTTCTCTTGTAGATTCTTTGGAAACAGTCAAGGAATTTACCAGAAGAGTCGTATAACATTATGAAGCAATTTAAAGGAAGTAAACTGTATTAAAAGTTTTAGTTCAAAAATAATAACTTGTAGAAATGACAAACTGTACACCTGATCAAAAAAAAAGAGTTTTAAGTCATGCTTTGAGGTATTTCAAAAGTGACTTCATAAATATATAGCCGCTAGTTACAAACACAAACGTTTCTTGCAAATCAATGAACAATGGCTTAAATCTTCGATTGAACTGCTTTACTGGTCTGCGAACCATACACCAAAAACTGGGACGACCTCCTAAAACTTTCCAAGAATTAAATGACCGCACGCAATAAGCGTCGAAAAACTCGGGAAGTACGAAAGCAGGTATCTGTTGAAAAGTTCACGTATGCAGCTGCTGTGAGTCAGCACTTCGTGTGACAATGTCGCGTCAAATTTAATAAAAGGAATGGTTTCCTCGACAACCAGAGCTAGGAAGCTGCGCAAAGTCATTACTTCTGCTCAAGAAAAAAAGCATAAACCCCAAGAGGCACTGACAATTTTTGTAGAAGGCGGTTTCAGTCGAAGACAGTGGGAAGTTATATCTAACGGAATTCCACCTATAGGCCAGTTGTCGTAGGAGGCAGCTGAGGCCCGTCACAAGCACATTCGACAGTACAGATTAAATTTTCCTCGTAAATTTTCACGTCTTGGTTGTAAAAGAGATATACTCTACACACTGTTACTAAGTCCAGACCCATACCTGTATTTGAGTTTAGCAGACCAATGCATCATAAGAGAAGTGTTCCATTTTTCGCAAGAGGCAATCAATCTAATGGCTCCAAGCTGACCGCCTTTACCTCTAAATGAAAAATTATAGCGACTAAATTATAGATGAAGGCGAAGATGTCCGTCTCCATGGCTAAATGGTTAGCGTGCTGACATTTGGCTATAGGGGTCCCGGGTTCGATTCCCGGCAGGGTCGAGAATTTTAACTATCATTGGTTAATTTCGCTGGCTCGAGGGCTGGGTGTATGTGTCGCCTTCGTCATCAATTGATCCTCATGGCGAAGATGGCGACGAAGAGGACGATGACCAACCGTTTGATACTCATAAAGACATAATGTAATAGTTTTCGCGTCAAGTTTGTATATTTTTAAATAAACATCTAGTTAAGGTCAAAAATTGTTTTTCGCTTGATCACATTACAAAAAACGTTATAAAATAATTTCGACCGGTTTTTGAGTGCAAATACTCCTACGTGCGCCGAAGCAAATTGAGACGTACAGCTTTATCCATCGAGTTTATCTCCGAATTAACCCCTGTCTCCTCATTTCCTACTCTCGCAATTCTTCCCACCTGTTTGTACTAGCCAATTTCATATCTGTTACGAATAAGATTTCCTGAGTTCACTAGCCTTCGATTTGTGCAGCAAAGTAGGAATGAAAACAAACCGATGTAAAGATAGTTTCGTCCTACAATCTGGCAGCCGCTTCTTTGCTGCGTGTTTTTGTCGTTGTTGGTATAGTATTTGTCTTGCTATATATAAACATGGATGTATATGTGTGGGTGTGTAAATGACACATCTCCTCCAAAACCACTGGAATAATTTCAACCAAACTTGGTACACTTATGACTTACTATCTGGAGACGAGCACTGTGGGGGTAAGCCATCCCTAGCACCTTAAGCACCTTAGAGGTGAGGGAGTCAGGGGAGTTAGGTATTAAAATAAATGGGGTCGCTGAGGTGAATAGTGAAACTCCGGATCCCTAGGGAAGGGGGTGAAATATAATCTACATTAATAAATGGAAGTCTGTTTGGAGCGATCTATGTATACTCTACTTATTTACATAAATCTCTCTCTCTATATATATATACATACATAAAAATAGACTGTGTGTGTCCTTATATTTCACCTTGCAGCTAAAACTAACCACCGCAGACCACTGGTGTTTGTGTGTGGCAGTAGCCTCGAGTATTTCATCGTGCTCTATGGTGGTTGCGTGTCGGTAGCTTTGGTGGTGTGGGAGATGTGGGAGGTTGAATGTGGCCGACTATATATACATAGCTGTGTGTGTTTGTATATTTCGCCTTGCAGCCTCAACTATCAGACTCAGACCACTGGCGATTGTGTGTGGTGGTAGCCTCCAGCCTCCCATAGCGCAATATAGTGATTTCATGTCGGTGGCTGTGGTGGTGTGGGAGATGTGAGGGTTAAAATGGCTGACTCTACATACAAATAGAGGCGTGCGTCCGTACATTTCACCTTGGAGCCACAAATATACACCGCAGACCACTGGTGTTTGTGGGCAGTAGTAGCCTCGAGTCTCCTATCGTGCACTATAGTGGTTGTGTGTAGCTATGGTGGTGTGGAGGATGTGGGGGTTAAAAGTGACAAAATATATATATAAAAATAGACGCATGTGTTCGTATATTTCACCTTGCAGTCACAATACCCACCGTAGACCACTGGTGATTGTATTTGGTAGTAGCCTCGAGTCTTCCATTGTACACTATAGTGGTTGTGTGTCGGTAGCTTTGGTGGTGTGGGAGATGTGGGAGGTTGAATGTGGCCGACTATATATACATAGCTGTGTGTGTTCGTATATTTCAAATTGCAGCCAAAACTACCCACCGCAGACCACTGATGCTTCTTTGTAGTAGTTACTTCGAGTCTCCCGTTGTGCACTATGGTGGTTGAGTGTCGGTAGTTTTGGTGGTGTGGGAGATGTGGGGGTTGAAAGCGGCCGACTATATAAGAAAACAGACGTCCGTGTCCGCATATTACACCTTGCAGCCACAACTGCGCATCGCAGACCACTGGTGCTTTAGTGTGGTAGTAGCCTGAGTTTCCTATCACCCACTATAGGGGCTGTGTGTCTGTAGCTGTGGTGGTGTGGGAGATGTGGGGCTCAAAAATGGGTGACTTCGTCACTGAATGTATTAAAATGCGTTAGAATGTACTAGAAGGATTAGAGTGAGAATGTACTATATAAGGCTGTGATGTGTACCCCTTGGTTTTAAATGTCATCTTTGATTCATCTGGCAGGAGTATGGCGATCTCAGAACCGATGATGATGATGATGATGATGATGATGATGATGATGCTTGTTGTTTTAAGGGGCCTAACATCGAAGGTCATCGGCAACAGATCTCAGAACCATAACAGTTTTCTGCTTGAGTTCATCCGTGAGTATTTTTGGTAATTCTCGAATATAAAAGAGATACTTACTGAAACGGATACTTAACAATATCATTGAGGCAGTAATCCTCACCGACAGAGAAAGAGGACAACAGGTTTTCATACTAAGAATTCCATTGGTGTCAAATGATTTGTCATTTTCTTTCAAACGATTACAATTTCCAATGAGATTACCTTATAGTATGACTATCAATATGACTCAGCTTTAAACGTTCCACAATTGCGGAATTAATTTGAAGGATTCCTGTTTCACATATGGTCTGCTCAACGTTGCTTTCTCCCATGTCGGACAAGCCGAAAATGTGTTTGTGCATCCACCAGGCAACAAGACATCAAATGCAATGTATAAGAATGTATTTTTATGAAATGACTGAGAAGATGAGATATCTATGTACCCCGAAAAACATAATAAAAACAAAAGAAGAATCAGCAGAAGAGTGGTCTTTCAATGCACGTCTTCTGTATTACATAGATAAAACTGCACGAATCTGTAATACAAAGCAAAGCGAGGTGGGCAGTCTTCAGATAGTTAAGGTATGAAAACGAAAAGAGACGTGAATTAATGAGGCACTTCCAAGCATCTTATAAACTTGAAACTTGGTACCAGAGAAGGTGATGACTTCAGGATCCATAGAAAAATCGAAAATTCTCAAAATTATCTGCGCTGGCCACCCTGGGAGTTTCAAATACGGAGCTCAGCACAAGGACGCAGTCGGAATATATTTATCCAAAACGATAACACTAGCCAATATGATTTTGCTGTAAAATAGAAAATATGTAATTCTTATGGAAATCGCTGCCCTGATTCCGAAAATGATGCTATTTGTTTCCTATCACGTCTAGTTTTGACGCAATTCGGTGTTTTAGTATCTGCATGAATTCGTAAGATGTAATGTTGAGAGATGTTCTTGCGCAACTTTTTTTTAAATACAATTATGTGATTTGATTTGATATTGTTTGCATTTTAGTTTAGGTTTATTGCTGTCTAAATTTTCATTTTTTAGTTGGGGATTTCCTGGTAAATTCATAACAAACTCCCCCAGATACGCAATAGACCGCGAGGTATGTATGATTGAACATAAGACAGTTGAGAGTTTGTCTTTCAACTTAGACCACTTGAATAATAACCTATAGGTTTCATGGACATAAAAGTTTCATGGACATAAAAGTTTCATGGACTTAAAAGTTTCCTGAAGGTCTTAATTTTTAAACCTCTCCCCAAACCAAGATGGCGGCGCAACCCGGATAGAAATGATTACACAGCCAGTGGTTGTTTTTGTATTGTTCTATTATTATTGTTGTTTAATGTTTTGGTGATATGTGTGGTTTTGTTTGTTTGCTGTTAAGTTCCGGCCTGGCTCATGTTCTGATTTTGGGGTCATATTTTCTCGAGCCAAAGTATTGGCTCATTCTATTTAAGCATATAATTTTATTTTGTTCGTTGGTGTATGAGTTCTGGTTGACTTGCAAAACATCATGAAATGTAACTACCTTATACATAAATAGTGTGTGAATTTTGATTGGTTGTTGTTGTTGTTGTTTTGTAGTAGTTGTTGTTGTTTGGTGCATCATCTTGAACAGTCCCTGTATATAGTTCGTGTGCCATCTATCCGATAATCTATGTGACTTTATGCGCTGGGTGTGTTTTTAATTGATTCTGAGAAGTGTGAAAAAAGCCTGCCAGTTATTTACAGTACAACACTCTACAGGTGCATATCTGTGTTTGAAATTATATTACAACGTACAATCATTTCTAAGATTGCAATAGAAAGATTCGAACCAACTTCCCTTCATGATTGCCCCCCGGAATACACGCGAATACGGTTTCATGCTTGCAAACCAGGCATAAATTCGTGGCATTGATCGATCCTGACTGAGCAGGATGCTACATTGTATTTTCTGCAGTATCTCGTAGAATCATGTTCAGAGAGCATGCCAGAGTGTGCATGCTTGCCCATCAAATATATTCAGCACAGAGGTAAAAGTTCCTATCAGTCAACACGAAGTGCTTTCACCACGAATTTTCTGGCTATCTGAACTGGAATCACTTCCTTTGATATTGATGGAATTTGCTGCGTACAAAAGGTTTAAATCACGCATCTGTGTGCTCATTTCAAAGATGCCACAATTCCAGAGAAAGATTTTACTTTCATATTAGTCCTTGACTTATTTTTTATGGACGGAAACCAATGTTCTGTAACTGTAACATATGACTCATATGCCAATACTCTCAATCAATCTTGATAAATATAGCAAGGACGATGCAGTCCCTCCATTCTTTCACCGCAATGCGGCTTCAAACATTGTCCCATCATAATTACTTCAAACAATAATTTTGCTCTCATTGTGTGTGGCTCTTTGGATTGTGAAGTGACATTCTAATCTCAGACTGACCTCCAATTATTTTAATTTGACATTGTCATGTGGTAGGTTTGACTGTAAGTAAAAGTACGACTGTGTGTAATACACTCTTGAGGGTTTGCAATATTTATTGAGATGTTAATGAATAAAGATTCAGTGTTTGGTTTTGCACACTTCCCTCGTAAATCCCTTAAGGGAATATCTAATGAAAGTTATGCTTATCCGACAGTATAAAACTGCGCGTTTCATGGATTAAAACATTCATTTAACAAACCAGAAAGTAATTGTGTAATTGGCTTTCTAAACAAGCCAAGGGAGGATTATCTAATATTTTCTATGACCGTTTCACGGCAGCAATATGTATGTATGTATGTATGTATGTATGTATGTATGTATGTATGTATGTATGTATGTATGTATGTATGTATGTATGTATGTATGTATGTATGTATGTATGTATGTATGTATGTATGTATGTATGTATGCATGTATGTATTATCGGCACACTTTATCTCGGTGCATTTACACCCTAGTGCTGAATCGGTCGACCTCGGCAATCTTCGAGATTCGTGCTGGTAACCTTTGAAACACAAACTATGAATCGCTTAAGCATCGTTGTGCGACATCTGGCGTACACTTTACGTACTAGTACTGTTGTTGATTACACAGCAAAGTAAAACTATAGAATTCATGCTAGGAACAAGACTCGCATCAAGAAATGTTATATAATGTGTATGTGACACATTCGTTGGCTTAAGATGATAACGGTTTAGAAACTTCATATCGATCGATCATATTCTCGATTCATTCCTAGATTTCATTTTCATTCAGTTGGCAGCACTACCGGAACGGGGACAGCTCCCTCCTTACTCCTCACCTCCGTACACAAATGCACCAAGATAAAGTGTGCCGATAATATGTATATATGTAATGTATGTATGTATGTATGTATGTATGTATGTATGTATGTATGTATGTATGTATGTATGTATTGTCCCCGTCTCAGTGTTTGTTTAAGACATTACCTCTCAAGGTCTAAGACATTACCTCTCAAGGGCCGATGGCAAGGAAAGTATATGCGAGAACAAAATTATTACAAAATAAAGAAATATAGAAATATCGTTGAGGCAAAATGTATTGACTGTGGAGAACAATTTCTAACTGAAAATTATTTAACTTAAATGTTACGCAATAAATATATATTTAACGCAAATGGCATGATTTACAGAATGTTCCCTAATTGAAGAGTAATTTAGCCACACATTGGTATTTGCATTTATAACAATAAGTTATTTTTAAGTCCCACTAATTTTTTGGTTTTCGGAGACCCAGAGGTGCCGGAATTTTGTCCCGCATGAGTTCTTTCACGTGCCACTAAATCTACCGATGCGAGGCTGACGTTTTTGAGCACTGTCAAATATCACCAGTCTTTCTTTCTTACACGATTTTTTTTAAATTTTATTTTTTATTTTTTGCTAGGCGCTTTACGTCGCACCGACACAGATAGGTCTTATAGCGACGAACAAGTTGTTTTACGTCGCACCGACACAGATAGATCTTATGGCGACGATGGGATAGGAAGGGGATGGGAGTGGGAAGGAATCGGCCGTTGCCTTAATTAAGGTACATTCCCAGCATTTGCCTAGCATGAGAAGGGAAACCACGGAAAACCATCTTCATGGCTGCCGACAGCGGTGTTCGAACCCACTACCTCGCGAATTCGAGCTCACAGCTGCGCGCACCTAACGGCATAGCCAACTCTCCCGGTAATATCACCAGACTGAGCCAGGATCGAACCTGCCAAATCGGGGCCAGAAGGCCAGCGTCTCAAGCGTCTCAGCCACTCAGCCCGGCTGTGTTTGCAAGATAGCAGTTGAATTATTTTAAGTAAGCAAGTAATTCGTCTTTATTCTTGACGAAGTTAGGGCTCGAGGCCTTCTCTTACATTTCAGCACAATATTAAAATAGCACTGATATAATATAAATAGAAAAAATCACAAAAACTATGAAAAATTCAATAATATGATTTACATTTCAACACAACATTATAATAGCACTGATATAATATAAATAGAAAAAATCACAAAAACTAGGAAAATTCAATATGATAGTACTAATAGCAAATATGGAGGCAGTAAAATGGAAATAATTATAGAATGTGCAACGTGCTAATATAAATGAAGATAACAACATTTATAAAAGTAGCAACTGTAATAATAAAAGAAGGTGACCTTAAAGTAGCAAAACCGGGCGAGTTGGCCGTGCGGTTAGAGGCGCGCAGCTGTAAGTTTGCATCCGGGAAATAGTGGGTTCGAATCCCACTGTCGGCAGCCCTGCAGATGGTTTTCCGTGGTTTCCCATTTTCACATCAGGCAAATGTACCTTAATTAAGGCCACGGCCGCTTCCTTCCAACTCCTAGGCCTTTCCTGTCCCATTGTCGCCATAAGACCTCTCTGTGACGGTGCGAAGTAAAGCCACTACCAAAAAACTAGCAATAAGTTTTAGGAAAACGTTAATTCAAGCGCTCATTCACACTTCACTCATACAAGTTAGCTGGAAGCATTCAGCAAGTGATTTCGGCAAACCACTCTAAATCGCCTACGAGAATGCAAACCTGTAATGTTACAATAGAGTGTAATCCACCACCCAGCGGCAGTGACTACAGTGCGATTGTAGGTCTTTCAGTGACCGAGTGATATAGTTGAAAGAGAGGTAGATCGTGTAACATGGTTATGACAGCAGGGAAAGTAATTAACTCTTGATGAAAGGAAATTCGGTAAATCTGAATTTAGAACTCCATGCAAAAGGAACACACATATAAATTGGGACACTTGTGAACACGAAGCTACGACAACTCCCTATGAAAAAGTGAAATGGGACGATCATATCGCAGATTAAATATAAATTGAATACAGGTGTTTAAACACCGTTCGAGAACCTGGGAACATGATTAACATTTCTCCCCCACTAACCCTGGGAAAAAAAGATAATAACAGCATTATTAAATAAATTTCCACTTTTTGATATCTTTAAACTCCATTGAAATTGTAGCCTGAATGTATTCCTGGTCTGAATGGTCACCCTTGTTTGAGAACGGACGATTTATTTCTTTAATAAATCTCTCTTACTGTCTTCAAATATGTCCGTAAGTACAATGTCGCAGTAGTCTAGAAAATATAAGATTAGGGATTGTAACAGTTGTATTTTAAGTTAATGGTAATATAGCGTTTTAGAGAAAAAATATATTTTTGTATTTTACGGCATGTATTTGCCACATGTTGAGGGTTTCAGTCATTATTGCACCCAAATTTCTTACTGACGTAGAATATGACACGGCAGTATTATTTAATATACTGTAATTGGGGATATATGTCTAAATTTAAACGAGTTAAGGTTTCTTTTGGCACTAGATATTATACTCTGAGTTTTGCTAAGATTTATTAATAAACTCTTAATTTTTGCATACTCACTGAGTCGTCGTACACACAGAACGACGATGATTAGACTTCCTGTCCAGTAATTTTAACATAAGAAATGTTGAAATAAACGAGGCCACAGTTAATTCAGAAGCGTACGGACTGAACACTGAGAGACATAGTTTGCTCTAATGTTTGCTCTAATGAAAATGAATCATGAATTTATTTATTTATTTATTTATTTATTTATTTATTTATTTATTTATTTATTTATTTATTTATTTATCTGGTTGGTTGGTTGGTTGGTTGGTTGGTTGGTTGGTTGGTTGGTTGGTTGGTTGGTTGGTTGGTTGGTTGGTTGGTTGGTTGGTTGGTTGGTTGGTTGGTTGGTTGGTTGGTTGGTTGGTTGGTTGGTTGGTTGGTTGGTTGGTTGGTTGGTTGGTTGGTTGGTTGGTTGGTTGGTTGGTTGGTTGGTTGGTTGGTTGGTTGGTTGGTTGGTTGGTTGGTTGGTTGGTTGGTTGGTTGGTTGGTTGGTTGGTTGGTTGGTTGGTTGGTTGGTTGGTTGGTTGGTTGGTTGGTTGGTTGGTTGGTTGGTTGGTTGGTTGGTTGGTTGGTTGGTTGGTTGGTTGGTTGGTTGGTTGGTTGGTTGGTTGGTTGGTTGGTTGGTTGGTTGGTTGGTTGGTTGGTTGGTTGGTTGGTTGGTTGGTTGGTTGGTTGGTTGGTTGGTTGGTTGGTTGGTTGGTTGGTTGGTTGGTTGGTTGGTTGGTTGGTTGGTTGGTTGGTTGGTTGGTTGGTTGGTTGGTTGGTTGGTTGGTTGGTTGGTTGGTTGGTTGGTTGGTTGGTTGGTTGGTTGGTTGGTTGGTTGGTTGGTTGGTTGGTTGGTTGGTTGGTTGGTTGGTTGGTTGGTTGGTTGGTTGGTTGGTTGGTTGGTTGGTTGGTTGGTTGGTTGGTTGGTTGGTTGGTTGGTTGGTTGGTTGGTTGGTTGGTTGGTTGGTTGGTTGGTTGGTTGGTTGGTTGGTTGGTTGGTTGGTTGGTTGGTTGGTTGGTTGGTTGGTTGGTTGGTTGGTTGGTTGGTTGGTTGGTTGGTTGGTTGGTTGGTTGGTTGGTTGGTTGGTTGGTTGGTTGGTTGGTTGGTTGGTTGGTTGGTTGGTTGGTTGGTTGGTTGGTTGGTTGGTTGGTTGGTTGGTTGGTTGGTTGGTTGGTTGGTTGGTTGGTTGGTTGGTTGGTTGGTTGGTTGGTTGGTTGGTTGGTTGGTTGGTTGGTTGGTTGGTTGGTTGGTTGGTTGGTTGGTTGGTTGGTTGGTTGGTTGGTTGGTTGGTTGGTTGGTTGGTTGGTTGGTTGGTTGGTTGGTTGGTTGGTTGGTTGGTTGGTTGGTTGGTTGGTTGGTTGGTTGGTTGGTTGGTTGGTTGGTTGGTTGGTTGGTTGGTTGGTTGGTTGGTTGGTTGGTTGGTTGGTTGGTTGGTTGGTTGGTTGGTTGGTTGGTTGGTTGGTTGGTTGGTTGGTTGGTTGGTTGGTTGGTTGGTTGGTTGGTTGGTTGGTTGGTTGGTTGGTTGGTTGGTTGGTTGGTTGGTTGGTTGGTTGGTTGGTTGGTTGGTTGGTTGGTTGGTTGGTTGGTTGGTTGGTTGGTTGGTTGGTTGGTTGGTTGGTTGGTTGGTTGGTTGGTTGGTTGCGCGTGTTATCAGTAGTATAATAGGACAGTTTGGGCGCCACCACCTCCTCCGGCTCCCTCCCAGAGGCCTCCGCCTCCCTCGGGAAATTTGAATTTTTGGGGGAAATTTGAATTTTGGCGGGAGATTTGAATTTGTAAACAAAGCCACGTGCTTTTTGACAGCTGTCATCGACAACAACTCATCGCTAACCTCACTGCTGCCATCTTGACGGGCCTAAACCTCAGTAGTACCAACTTAACCTAACTAGAGCGAGATTTGAATTGGTAAACAAATCCACGTGTTTTTGACAGCCACGTGCTTTTTGACAGACAACAACGCATCGCTAACCTCACTGCTGCCATCTTGACGGGCCTAAACCTCAGTAGTACCAACTTAACCTAACTAGCGCGAGATTTGAATAGGTAAACAAATCCACGTGTTTTTTGACAGCCACGTGCTTTTTGACAGACAACAACGTATCGCAAACCTCAGTGCAGCCATCTTGACGGACCTAAACCTCAGTGCTACCAACTTAACCTCACTAGCGCGAGATTTGAATCGGTAAACAAATCCACGTGCTTTTTGACAGCTGTCATCCGCCATCTTTAAACTACAGAGCACCGTGCTGCCCTCTTTATCGCAGTAGCTGTAAATTCGTCACCTGTCATCCGCAGTGCTGCCATCTTGGCGGGCCTAAACCTTAGTGCTACGAACTTAACCTCACTAGCGCGAGATAAACAAATCCACGTGCTTTTTTGACAGCTGTCATCCGCCATCTTTAATCTATAGAACACAGTGCTGCCTTCTTTAGCTACTTACCTTTGAAATGTGGTGGCGGATAATTTGAAAAATGCTTTTTGACAGCAGCCATCTTTGAGCATCGTGCTGCCCTCTTTAGCTAGATACCTTTGAAATGTGGCGGCAGGCAATTCCACGTGACAGCAGCCATCTTTAATCAGGAGAGCACCGTGCTGCCCTCTTTGTGGCGGTGGCAAATTCCACGTGCTTTACAAACTCACTCGGACCCCACCGTCGGCTGTCTAGAGAATGGTTTTCTGTTGTTTCACACTTTAACTTACAAGCAATTCCTGGGCAGTTCCTATTCATAGACCACAGCCGATTCCTCCTACCTCCTTACCCAGTTTCATTCACTATCGTTCATTTCATCTGCATTCGTTCTTCAGCTGAGGTTGGCGTCAGAAAGAGCATCCGGCCGTAAAAACATGCCAAGAAACATCATCTCACCTCATCCCCAACCTCATATCAAGAATCGGGACATGCTGTGGATTTATTTATTTATTAGGAAGTTATACAAATCCTCTGTTATAACGCAGGCGGTGTTCATAGTTATCGATTGCTGTATTCAAATGGTACCTTATGGTATTACAGCAAACCCCCACCTGCTTGCATCATGCGGCCACCCACTACTTATCGTCTTGAGGGAACAAAAGAAAGAGGCTAGAAGAAGCCAGGAGCAAACAAAGCGAAGTTTTCAGGACAACAAGTTCGTCGCTGGAACAGGACAAGAAGGAAGAAGAGAGAAATATAAGACAATGAAACTAAAGAAGAAAGTTCCAAACAAATAATAAATGTCAAGCTAAAGGGACACCTCTAACTTTGAGCTATGAGCCATCTTTCTTTCTAAAGTCCCAGAAGAAAGTAATGATTTGTTGTCCCTCAGAGCTTACCTCCATGCATATCATACATGTCGTTAAATTTCTACTTAAGAATACAGAGCAACGAATTATCATTACAATTACTCTCGGGATAATAAGTCAGAAATTCCAGATTAACAGGAAGATGCACACACTTCCAGATTTGAAAATTGTCAGCAAGTATGATACAGCACCCGTACCCATATCCTAAATTCGGATTGTAATAAAAGAGCTCTATTTGTCATAATAACAAATTAAAACTAAACTTCTAAATTTCAAGATATTGCGGATATCCCAAAGTCACTCTGTGTAAAACTGCTATTTCATTAATATTGCAATCATTCACACGCTAAATAATTTCACCGCCAAAGAGGATTACAATGACTGGTATTGAAAGTATAGTAACGGTCACTTTTCTAATCTATTTAGGTGTCATTTAAGGATAAATTAGTGAAGAGAAGATAATAATTATTTAATTTTAACTTTAAATTTTATAACAGGTATTTTTCAAACTGATGCCATTGTGAAAACGAATTTCTGAGGGGAAAGATTAGGTATTATAAATTATAATTTGGACTGTCTAATCATTGTCGTGCAGTTTGGATTTTAATTTAAACATGAAACGTCACTCAGTTGCCCCCAACTAGAGTCTGCACAGGGGACAAAGTATTCCAATATACATGTCTTATAATCGACTAGCTGATGTTCCCGTGCTTCGCTACGGGATTCTCAGAAAGACTGACTTTGTGGTTTTCCTAACTGAAGTCATTATAGGTCATTACAGAAACGTCAGTAGAAATGTAGCGATTAAAAGCAATGTTATCATATAAAATACTCGATCAAATGATAAACTGCACATTTTCTCACTTATAACGAACAGTACCACGGTGTCGATCTACAGTCCAAAGTTCCAGAACTGGAATGACCAGCCCGCAGACAGCCGTGAACACTTTTCGCCATTATTCCGTTAAATATGCACACTTCTCATTCCAACCAGTGCCTCAGAGTAGGGATTGAATAGCTCGAATTCTATGATGAACCAGTGTGTTACGTACAGTCGTATCAGAAAGTTTATGAACCAGAGGAATGGCATGCTAAAGAAGAAAGTTATCTAACTCCCCAGCTACTTCCCACCAATAATCAGGCAGGCTGTTACACTCGGTACGACCGGGCGAGTTGGCCGTGTGGTTAGGGGCGCGCAGCTGTGAGCTTGCATCCGGAGATAGTGGATTCGAACCCCACTGTCGGCAGTCCTGAAGATGGTATTCCGTGGTTTCCCATTTTCACACCAGACAAATGCTGGGGCTGTACCTTATTTAAGGCCAAGGCTGCTTCCTTCACACTCCTAGCCCTTTCCTATCCCATCGTCATCATAAGATATATCTGTGTCCGTCTGTTACGGTGCGACGTAAGGCAAATTTAAAAAAAATTGACACTCAGCAGTAATCCTGTCTATCAGAGATGAATGGCAACAGAAGACACAAAGCTCACCAGAACAAACAATGGTCAACCTAATGTCATTGCTGATCAATTTTATGAGTTTTCTATATTGTAGGCCTTCACATTTAGTTTTCTTTCGACTCTGTGATCTTAGGCCGCCTTATAAAATTATTGATAGCGTAGACTGTAGTTCCTTATTCTCCGACTTTACATACCGATTTTCATTAAATCCTGTCAACGCATTTTCTCGTGACTCGGCGTTGATAAGGACGTGGTAACAAAACTCCAAATTCATGAATATCTCAGATCATAGCCGCTATAGTAACAATGTATAAGACGTAAATGATCGGAAATATAATAATATAACTTCAGTTATGTAGTATTTATCGATAGGACCACTAATAACATAATTATTTGGTAGTTAAATTTTAGGCCTGCCCCTAAACTACCATTTTATTTAGCGTGAATAAAAAAATGTATGGCCTAGATTATAGCGACTTATTCCTCGACTTCCCTTACCGAGTTTCGTTAAGATACGACCATTAATAACAAATATATGAGAATTAAATTATAGAGCTTCCCCTAAACTACCATTTCACTCAGCGTGAGTAAAATGATTTATGGCCTAGATTATAGCGGCTTATTCCCCGACTTTGTATACTGATTTTCATTACGATATGACCACT
Source organism: Anabrus simplex (assembly GCF_040414725.1). Classification (NCBI taxonomy): domain Eukaryota; kingdom Metazoa; phylum Arthropoda; class Insecta; order Orthoptera; family Tettigoniidae; genus Anabrus; species Anabrus simplex. Next base: position 276,201,598 of record NC_090269.1, on the reverse strand, counting down.
AATAATACAAATATTTGAGAATTAAATTTTAGGCCTTCCCCTAAACTACCATTTCAGTCAGCGTGAATAAAATTATTTATAGCCTACATTGTAGCGACCTATTTCCCGACTTTGTTTACGATTTTTATTACGATATGACCACTAATAATATAAATATTTGAGAATTAAATTTTAGGCCTTCCCCTAAACTACCATTTCAGTCAGCGTGAATAAAATTATTTATAGCCTAGATTGTAGCGACTTATTTCCCGACTTTGTTTATCGATTTTCATTAAATTCTCTTCAGCCGTTTTCTCGTGATGCGTGTACATACATACGTACACACATACATACATACATACATACATACATACATACATACATACATACACACATACCGACAGACAGACAGAAATTACTTAAAAGTAAAAAGGGAATTTCCTTGTTACTGTGGGCATGACTGATACAGAAATACCATCCTTTTTAAATTCTGAGCAATTTACAGACAAAACTCTTATTTTATTTATATAGATATGACCGGACGAGTTGGCCGTGCGCGTAGAGGCGCGCGGCTGTGAGCTTGCATCCGGGAGATAGTAGGTTCGAATCCCACTATCGGCAGCCCTGAAGATGGTTTTCCGTGGTTTCCCATTTTCATACCAGGCAAATGCTGGGGCTGTACCTTAATTAAGGCCACGGCCGCTTCCTTCCAACTCCTAGGCCTTTCCTATCCCATCGTCGCCATAAGACCTACCTGTGTCGGTGCGACGTAAAGCCCCTACCAAAAAAAAATATATATATATATATAGATATGATGAGAAATTAACGTTTTTCCATGTCATTCATAACTCTTATGATATACATTTGGTTCCTCAAACGTGCAATTAAACTCTTTACAGCCACTATGGCACCGTGTTCATAAATTTGTTATCCAATTTCAACAGCTTACAGAATTGAGAATGTATCGCAGTTGTGCCTGTACTTCCAGCCTTTATACACGTTAGCTACTTTTTTTCTTTATATTATGAAATTATGGGTTTTTATATTTCGTACGTTTCCTTATGAACACCCACTGGTTTGCTTTCAGAAACCTCAGTTTTACTTTGAGATTAATTATAAATTCAAGTGTCAAACCTTTTGGAATGGCTAATATATTTGTCTACTTAGAGGATCTATTGAATTATAAATTATAATTGAATTATGAACATGTATTCCACTTTCTTAATATTAGATCCTCCTTTTTAAATGAAAAAAAATGCTTTACAGAGTCTGTTAAAGTAATATATACAGTTTCCAGTCTCTTGCATATAATTTTTAAAAACACTACTATGTAACTGAAAAAACAGTTCATTAATAATAGTATGACATGTTTCAATCTATAAGTACATCCTCAGATTCTTTCAATTATTTGTCAACCGTAACTATGGAAATATTGCTTACGTAGTGTAAATTTGTCATTTTGATATTGTCATTGGACTGTTAATATACATAATCACATTTATTAAGTTGGTGAATATAGAATTACAGTTCAGGAAAATATTGGAATATTAGATCAATGCGTGTTTTATGTTAACATGTTTTGGTTTCAAACACCTCCACATTTAGCTCTGACTGTGACTTTCAGGCAGTACGAATGTGTTAACAAAGGACAATCGCTTAACTCGCCAGCCATTATTTCGATACATTGATGTGACCAGATCTTTCCGATAAGGAACGAGACTGTGCTTTGTATCCTCTCCGTGAACAATGAACGCTTTCACTGCTCTCCGCTCTTAGCTTCCGCTCTGGTGTAACTTAATCTCGCGAGTTAAGAGCTGTCCGGAACAACGTGATTGGACTAACAGCAACCCACCTGATGTTAACACAACACATGCGTTTCGTCACACTACCTGTGCGACTGAAAGCACTGGAGAGGATTTAGTTGCGAGGAAGATTTACCCTCCAAGAAACCTTTTAATGGATTCTTAACTCGGAGAGTTCTGAGAAGTAAAAATAATCGTCACAAAGCGAGTATCAAGAGGTGGGGTGACTCATTCAACAACAACTCCACTCCTACTACGTGCCCAGATAACTTCGCAATCCTGACAGTATTTCTTCATTATTTCTAAATAGCTTCTATTTATTTTGCAGTCCTTGATTATCGTAGTAAATATTCTTATGAAAATTAAAACTGTCAACCAGAACTCATACACCAACGAATAAAATAAAATTATACGCTTAAATAGAATGAGCCAATACGTTGGCTCGAGAAAATATGACCCCAAAATCAGAACATGAGCCAGGCTGGAACTTAACAACAAACAAACAAAACCACACATATCACCAAAACATTAAACAACAAAATAATGAAACAATACAAAAACAACCACTGGCTGCGTAATCATTTCTGTCCAGGTCAAGGAAAAACACGGGCGAATTCACATTGGTTTGCCGGGATTCAAACCATTGACCTTCTGTTGTTATGGTGGGTCGCTGAAAAAGAAAACCCTAAATACTTTATTTAAGAAAATGGGTTCCTACCACCTACATTCGTTAATTAATTACCTGACCTTACTTCCTGGTATTTAAAACAACCCTTAAAGGATTTAAACCTCCCTTATGGAAATATGAATACAGACTTGGTCAAATTCGTTTCTTTCTCCATCCAGATCGTTATTCCCCTAAAGAAAGCCATTCATTTAACACTGACAGTCTGGGGTTGACACATAACAGACATAGTTTGTCCCTCGCATCACTGGCTCAATCCCGTCGCCTCACAAGCCCTTTTAAATTATACAATTACCGAGCTCGATAGCTGCAGTCGCTTAAGCGCGGCCAGTATCCAGTAATCGGGAGATAGTGAGTTCGAGCCCCACTGTCGGCAGCCCTGAAGATGGTTTTCCGTGGTTTCCCATTTTCACACCAGGCAAATCCCTAGGCCTTTCCTATCCCATCGTCGCAATAGGACCTATCTGTGTCGGTGCGACGTAAAGCAAATAGCAAATATATATTAAATTTACATGAAAATCTCATACAATACTCTAAACGTCTCGATCTATTGAGAACATAAATCCCATCTCGTACAAATGTCGCTGCCAATACGTTTGGCAGGATAAACAAATCACAACTTGTAATAATCATATCGTTAAAAGGGACTATCTCGCTATCCAATTCCTGCTAACACAGTCTCAAGACATATAGACCGGGTTTCATAACCTGAGCACGCTCAAGGAAAAACAACTCTCTTCAAGACACACACACAAAATGACCTGTCATACATTTTAAAATTACTTCTCTAATAGTCAGGGGACAGGAGAAAATTGATATGAAAAGTGCTTCCTTACGGAAAGCTCTATCTAAATGGGGGGGGAGGGAAGAGGCGGTGTTGGATTCGAATCCCAGCGTCGTTGATAGTACACCATACAGCAATTTTCCAGCTACGGGCCTTATGCTATAAACTTCCTACTAATTTACATTTTTTTAAATCGAGTGAATTCCTGATCCAAACAACAGGCTCCAAAGACATGCATTAATGAGACTTTTTTTTTTTGCTAGTTGCTTTACGTCACACCGACACGGATAGATCTTATGGCGACGATGGGATAGGAAAGGCCTAGGAAGGGAAGGAAGCAGACGTGGCCTTAATTAAGGTACAGCCCCAGCATTTGTCTGGTGTGAGAATGGGAAACCACGGAAAACCATATTCAGCGCTACCGAGAGTGGGGTTCGAATCCACTATCTCCCGGGTGCGAGCTCACAGCGGCGCGCTCTTAACCGCACGGCCAGCTCGCGCGATAAAATTGTTTCTTTAATAGTTCCCTTACAGTAACAGTTTCCGTCACAGCACTTTATGATCTTTAATTCTACTGTAACGGAAATTGTTTTTCTAGGAGTATTTTGTGGTAATATTTTCTGACATTCTACTAACTGAATTTCGAGCCCCACTGTCGGCAGCCCTGAAGATCGTTTTCCATGGTTTCCCATTTTCACACCAGGCAAATGCTGGGGCTGTACCTTAATTAAGGCCACGGCTGCTTCCTTCCAACTCTTAGACCATTCCTATCCCATCGTCGCCATAAGACCTGTCTATGTCACTGCGACGTAAAGCCACTAGTAAAAAAGAAAAACTTCAAAGATCAAAATGTAGATATATATGGTTTATTTTAACTGGCAAAGTTAATAACACGTGTCCCTGTCTTACACTTAACCAGTGAAATACATAAATGACATAAAAATATATAAAATACTGAATAAATGAAAAAATAGACTGAAACAAATTACTATGGTACTATGGTATCCTGCTGTACATAAAAATAACTATTATAATACAAAATATAAGTTAACATTTTGCTTCCTACGAAGAAATTAACATACAACATACAACAACTTACAGTTAATAATAATAATAATAATAATAATAATAATAATAATAATAATAATAAAGATAAACCTACTAATATTTACAATTAATTTGTCCAATTCACTAAATATATCACATTGACGAATGTTACAGTTTTCGTGTGTTAACTGTGGGTGAAAAACATTACAAAATGGGGGTAGGGATAAGGATAACTATGCAGGAAACCACAGCTGAGTACTTTCTAACACTATTGGTGAATAATAATAATAATAATAATAATAATAATAATAATAATAATAATAATAATAATAATCTAATAATAATAAGAGAAGAACCACCATGAGGAGAAGGAAACGAAGAAGAAGAAGAAGAAGAAGAAGAAGAAGGACCATGTTGAGGAGAAGAAGAAGAAAAACGAAGGAGAAGAAGAAGACTATCGCACTGCGAGCTCGTTTCATAGAGATATTTTGAACACATACTTTTAAATCTTCCGTGGTTTGATATCCCTCTGACCTGCTGCGGAAGGAAGTTCCATTCACGGCTGGCCACAACAGTGAAGGAATTGTTGTAGGTTGAGGATTTATGCTTAGGAATAGCGAGCAATGTCGAGCTCAGCGCTCTGGTGTTTTTATCATGGTGTTCAGAAATGCTATGAAATCGTTCATACAGGTAAGATGGGGATTGCAAGGTAAGGATTCGGTGCAATGAAGTCAGGGTATGCAGCTTACGTCTGTCTTCAAGGCGTAGCCATCCGAGGTCGACGTAAGACTGGGTAACATGATCTGAAAATTTCAGATTACATATAAATCTTACACAGGCATTCTGTGCACGTTGCAGTTTATCTCGAAGCTCGGTTTTCACATCTTTGTAAACTACGTCACAATAATCGAATATTAGAAGAACGAGGGTTTCAACTAGTTTCTTCTTTAAACTGAACGGAAAAGTAAATTTGAAATTGTTTAATGCGTGCAACGTAGCAAAAACTCGTCTACTCACAGATATTATCTGATCCGTCCACGAGAGGTGCTGGTCAATGGTTACTCCGAGAATTTTTACGCTCTTGCAAAAGGGCAAAGCTTGATTTTGAAGTTGTACGTCAGGGATGGACATGCGGTAATTACTGGAAATAAGTCTTGGGTGGGCAATTACTATAGTTTGGGACTTTTTTGAGTTCAAAATAAGTCCATGCTGGGAAGACCATTTACTTATGGCCTCTAGATCCATGTTAATTTGATCTATTGCTGTCGAAACGTCTGTTGGTTTTGCATGGATGTACAATTGTACGTCGTCAGCATAGACGTGACGTTTACAATGTGTCAGCTGTTTAGCTAGGTCGTTGATATAGACAGAAAATAGTAAAGGAGCAAGGGTTGACCCTTGTAGGACACCTCTTTTCACATATTGCCACGAAGAAAATGTACCTTGATTGATGACACGTTGTTGACGTTCGTGTAAATAAGCTCCCGACCATCTCAGAGTACTGTAGGAGAACCCTAGGTGATAAAGTTTGGATAGGAGCAACTCGTGGTCTACAGAGTCAAATGTTTTGCTGAAGTCCAATAATACTAGGATAGTCAGTTTTTGCTCATCAATAGCCTGTCTTATATCGTCAGTCACGCTTAGTAAGGCAGTACATGTACTGTGATTGCGTCGGAAACCTGACTGGTGAGGGTCTAATATGTCGTGGTCGTTGAGGTAATTGGTGATTTGATTTTGCGCAATGTGTTCGAGTCCCTTGGCTACTATTGACAGTATATTTATAGGTCTGTAGTCACTGTTTAGACTAGATTTTTTTCTTCGGTAAAGGATGCACCAGGGCCATTTTCCAAACAGTTGGAAATACACTATTTTGAAGGGAGAAATTGTATATGAATGTCAATACTGGAATAATAGCGTCGATAATTTTCTTTAGCATTATAATACATATATTGTCCACCCCTGTGGATTTAGTTTTAATTCGCATGATAGCAGCTTTCACTTGTAGGGGTGAGACATAACTAAAATAAAATTTGTCTCTGCCTACGGGTGGTGTGTTGTAATTTGCACACAAAAGATTTTCTTTTGCTTCTTCGTTTAATTGTACATGGGAGGATACGAAGTTATTATTCAATTCATCAAGAGAAACTTCCAAATCGTCTACCTTGTCCGGTTTATTTAGTCCAAAATGGTTGATTGACTTCCATAAAGTAGCGGGTCTTACGTCAGGTTTTATAAGGTCATGGGCGTACCGTAGTCGAGCGTTTCTTACTGTCTGAGTCATTTTATTACATAGTCGTTTGTAATACATAAAGTTTTCCTCTGTCGGGTAATGTTTAAATTTCATATGAGCTGCATCCCGCTTAGCCATCATTGCTCTAATATCATCATTTAGCCACGGGGAGAGTCTTTTACAGACGCGTGCTGTTCGTATAGGGACATGTTTGTCAAAAATATGTAGTATAATGTTATTGAAAGTGGTGACCATGTCGTCAATATTAGTTTTATGTGTTATCTCCTGCCACGGCATCGAAAAAGCGTCTTTCAATAATTTTTCGTTGTTAATACGGCTATAGTCTCGGTAAGTACGTACTTAGGTTTATGTTTGGGGCATTGCAGTGCGTAAGACATAAAGATGATGTCATGGGCTGACAGTCCGGGAGCAGATGTCTGGCCGTGATGTAATACTCTGTCAGGGTTGTTCGTTACTATTAGGTCCAGTAGTGTGTGTGAAGTTTTAGTGTGGTGAGTGGGAGAAAGTGGGAGGACCGCCATGCTGCATGCCGGAAACGTATTCAATAGATGGGTGGCTTCGGAAGAATCTGGATCTAGAAGGTTTGTATTGAAATCTCCCATCATTATAAAATGTTCGTACATAGGTAGCAATCTGTTAATATCCGTCTCTAAGTCATTCAGACGGTTTGTATACAACACCTACCAAGCATTTCACAGTAGCGACCTGTATCTCTATGAACATGTACTCAGGTTTACGATAGTACTGCTGAGGCGACTGACAGATAATTTGAGGTTTCAAGCGCGAAGAGACAAAAACACAGACCCCACCTCCCCTTTTGCCAAGTCTGTCATTTCTCAGAAGGCAGTAGCCAGGTAATTCCAGATTCTTAGCCTGATGTTTGACTTTCAACCAACTTTCACTGCATAAGAAGATATCAAAGGACAATGGAATGAAAATCGCTTTTAGTTCATCTATACGAGTTTGAGAAACTAAACTCTGGGCATTAAGGTGACATATGTGAAGTGCGCTTTTATGTCTATTTAGGGCTGACTGGAGAATGTGTGTTGTAGCTTCAAGGGGTGGGGTTCCGGTCAATGGACTAGCAGGTGGACAGGTGGAAGGGCTGGGTGGGGAAGGGGAAGTGTGACAAAGAAAAGTATTGCTATGGTCAGAGGGATTACTGCTGTTAGTGGTATGCATTGCCAATTGCTAAAATGAAAACTAGCTAGAAGTAGAACACAGCATGCGAATACATCCAATGAATAATCAGCAATTTACGTATTTTAGATAGCTAAATTGTCTATAATAATAATAATAATAATAATAATAATAATAATAATAATAATAACGTGCAACAGCAGATTAGGCGTACAGAATAACTCGAGTAGGAGCTTATTCTACGTAGTGTTGATGTTAGATCTATGTAGACATAAATACGGGGGCCTGACTTAAATTAGAACCAGTTAGGAAAATGATTAAAGAGTAAGTCAATGGACAGATGGTAGGATAAGAAGACAGATAAGCTAATGGATATTTAGATCAATTAATACGGTAAATGGATGGATAGGTAGAGAGACAGATGATAGATAGATAGAGAGATAGATAGAGTTTCTTAATCTAAATAGAAAGATAGCTTCTCGGCTGTGACTTACGGTAAAGGATGGGAGTAGACTCACGTTGTCAAGTGATAAAGCAGCACTGCAACAGAACCTTATGCCATAGGAAGTTGCTTTAACTGGCAAACTCTTAATTTCATCCCGTCCGCCTTCTTGATTATGATGTCTCCTGAATCAGTCCAAGTGTTTCTAAGTCCAAAACGCTGGATTGCTGTCTTCAAGGTGGACATTCTGACAGCCGTAAGATCTTCACGGATTGTTGTAGATGATCCTTTCAGTTTCCTTTTCTTCGTGAAGACGTCCTGACGTGAGCGATAACACACAAATTTCACTAGAACAGATCGTGTTTTTCCTGGAGATCGAGGTCCTACTCTGTGACACCTATCGATGTCATTAAGTTTCACATCTGCACCTACTGCTTTGCACACGTTGAGCACTAGTTTTCGTTTGAACTTCCAGGAATGCCGAAAATTCTTACATTATTTATCCTGCTATATTACTCCAATGAATCACACTTAGCGCCCATATCCTCCTTCAGTTTGCGGATTTCCGCCTCCTTCTTATCAAGTTTTTCAATTAACTCTGACAACGCTTCGATATTAAATTTTAAACTTTTTTCAAATTCTTTTATGACCACTTCCGTTATGCGGGTCGAAATGGCCTGCACAATTTTTTCAAGGAAGCTGTCCGAGTTAATGAAGTCGTCCAGCGCGCACTTCACGAGGCGGTCTACGTTGGCAGCACTGGTAATGGCTGGGCTTCCAACTCCGTTGTTTCGGCGACGCATTTTCTTTACAATGCGAATTTGGAAGAAAAATAAGATCAGTACCAACAAAACGTGTGTGTATATTGATTGGTAAATACAAATATAACACTTCCGCAAATTTTTGTCACTTTCACTGCTGTATAACACCTTCAAATCACTTGATTACTGTGGAGCCTCACTCACTCACGTCCGTCGCCAAGCATCGACAAGCCAATGTGAAGATACAGATCAGGAAATAATTATATTTACCATCCAAAGAGTTTGACGATTATTACTATACTTCGAATTGCTATTGCTAGCTTGAAGCAGGTCTTCAAAGAGACCTTCGTGCGATGGTGGGCGGCATCCGCCGTGTGTGATAAACTGTTTGTTAATATCATATGTGTGCTGTTTGAGTTGCAGGAATGCTGTGGAGGTCGCAAATATCCAAATTAACTGTTTAAGATTAAAATCACTCGACTTGACTGGGAATCGAACTCGGGGTCCCAAGGACTGAACACCTATACGCTGATCACTCAGCCATGGAGCTGGACAAGGAAATTTGTATCCTCGTATTCCTCAATCCTGTATGGCTCCTTTCAGACATTTCCTTAATGGAGGTGAGTTGCATGTATTTTTAATTAAATACAAGCCCTCCTCTCAATCTTAAATCTCTGGTAGAACCTAGAACCGAACGTTGGCCTCCGAGGACAGCAAATAAGAGTGCTAACCCTTACACTGCAGAGGTGGACAATTAATTTGAGCAAAATAAATAAATAAATAAATAAATAAATAAATAAATAAATAAATAAATAAATAAATAAATAAATAAATGTCCGCCTCTGTGGTGTAGTGATTGGTTTGATTAGCTGCCACCCCCGGAGGCCCGGGTTCGATTCCCGGCTCTGCCACGAAATTTGAAAAGTGGTACGAGGGCTGGAACGGGGTCCACTCAGCCTCGGGAGGTCAACTGAGTAGAGGTGGGTTCGATTCCCACCTCAGCCATCCTGGAAGTGGTTTTCCGTGGTTTCTCACTTCTCCTCTAGGCAAATGCCGGAATAGTACCTAACTTAAGGCCACGGCCGCTTCCTTCCCTCTTCCTTGTCCATCCTTTCCAATCTTCCCATCCACCCGCAACGCCCCTGTTCAGCATAGCAGGTGAGGCCGCCTGGGCGAGGTACTGATCATTCTCCCCAGTTGAATCCCTGACCCAGAGTCTGAAGCTCCAGGACACTGCGCTTGAGGCGGTAGAGGTGGGATCCCTCGCTGAGTCCGAGGGAGAACCGACCCTGAAGGGTAAGCAGATTAAGAAGAGGAAGAAGAAATAAATAAATAAATATTTTTACAAGTTGCTTTATGTCGCACCCACACAGATAGGTCTTATAGCGACGATGGGATAGGAAGGGGCTAAGAGTAGGAAGGAAACAACCGTGGCCTCAATTAAGGTACAGCCCCAGCACTTGCCTGGTGGGAAAATGGGAAACCACGGAAAACCATCTTCAGGGCTGTCGACAGTAGGATTCGAACCCACTATCTCCCGAATACTGGATACTAGCCGCACTTAAGCGACTGCAGCTATCGAGCTTGGTAATATAAAATAAATAAATAAGTAAATAAATAAATAAATACTTATTAGCGATATAATATTATCGCAACTTACTTTAACTAATACTGCACAAGTCAGTTTATTCCTCTTGAAACCAGTTTTAACTATACTGTAGTTCCGTCAGCTGAAGGCAAAGGAAATGTTTTTTCTTGTATTGTTTTTGCAATTGGCTTTACGTCGCACCGATACAGATAGGTCTTTTGGCGACGATGTGATAAGAAAGGACTAGGAGTGGGAAGAAAGCGTCCGTAGCCTTATTTGAGGTAAAGCTCCAGTATTTGCCTAGTGTGAAAACTGAAAACCACGGAAAACCATCTTTAGGGCTGCCGACAATGGCATTTGAACCCACTATCTCCCGAATGCAAGCTCACAGCTGCACGCCCCTAACCACACGGCCAACTCGCACGATTAAATTGTTTCTTTAACAGTACCGTTACAGTAATAGTGCTCTTCATAGCACTTAATGAGCTTCAATTCCACTGTAATGGAAATTGTTTTTCTAGGAGTACTTTTTGGTAATATTTTCTGTCATTCTACTAACTGAATTTTAAAGCTACCATATTAAAGAAGTATTGAATGAGCACAATTTAATATAATGTTACGATAGCTATAAAACACCTCAACCACTAGTCAAGTTGCTGGCTGAGCTGTGGAGATACAGAACGCCCTGGTAGCTTGACCTTTGACGCTGAGTAAACAGAAACAAAACTCAATTGTTCATATTACAAAACAGGGGTCCATTTCCATTTACTTATTACTTGAAATTTGGAACAGAACCAAACTTCGTGATTGTCGGTATGATGAACACATTTCGTGACACCATTTGAAGCATTTTGTCCCCATAACCCATTTCTGTCCTTTTGTTGTCCTGAATACTGTTTCCCACAAATGTGAACTGTCACATAATCTTCGTCGTAGCTTTCGTCATCGGTAGATACGAGTGAAACTTTCGTTTTCTTCCTCAGTGCCACATGAACTTGAACCACATGCCCTCGTTTTTTTTTCCTGGGTGGTATCGTAGTTGATGTTCCTGGCTGGTCTTTAGATTCAGTGTTTAGTCGTTCCTTAACCTTTGATTCTAATCTTTCCTTCCGGAGTTTAAATTTGTGTCGTTGCTACAAGGAGGCCTTTAGGTGAATTACTGTCACAAGGAAAAAACTTCCAGCTCTGGGAGATGTGGAAGCTATTTTTTGAATACTAACTCCATCCCCGAGACAGAATTGAGGGCCTTGAAGGGGACAAATTTAAGACTCTAGTAAATTATAAACAATTCGGCTGCTCCTGGCTCAACGATGAAAGAAGCAGAGAGCTGGAAGAGAAACCTCATGCATTAATTTACAAGTACTAATCACAAAATGTTGAAAAGCTTACCTAGAGTCATGAGATTAGTATTCTGAATTTTAATCAAAATTATAATTAACTTTTCCTCGAACTGTTATTGAAAAATATGGTGGTAAACGACAGAACATTACTATCATCTCACTGAGAAAGCTCAAAGAGATGGTTATGAAGTGTTTCATTGACCTGGAAACAGGTAGCAGCACTATCCAAGACAGATAAGAAAGAGAACGAATTTCTGGCACATTACCTTATAGGTTTAATAGTAAGTGATACTTAGGGACACATTACATTTACGATAATAATCCCCAGAAATTTAGCCAAAAATATTCATTCATTCATATCCTAAAGGCAAGACCTTGTCGCTGCAACCACATTTGTCTCTCCTCTGCTGAGCGTAAGACAAAATTTGTCACATCATGCTTTCAATTACAGATCAAACACCGAAGTCTAGACTGCAGTATTGGGTGGGGAATGAAAGCATTGAAACAACAACAACAACTGCAGTATTATTTGTTATAGCAATGCTCAAAATATTAGTAATGACGTTTGCTCCAAACAGCTTAAATGTCTGGGGGTTTTGGAAATACGAAGGTTTCAATACAGCATGTAAAAGACAAAGGGATTATAACCTGGTAAACCTAAAAATGAAATCACGCCTTTAGAGCCAGTTCGTTAACAAGTAACATGTCCATTTAATCAGGAAATACTTCATGGCATAGAATTCTAAATAAATCTATTTTTAACGTTACGTCTTTCGTAAAATTAAAAATGTTATATCATTCACAGTATACAAAGAAATATATTGCACATTTTGTGACCCCAAAAACAAAACACCCGTACCGTATCATGTTGTGTTGCGTTGTGTTGCGTTGTGTTGTGCTGTATTGTATTGTGTTCGTTCTCGATGCAGTGTTAACATACATACATTATCACTATAGAATGTTATGCCTTTCAGCGTTCAGTATGCAAGCCTCTGTGAATTTAACAGACGTCGTCACAATCCCCTATTTGCAGCTAATGCTGTGGCCTCATTTAGTTCTATACCTCTTATCTTCAAATCGTTAGAAACTGAGTCTAACCATCGTCGCCTTGGTCTCCCTCTACTTCTCTTACCCTCCATAAGAGAGTTCATTATTCTCCTAGGTAACGTATCCCCCTCCATTCGCCTCACATGACCCCACCACCGAAGCCGGTTTATGCGTACAGCTTCATCCATCGAGTTCATTTCTAAATTAGCCTTTATCTTCTCACTCCGAGTACTCTCCTGCCATTGTTCCCACCTGTTTGTATCAGCAATCATTCTCGCTACTTTCATGTCTGTTACTTCTAACTTGTGAATAAGATATACTGAGTCCACCAAGCTTTCACTCCCATAGAGCAAAGTTGGTCTCAAGACAGACCGATGTAAAGATAGTTTCGTCTGGGAGCTGATTTCCTTCTTACAGAATATGATGATCGCAACGCGAGCTCACTGCATTAGCTTTACTACACCTAGATTCAATCTCACTTACTATATTACCATCCTGGGAGAACACACAACCTAAATACTTAAAATTGTCCACCTGTTCTAGCTTTGTATCACCAATCTGACATTCAATTCTGTTGAATTTCTTACTTACTGACATAAATTTGGTCTTCGAAAGGCTAACTTTCATACCATACTCACTTCACCTATTTTCAAGTTGCAAGATATTAGACTGCAGGTTTTCGGCACAATCTGCCATTAAGACAAAGTCGTGAGCATAGGCCAGACTGCTTACTACATTTCCACCTAACTGAATCCCTCCCTGCCATTTTATACCTTTCAGCAGATGATGCGTGTAAACTACGAACAGCAAAGGTGAAAGATTACAGCCTAGTCTAACCCCTGTAAGTACCCTGAACCAAGAACTCATTCTACCATCAATTCTCACTGAAGCTCAATTGTCAACATACAGTATATACCTTTGATTGATTTTGATAATCTACCTTTAATTCCATAGTCCCCCAGTACGGCGAACATCTTTTCCTTCGGTACCCTGTCATATGCCTTCTCTAGATCTACGAAACACAAAAACAACTGCCTATTCCTCTCGTAGCATTTTTCAATTACCTGCCGCATGCTGAAAATCTGATCCCGACAGCCCCTCTGTGGCCTGAAACCACACTGGTTTTCATCCAACCTCCTCTCAACGACTGATCGCACCCTCCCTTCCAAGATGCCGGTGAATACCTTGCCTTCACTCTCCTGGAAATTTCTGCTACGTGCTACATTTGGTGTCGTTTAAAGTGTGTCCCCATGGAAGAAACCTTGCCATTTCTCTCACATTACTACCGAAGTTATTGATTTACAATTATAATTAATTATGTCTAAATGTTTGGATGCATTCTGGGTTTCCACTGACACAGTAAGGAAACCTCGCTTGACGATGTAACTTCTTGCCGTCATCTTACAACTCGTATCTTGACAGCATTACATTTGATTTACTAGGAGTTGAATGATTGCCAATGTACGAATTATCAAGTCGTGATAGCCATTACTGGTACATTTCAAACTACAGTTTACATATTACAGTCTTTACATTAAGAAAGTATCAAGAAACTAGAATAGAATTAGGTGGTGAAGGATTATATCTTACATTTCATAATGTATTGAATCAAGTGAATCTCGATTATTGCTGTTCATCTTGTAATATTGTTTGTCTTAGACCTTGATTCCCATAGGGACCTGAAATATTTGTCCCGAATGAGTGAATAACAGCAAAGGTGAAAGATTACAGCCTTGTCTAACCCCTGTAAGTACCCTGAACCAAGAACTCATTCTACCATCAATTCTTACTGAAGCCCAATTGTCAATATACAGTATATACCTTTGATTGATTTTGATAATCTACCTTTAATTCCACAGTCCCCCAGTATGGAAAAAATTGTAATTACCTTTATATTAGAATTGCTGTTTGTCTTAGTAATGTTTGGTGTTTTTTCATAAGTAGCAATGGTGAATCATACTAAAGTATTCCCTAGTTTATTTTTAGGAACAAATTGAAAATGACTTCAGCTATATTGATATCTTCTTTAGTCTTCACAAATTTACCTTATAATCAATAAAATCGAGCGGTTAAGTAAAGGGTATTATAAACATTTTTGTTTCACAGAATTCAAGAATTTGTACTACATCCATCCACTGATGTGATATGATATCAAAAAATGATGCAGTGTAAGAATTTCGAGAAATAATATTGATACTTTTATGTTGCATTTCATGAAAACATAGCTTGTCCTGTGGTTACGCGTCATATGATCAGAGAGGGATTAAATGTTTCCATTGTTCAAAAGTGATAATGCCGATATCTGCTCCCATCGTTATTTATATTCCCTGTCTCAACTGAATGAACACCATTAACGGATTATATCATAATCTAATTGAATATTCCCGCATATTACAGTCATCCATAAGCCATTCGAGCTGGAAAAGCTTACAGTGTACAGTATTCGCTACTTCATTTAGCTCAACGTTCCCTCAATCTGTGGCTCGTACACGATGTTAAAGAGCCTGCTCCTAAGAGACCTATGACACAAAACCTAAGGACATAAACTGTAAATCTTTTTATTGTTATTTAATATAGCTTCTGTAACTTAACGTCCAGAAAAAACATAACATTTCAAACGGTAAAGTTTACAACAGTCTACTCCTGCTAATTCCCCTCTCCACAGTCTATACATAATTTACAGCAGTGTAGTTCGTAAAAATGACTCCTTAGACTTCAACATGCCAATGAAAACCTTCATAAGAGAGCCTCTAAAAATGAATAATAATAATAATAATAATAATAATAATAATAATAATAATAATAATAATAATAATAATAATAATATTTGCTTTACGTCCCACTAACTACTTTTACCGTCTTCGAAGACGCCGAGGTGCCGGAATTTAGTCCCGCAGGAGTTCTTTTACGTGTCAGTAAATCTACCGACACGACACTGTCGTATTTGAGCACCTCTAAATACCACCGGACTGAGCCAGGATCGAACCTGCCAACTCGGGGTTAGAAGGCCAGCGCCTTAACCGTCTGAGCCACTCAGCCCGGCCCTCTATAAATTGTTAACACATTTCATTCAGGTATGACTTCCAGACGACAAAGTATTGTAAATAACTGCCAAAATCCATTCTAAAAATAGAAAAATAAATATGTATGTGAGTGATGTGAGAGCAATATTGGGACCGTTAAGCAGCCTTAAATTAGCAAAGCAAAGTCACCTCTGTACAGGCTATGAAGGCCCTTGGAGGAGTGGAAGGTAAAGGGTTCCAACATTGTTAACAGCGGCACGTGATGGGATAGAGTTTAGCTCCACGCCCAGCCGCCTTTGTCCCCAGGAATTAACCTGGTACTCGTTGTTGGTGTAGCCTGAATGACCCTCAGGGCCATAAGCACCTCCGGAAGTGGAAATCTCGTTTCTTAAATTTTACGACTTCCTGACGGGGATTCGAACCCACGTCCTTCCGGGCGAACCGAGCACGCCTTTACCGCCTCGGCCAGGCAGCCCCTGCCTTAAGTTAGCAGTACTTTGAAACCTTAAATACTCTCTTAATGAGAGTAATTACGACACTCGATGATTGTGGGTGAAATAACAATGAAAATATATAATCAGTGACAATGAATATAATAATAATAATAATAATAATAATAATAATAATAATAATAATAATAATTTTACAATTTGTTTTACGTCGCACCGACACAGATAGGTCTTATGGGACGACAAGAGAGGAAAGGCCTAGGAGTAGGAAGGAAGCGGCCGTAGCCTTAATTAAGGTACTGGTAGAGCCCCGGTATTTTACTGGTGTGAAAAAGGGAAACCACGGAAAACCATCTTCAGGGCTGGCGACAGTCGGGTTCGAACCCACTACCTCCCGAATAATAATAATAATAATAATAATAATAATAATAATAATAATAATAATAATAATTGTACCGGGAGGTACACCTCTACGCCGCACATTTAAATCTTGCGCCTAAAAGAAATCCTCTACAGGAGAAACAGTGAACTTGAAAGCTAGACCTACTTAAACCTTTACTCAGAAGATGTCACTGCAGTAATTTGACGTAATTTTGTTATTGTGAAGTTAACTGCGTGAATTTCTACTTGTTTTTGTTTTCCATTCATCAAGAAGTTTGGACATCCTCTCATAGATGTCACCGCTAAAAAATCTATGATCATGCACCCTGGTGCGAAGTGAAGGAACCTTCTTTGAAGAAGTTTTGTGTTCATAAGTTTTTTTATGCTCATTTGTTTTTGGGTTGGCAATATTTATCTTTTCTTTCCGCCAGTTTTGAATCCAGCCAATCCCTAATTTTTGTGATTAATTTCCAACCAATCTCGTATTTCTTCTTCGGCTTCGAGTGTAACTTTTGATTGTAACCAATAAAATTCTTGGGTGTTGTAACGGTTCAAATCCCGTTACAAGGTGATATCTGTATTCTATTATTATTATTATTATTATTATTATTATTATTATTATTATTATTATTATTATTATTATTATTATTATTATGTCCGTATTATTATTATTAATATATCTGTGGGATTGCTATTATTGTATTATCATTCTTATTGAATTCCATTCTGCAATGCTTGTCGCTTGCGTGATTGTAGGTAAATGTATATATACGTGTGTGTAGATTAATACTAAAGACATGTACAGTGGGGATTGCTGTATATCAGATGGGGATATGACGTTGCTGCATTGTGCAATACTGCTGGCGTTTCTGTCAAGTCATTGCTACGTCATCGTGCTCATTTAGCGGTGAGCTCACGGTCTTTGAGATACCTAGGGAGCCCCGGGGGATTTTACCATTGCATGTAATATCTGTCGCGAGGTGGGAGTAGATAATAGTTATTTCTGGAGGGTACGTAGGTGCGTCAACCCAACGTCTATAAGAGGTGGCTGCATATTGTAGCGTCAGTCATTATTCAATTGGAAGCAGAGGCCTAAGTCGGTCAGTCAACGAGTGTGAACGAGATGGAGAAGACTCAGTGAGCCATTAGTCTTTGGTCATTGAGAGAGTGAGGCTACAGTTGGTCGGTTTCTTAGTTGAAGATACGGACGGTAAGGCTTACCACGAAGTCATAGAAGGATACACTTGCAATGAACTCATACCATACAGACTTACAAAGAAGTCATATTGTGCCATATCATACATGCCCCAAAGATTAATTATATAATATGGTCTAATAGTGTGCATTTAATATAAGCTGGAGTCATGATGCGACCGAGAAGTTGCGTAATGCAGTATTCGGTCATCGGGTGACATCAGTAATAGCTTCTTATCTAAGCATAG
Organism: Anabrus simplex; assembly: GCF_040414725.1. Taxonomy (NCBI): domain Eukaryota; kingdom Metazoa; phylum Arthropoda; class Insecta; order Orthoptera; family Tettigoniidae; genus Anabrus; species Anabrus simplex. The sequence continues at coordinate 276,183,437 of NC_090269.1, read as the reverse complement.
CAACAGTGAATATGTCGCGTACTCCGTATGAGTCAATCGGGGATGCACGAGAGTGTTTGAGAGCGGCCGATTATAAAAGGACCAATCACAGCCCTGGAAGCGATATGGCAGAATGAAGGGATTTACAAAACAAATTAAGTCAGTCTTACCAACTTCTAAATTTACAGTGCTGCACTACTCTTTATTTTATCAGGCAATTTGTTATAAAGCTAGACTCTACGGTTTTAATATGAAAGAGAAGCCAGTTAAACATTAATAGAACTACCTGTAGACAGTTGCAATACTTAATTTGAACTAATAAAATAATTAACATATTTTTATTGAATCAGCGCTTTGTAGAGTAGTGGGTGAGCAGTAACGTCATCACGCCAGTGGAATCCCCTAAGACATGACTAATACCGGGAGTTTGGTGTATATAGTAGCCTCTGGACATGGAAAGTCACTCTGCTTTTGAAGTGTGAACCGCGCGGGTCGGTGTTTTTGATATTAAGCCAGTGGTATAGGAAAGTAACTTTTTTCTAAGTGACCAGTTTGAACATATGAGTAGTAAACTTGTGAAGCTGAAACGTTTTCCTTTCTGGAAATATGCATTACATGAATGCAAGTGTTAGATTGCAGTTACGAGTGTGCATAGTATATTAACAGAGCAATTACCTTTGCTATATAAATAATATCAGGTATTACGTATGTCAAAGTGCGGTGGTGACACGGGATAATATCAATAAAACGATAGTTACTGTCGATATTTCCGTACCCGTGTATGCGTAATTTGCATACGGTTTGTGCAAATACCGTGTCCGGTACGCGTTCGGTTTCGCGAAGAACTCGTACGAACCGTCGTCATCGTATCGGTACAATTAAATGGTGTGTGCGAAGCACTATTACATAATGATGAAGAGAGAAGAAAAGACTTGCAGAGTATTTGATAACGCCATGCAGTTTGGTGCAATAATGGCGTAATTTGCTGGACGCTGTGGCCTGGAATCATGAAGAAGCTGAGACGCTACCAGTTAAGTTCATTTTAACTATAGGCATGCTTAGATAGAAGAAATTAGGCTAATTCGATCCCAGTGTAATGTAAATGTAAATGTCAGTCTTGTTGTGACTGAGCTATGTTGTATTTTTATAGATTAGTGTCATGTTTCAGGGAAATGCATGTTTGGAACCCTGATTTTTATATTTTACTTTATTACCTTTTTATAAGATGGGAAAGAGGGAAATGATTAGGTGTAGATGAGGATATATATGTCTAAAGGTAACTGTGTATTCCATTTTGGTACAAGATGTAGACTCTTTTAGTATGAAGGCTACACAGCCTAAAGTTTGGTCTGGGAATAAAATTTAGCAAGGTATTTTTTTTCCTGCATGTGGCACGTTTATAGGAGTACATGGCAGTGATGACGAACGTAAAAGTGCACCGTCGAACTAATATCTTCTAGATCCGCAGATAGAACTAGCTAATTGGTATTGAGTTATGTTTTACGAGAAAAAGGCAAGATTAGCCTAATACTGAGATCACAATGTGTGAATATCGGAAAGATATAATGGTGTCAGCTGCATGGAAAGAGAGAGGTTTGATTTGCCTCAAGTGTTCATTATGATTGTGAGAATCGAACTCACGGACCCCAAAGTGTTAGGCCAGATGTGTTGAGTATCATATTGAACCCATGACCTTTGTGCCCTAAGAATATTATGCATTATATAACGATTAAATTAAAAGTTGGATTCTTGATAGCATGGATTTGACACGTGACGAGGGGGTGATTACCTTCGGTCCCACGCTATGGGGTACGTGACGTCAACCACACGTGTCGACGGCGGAAGAATCTCTAGTCATTTTTATGAACTATTTCAAAGCGCGTGTACACGGCGTGACCACGCCAAGTCAAAAAAATATAGTGCCTATCAAAGGAGGTCAATCATCTCACAAATCGAACCCGTAAAATTTTTAAATGTCCATGAACACTATCGTCAGAAATGTAGCAAGCATGTAGTCACTTTCAAAACTCTTGAAATTACAGTTTAGGTAAGTCAGAAAATTTAGAGAAATTTTCTTGGCGGCACAGGGAGAGACCTGAAGAGAGGGGGTAACTGCTATAAATATGAAGGGACGCCATGACGAAGCTTCCTTCTCCGGCATTTGTGATACAAAGCGGACGAAATTGTTGATCTGCTCTGCGAAATCAAATCAACGAAAGTAGACTGAGTTCGACTGCAGATTTTAGCCATTGCGGCTAAGTCTTGACTCCATGGGGAGATAGTTTTCTTGAGAGAAATAAGTGTATCAGATAGGACGGTCAAAGTACTGAAATATTCTAATGTGATTAAGTAATTCGTGTGCGGGAATAATTATAATCCATCGTGTGCGCTCCGCAAACAAGTGAAGGGTATTTCTTTTTTTTTATGCTTTATTCCAGGAAACCTGAAGAAACATAATGAGATGTACAGCCATGAATGTAAAGATGGCTAAATAAAATGCCAGGGTCACAGGTGAGCCCTATGACGAACAATGGTGTGACTACATAAGGTAATGTGACTTTCCATCTTACTACCTCTTATATCTCATCTCGTGATTTCTAAAAGTGTATTTGCATGGGGATATACGACGCAGTGGTCGCCCTACTAAGTTTGGTAAATGTGAGAGTACGACTAAAAGAGTCATTTGTTTTATTTTCCACTTGGATAAATTTTTGAAGTCTAGCGAGTGCCATATAATGTTGTAAAAAGTTTTTGAATAGGGTTCGGAAGTGATATCACGTCCAATGTAGATCGTCATCCGTGTGAGTGTACTGCCTATATTTTGTGATGTCAAAGTAAGATGTTCATTCGATGTAAAATTCTTCTGACTGCAATTTGACGTTAATAATAATAATCCATGGTTACTCATTTTCAATCGAGAGGAAGAGCGCTGTCGGGTGAGAGCCAAGGGAGATGAATTTGGTCACGGAGAGAAACGTTCTTTTTTTTTCAATGCCCATTTTAAACTATGTCTGACTGACAATAAAAAGATCTAGTAGAATGTTTCAGTCATTTCTCGTAAAAATCAAGTTATTAAATACGATATCATTTATGCGAAGTTATTCATGAGTAATGCATTGTGCGATATTAGATGTTGGGATTTCTAGTGGGGATTTTATTCCAGTTCTTGGTCGATGATAATTGTGGAGCTGGGAAACAGAGGTTAGTTTTGTGAATCAGGTTAGAGTCCTGTCATTGAAGCCGGGATATGATAGCCCGAGGAATATTTATAATGTTGGGAATGGAAAGAAATTCATAGAAATCTATAGCGGTATCAATTGGCGACGCGTATAATTAGTGTGGGCATCTTGAAGCATAATCTGTGCATTTTGTTGGTTAGAATATCGTATTTGTTTAATTATGTCGGCAGAGTTTAAAGGGAACATTTTGAGAAGTCAGTCAGGTAGAACGAACCGGGTGGTTTATGTAACTGCCAAGCGAGCATGGGGTGAGAGACCTAAGCGGACAGCGGGGATAATAACGGGAATAGGAGTGGAGTCGAGATTGTGCTGTATTCTCGGCCAGGAAAACGTTAAAATGCTGGATTTAGTTGAAAATTCATAGCCGGTAATGATCTAAGTATTGTGAAACACTGTAATTGGGGACGGAATGAACATTTGAAACCATGAACTTTGAGTATAAGGAACAGAGTAACCCAATTTCAGGGTTGTCCAAAATATAGAGCGATGGTCGTGATTGATCGGTTTGTCTGTGAGGGGTGTGCAAAATTCATAATGGTAATGACGAGATATGACATCGTAATTATATGGCGAGTTGTTTGGTTGGTACGTAGATTATTAGGATATCCAAGTGTTAAACGGTTAGGATTAGATTAGATTTTAAAGTGTGATATCACGATACGAGATATATATAGCTGGACATGAATGATGTAACAAATTCTTTTCCAGCCAGATAAACATCGCAATATTGAATTCACATCACAGCTGCGTAGAAATTTGTGAGGAAACCAGAGTCCGCGGAGATGAAATTTGTTGTTTGGTAATATTTCGTTAAATCATTTAAATTTATTAAATTATTAAATTCAGTGAAACCGCATTTTGAAATAACTTTAATCAAGCGAATAACTTGGAGATGCATTCTGGAAATTTTAGTTTGTTGTCTGGGGAATATTAAAATAAAGTAAAGATTAAAGGGACATATCCGAAGGAAATGGATTTTTCTGCCACAAAGTTTGTGAGCATTGCTATTGTTGTAATTATTGAACTTTGATTGATTGAGCAGTGAATGTGCTGGGGATAGTAAAGTGGAACTTTGGTCATCAACCGATGTAACTTAATTGTGTTTAGCCTTCAGCCTAGAAACTTGGATGGTCAGGGGGTCATCAACCTCAGTGACTTAGATTAGGGCCATATGCCATTGTAGCATCATTTCCTTGCGGTCATCATCCACAATGACTTTAAAGTAACTTAAAAGATTAGAGGTCGGTCCATGACATAGACGCAGGTCACATCGATTCAATTAAGGGTCCATGCCGTAGAACCACTGTGTGGCACACACCGATTGGACGGCCTTAATTATACTCAGAGTCCAGAGTTCGTGTTACGAGGGCTGGACCATAACGAATCACTATGATGGTACATGTGATCTCACATGGAAGCCGAATTTAAGGATTTCCAGACTTTCCTTTCTTAAATGATTAATAATTGAGACAATGGTTTCTAGTAAGAATGCCCATCAGGCAATTACGTTAAAGTCTCACACCAGTGTTCTGACATTTATGTAAAAATGATTGTGGTGTCCAGTGGACACAATTGACTATGACATCGTTGACATAGTAAATTACTTCATTTCCCTGAATAAATAGGAATCTATTAAATAGACCTTTCATTCCAGTAGATAGATTAGAATTAATGAACCCTACCTTTACCTCAGCAAGTGAGAACCCGAAACGACCCAAGAGACAGATCTCATGAGCTTTGCTGATAGGTAAGGAAGGTAGGTATCCCTCAATATGGACCTAAAGGGTTCAATATCTGCAAGCCGTGTTATATTGGAATATGTAGTTAAGGCCATAGGAATGTGTATTGGCTCTTTAGTGGGAGTTCGTGGCCTTGTGTTAATTAAATGAACAGAGAAGTGAATGGCAGCGTAATTTATGTTTTCAAACATATTAGAATTTCTCAGGCAAGATTTACCAAACCAATTAGTTAGAGTCTTTTCTGGCGAAGTAAGATGTCTCATAGCTGGAGCATTAGAAGTGTTCCGTGATTTATATTACAGCGTGCTAGTGAAAGATCAACAGACGGATAGCTGAGCCTGGAGTTCGGTGTTCTTTTTATATGAAGGAGTCTAGTATCTTATTGTTTATATTTCAGATATTGAATACACAGATGATATTATTTTTTTATTGCATGTCATTACAGGTTTCTCCGAGAGTGTTTTTTTTGTATTAATTTGTGTTACTTGGATTGTTGTTGATTATGTCATGGCCAGCGTTGAAAAGATTTGTTCTTAAATATGAGTCCGAAACTCATTCTATTGGGAAGCAGGCTTCTAAGCCATCCAATTTATAACAGAACGGTCTGTTAAGTAAATTCAGTGTAGATGTAAGCTAAGGTCCCTGAAATATTGATTTGATGCTAAGTGATGTACATATAGTTTTATTATGGATCGGATTTAGCATAATTTTATTCTGTCGCGGTATGTCCTATAATTATAATTTAAATGATATCCGTCAGGATGCGTTAAAATGAATTTAACTGCGTAAGTCGAAGCGAAGTGTGAATTTCTTCCCCAGGTCGTTGCGTTTATTTGTAAATGTTTTCATTTTGAAACGGGACATTGCCCGTCCTTTGTAAATTGTTGTAAATTTATGTTAATTATGTGCTCGGCACATATTAATTTTTTTTGGCATTTATTTGAGCCATATTTTAATTATTTTTTGTTTATCTCGAATTTCAATAATGTTTATTAGTCAATAAATCCATCTTACCCCTTTATTTTGTATTTTACTTCGGAAATATGATACTGTTTCCCGTTCATATACCCATGGTATTATTTTATCCTGAGATTTTTAATTTATTTTAGCCCGATCAATTTTTTTTTAGAACCGAACACGCAGCTCTCCGATTGGCGCCGGTAGACTGTATTTCAGACGGGAACGGTACAATATGATATGGAGAAGAAGCAGTCACATGGATACATCACCAAATTAGGCGTGACACATCTACAGTAAACACCAGATCTAAGGAATATGTCGTAATTACACTCGAAGTGTTGAAGGTACAGTCATGTGAACCAGTGAGGGATATATTTCGTATAAATTGTTAAATGTCCGGTCAAGAAGAATTCAAATTCATGCCTAGTTTCTTTCAGTTGTAATGTCATAATTTCATATACATATCTGTTTTATCGCAGCAAGACTTACTATTTTTAATATACAATTTAAAGAATATATTCCGTTCTACCAAATGAATTCATAGTATTATTTCAATGACAGAGTTAGCTAACCTCAAATTAAATGGGCAAACCGAACGCCAATCTCCTTTTCCCAGAACTTATATGGTATGTTGTCAAAAGTAAGCTTATTACCCCACACCCTAGAGATAGTCAAGATTCTCAGTCTATTATTGCTGCACTGAGTTGTGCTGGCGCCCTTCAAATAACGTATGTGTAAGTAAGCAGGTAAGAAGTAAATGTGAGTACAAGGTTCAACGATTGTGTATTTTATTTAATGAATATTAATTTTCATATTTTCCATTTTTAATGCAGATATTTCAGATTTTTCAAGTTAAATGCAGTTTGATATGTTTCAAAAGATAGTCAAGTAGTAAGGAACTTACAGTGTGTCTTGATTATTCATGAAAGGTTTCGAACGTTCCCCGAGGGTTTATAAACTGCGGATTTTCACGTCTCTTGGCCATTTGATTAACATCTAACTAAGTGTGTGTGTCAAGCAGTAGGTGGGAGGTGCCTCTTTCATCAGGCAGCAGTACTCCGACAAGATATGGCCACTTAACATCTTCACTTTTTCTAGCTCCGCAGTTTAACCCGAGGGAAAGGTTCGAAACTTTAACTATGTAACCAACTTCTTTAAAATATAAATCTCCTTTCGGCTCATGTAAAAATTTCATAAATCTTTAACTGTAATCGGGGATAGAGTGTGATGCACCCTCTCGAGCTCCCCTTCATATTGGTTTGAGGTGACCGTTTTGTAACTGGTTTTCTTCCTTCCGTAAAGTCTTAATTTTTCTTATACGAGTCACCTCAGTAGTTTGGGAACTGCCCCTGTGTCATCGGCCTAATGCCCCTTAGGTTTTAAGAAATCTGTTCTATGAGTGCAAGTACTCGCCTCCATTCTATTTGTGTGTCGGGCCATTTACTTAACCATTATTCGTATTCCATGAAGGCCCAGTAGGTTGGGTACAAGACACCCCTGTTTCATTTTTTGTAAGTTATGCCTTGATGGCAAGTAATTGTAAGTTTTCTGATAATGCCTTGAATAGGCTTGAAAAAACAGAGCGTGTGAGCTCTTTTCAAGGGTTGTAAAAGTGCCTCTGGGAGGCTTGATATTTGAAGATGGGAGCAAGTGCTCCAGGTATTAGGGGCTTTCTGCCCTTTGAACAAATTTGTGCTCGTCTGTAAAAAATTTGAGCTGGGAACTCAAAAATTGTAATACTAGGACCTTGAAGCCCAAGAATGTTAAAGTTCTGGAATCTTGGATCTTTCTTTCTAAATTGGTATGTCATTGTTATCTCACTAAGTGAAAAGTTGTTAAAGTTTTGTTGTTTTTCGAAAATATAACCTTTGTTGAAATTTTAAATTAACTGTGACTTTGTAGTTAGACCCATTCATCCCGGCACCTTCTTTCACCTCTGCTGGTCCACGGGTAGCCCTGTAACAATAATAATCACCATCATCATCATAAGCCAAAACTTTAATTCAAGTTGTCTTCGCGGTTTTAGTCACAAGGCTCTGAACTTACATTCGGGAGATGTTAGGTTTGAACCTCACTGTCGGCAGCCCTGAAGGTGGGTTTCCGTGGTTTCCCATTTTCACACCAGATAAATACTGGGGCTGCATCTTAAATAAGGCCACGGTCGCTTCCTTCGCAGTCTTAGCCCTGCCCTATCCCATCGTCGCCATAGTACCTGTCTATGTCGATGCAACGTAAAACAAATAGAAGAAAAAGTCGAGGAATATGTGTAGAAGACAAAAATTACACCACATTTACAGTAGATGTTGGTCGTCCTTGCCTCTGTGTTAAAGGATTTATGTTTGCCTTGCCCTCCCCAGCGAGCTCTTTCACTCGGTTCACAATGCGATTGTAAATCTCAACTGCATGAAATCCATAGGGTCTGTTTCTTTTTTCCTATTTGTTTTTTTACTTCGCACCGACACAGATAGGTCTTATGGCGACGATGGGACAGGAAAGGCCTAGGAATGAGAAGGAAGCGGCCGTGGCCTTAATTAAGGTACAGCCCAGCATTTGCCTGGTGTGAAAATGGAAAACCACGGAAAAACAACTTCAGGGCATGGTCTGTTTAGACACTGATCGAGTAACTTCTGGTAACTGTAATTGGTATCTGGTAACTCCTGTAACTTCTGGGACCGATATTCGGGGAATGTTATTTTTCAGTGGTACTGCCGCGGGATTTTCACCATGGCGGCTGTAGTTAGAAACCCAGGCAATGAATTTTGGATTTTGGAAATTAAACCACACAGCTCGGTGGTTCGGATTCCACACAAAACTGGAGATTGCGTGGCTATGACCGCGAATTCAACAGTCCGAGAGGAAACATAATATTTATTTGGAAACATCTCAGAATTAATAGTTGGTATAAAGTATATAGCAATTTTCTAGAATGGAAAAAAAAAGCGTTTTTCACTCTATTCTCAAACCTTCACTCTGTTCTATGCAGTAGACCACGTGATCTTGTCAAGATCCGGGATTTTTTCTCTTTCTCTCAGATTCTTTAAGGCTATAAAAATGCATAGCGTGGCTTCCTTGGGCGGCGTTGTAAAGTCAGTGCCCAATAGCAAACATTTAGTTCGTGTCCAATATAGTTACTAGTGGGATTTAAAGGCGCTCGAAAGCAAAGTTTCCGACGAGGCTCTGCTTGATCTCGTCTTATATTTCAGTGCAATTGCAGTTCGTCTATTTTAACAGAGAAATGGTGTTAGCGAGTAAAACGGTAATCGTATTCTTGAGCGAAGAACAGTATAATTATGGCTATGGTTTTTCTCAAATGTATGGATGTGGGATGTGATTATTAAATGGACAGTCTGGAAAGAAAGATGTTTCTACCTAATGCATGGATTTTCGTGACATTTCCAGAGAATTTCCTGTAACTAATAGAAAACGTATTCCCAAAACCTATTGAAGGTGTCATTTTAAATAGTCGATGAAATAATAGTTCTTTTGAAAATTTTAAATTCATTTTCCATTGAAATGTTATTGAAAATTTGGAATGTTGTCGCTACCTCTCATATATGAGCGGAGGCAGGAAAGATATGTCCAAAGAACAGGATTTTTAGAATCAATTCCAATATGATTCGTACACTTAGATAATCGCCAAAATACACTGCCTTTCAAGGTATATTACATACATTTAGAAATACACTTTATTTAATGAATTTTTGTATCAATATTTAGGAAATAATTATTTATACTACCTACTCTTTATATAACTATGATACATATAAATCATGAAGGTTTTGTAAAGGTGAACAGAATATTACAGGAGAAAAAATAAAATTAAGTTTAATTCAGACAAACAAAGTGAAATACAGTATATAAAAGCGGAAATTTTAGAAAAGCAAAATAAGGTTAGATGTAGTTTGCTCTGCTGAATCGTTACCTCAAAATTTCCAGAACCATATGTTTTCACCAAAATGACAGAAATTAAAAAAAATTCCGGATTTTCGCCTTAAGGAAGGCTAAACGAAGAAGGATAGATGCTCTTGAATTTTGGTGTTTGAGAATACATCTGAGAATTCTGTATTGTGCGAAAAGATCTAACCTGTCAATCTAACCTCGTAATGTGGCCAAAGTGCTGTAATGTCAATAGTTATCCCTCCCAAGAGCAGTCTGGGTTAATCTAATCTGGAAAACAACTCAAACTGCTCCGTTAAGGAACAAATACTGACATTGAAATTCTTGGGCAACAAATATGAGGAAGCATGACACACCTGAAAAGACAATGGAGACTTGTGTACTCATCTGTAACGTATGGCTGTGAAAGATGTTTTATTAAAGAAGGCTGAACCACAAAGTGCAGTTGATCTTGTTGGTGAGGGAATATTGTATAAAAAAATATAGTAATTTATAATGGCAAATGCGGAGAACAGATCTCATAACTTCGTGGTCTGTTGAATAGATATACTTCATCTACTGATGTTTATCTGAAGGTAATCTGTGAGATTGGGCAGAGTCATGTAAGTACTGTAAATTCACTTTGGACTATGTCCACGAGACAGCTTTGTATTGAGAGAGCAAACTACTCTTAAGATTAAATGTTTGACTTCGCTCGAATTTTGTTTCACTGTCACAAGGGGTTAGTCTCTCTCTTTAAGATTAAATGTTTGACTTCGCTCGAATTTTGTTTCACTGTCACAAGGGGTTAGTCTCTCTCTCTCTCTCTCTCTCTCTCTCTCTCTCTCTCTCTCTCTCTCTCTCTCTCTCTTCATTTTTACCCTTCACAGGGCGTAGTGGCATTTGGAGAGTTTAGCCACTCTGATCGATCTATAGCCAGTTACCAGACCTCGAATAAGCACTTCCCAACAAGTGTCCGTATCCGATCGGCTCATCTCATAATTGGTTGTCCCTGAGGTCTCCTTTCTGGTATCTTCCCTTCCTCTTCTACCACCATCTTATCCATGACTTCCTTCCTCTTTGAAATATGGCTAAAGTATCTCACGAATTATCGGCTGATATCCTCCACGAGCCTGACCTTGATTCTGAACTCTTCAAGAACTGAAGCGTTCGTCCAGTGTTTTGATGTCCAAGATAGGCGCAGGACTCAACGGTAGACCACACATTTCCAGCGCTTCTTTTTTCTATCAGTTGTTTCAACTGTCCATGCCTCAGCGGTGTAGGTGACGTTCGGAAATATCGGCGCATTTACCAGCTTCAGTTTCGTATTCTTGTTGATGGTCCTGTTCCTTCATACAGTATATTACTCAGCTAGGCAGTCACCACGCAAGCGATGACAAGGTGTCTCCCTATCCGTTGTTAGAGACTAAAGTTCTTAAGTACACGAATCTCCCCACCGCCTAAAACTCAGTTACCCTACTCATATAGGGCACGTTCCTCTTGTTCATCTCAGTGCCATGCTCCCTGCTCGTTCTTGTCAATCGATCCATAACCATCTCCAGTTCCCTGGCACTTGTCGTTATGATGAGTGTGTCATCGGCTGATAGTTTTGCCTCGCACTCTGAATCCACCTTCCTCGCCATGTAGGACCTTCGTCGTGATGTTTTCAGAGTAGTTGTATAGTATAGGTGACAAAATGTGTCCTTGCCTGACTCCATCTTCAGTCTTGAAGGTGCTGGAGAACATTTCGTTGACCCATACGTTGGCTCTGTTGTTAGTGTAGAGTGGCTTAATCGGCTGTGTGAGGTAATCTGGAACTTCCATGTTCCGAAGTATGTACCACAAAGGCTCCCGCTTCACAGAATAGTCGACAAAGCACATGAATGTTGGGAGGTTGTACTCTCAGCCCTACTCCACGATCTGTCCAACGTTCAAGATCTGTTCCGTTGTGCCCTTGCCAGATACAAACCCACCCTGCTCTTCAGCTATTTGTGGCAGTAGGAATGCTTTTGATCTCTCGTTGATGATGTGGAGGGGCGTAGAGCTAACCACTTTGCCCTACCAAGTGCAAAGGTTACCGGTGCGCATACTGTGTACCGCCTACCCAGTAGCCTAACAAAACTACACTTAGAAATTAACAGAGAATGATCGCAGTACAGTAACGCGATCCATAAATATCAGCAAAGTATAGAACGTAGTAAAGCAATGGTATTGACATGCAGGTTCGATAGATGGTTCAATGAATGGCAGACTAAATACTGTCTGAATTAAAAATCCATCTTATCTTAGATACAGAAAGAAACCTACTAATGCTAAACATTAAAAGGCATGTCAAGATAATTGTTAAACACAAATTTATTATTGATAAGAGATCTGAAGGTAAAAATGATACAGTAAAATCAAGACATGTATATTTCATCAGGTCAAAGTATACAGTCTGGGATCTTACTTATATTTCCACTGATTAGGTAACAACAAGCATGTCACTTCATAGTCAAAACTTGTGGTATTACTTCATTTCATACCTTTTGCCAAAATAAAGGTATTGGTGCCCCGTCTCATACTTCAAGACACTTAAAACCGGCTATAGCAATTGACATATTCAACCTCGTAATTAGGAACAGGGAAAATATATTTGACGAAACAAATTGCATGAAACTCTCTAGAAATCAAGACCAAGTACTACTTCAAAAGATACTATATATAATAATACTTTTGTCTGTACATTGTCAGAATTTAAAAAGAATGATATATCCGTATCGGTCGTGTTCACAGAAATAGGGAAATGCGCTTTTTAATTTTCCGTCATGTCTGTACGTATGTATGTTCGGACATCACAAGGAAATGGTTGAAGAGAATTTAATGAAAATCGGTCTCCAAAGTCGGGGAAAGATGCACTACAACCTAGGCTATAAATACTCGTAATTTTATTCAGACTGTGTGAAATGGTAATTTATGGGAAGGCCTAAAATCTAATTCTAACATATTTGTTATTAATGGTCCTATCGATACATGCTACGTAACTAAAGTTATATAGTATTAGATTTTCGTTCAATTATGTCTTATACATGTTTACCGTACCGCCTATGATAACAGAGATATTCGTGAATTTCAATTTTTGTTGGTAAGTCCATATCAACGCCGAACCACGAGAAAATGGATGAACAGAATTTAATGAAAATCGGTGTGTTAAGTTGGGGAAGAAGTTGCTACAATCTAGGTTGTAAATAATTTTTATTCATGCTGGATGAAATGATAGTTTAGGGGAAGGTGCCTAAAATGTGATTTTTTTAAATACCTATGTTATTGGTCATAACGAAAAGTATTACTTACCAAAATTTATAGAGGCTGCCTGGCCGAGGCGGTAAAGGCGTTCTCGGTTCGCCCGGAAGGACGTGGGTTCGAATCCCCGTCAGGAAGTCGTAAAATTTAAGAAACGAGATTTCCACTTCCGGAGGTGCACATGGCCCTGAGGTTCACTCAGCCTACACCAAAAATGAGCACCACGTTAATTCCTGGGGGCAAAGGTGGCCGGGCGTCGAGCTAACCACTCTACCCCATCAAGGCCGAGGTTCCGGATAGTGGAAGACTTTACCTTCCACCCCTCCAAGGGCCTTCATGGCCTGTACGGAGATACTTTGCTTCCTTACCAAAAGTTATACAGAATACAAGTTCCAATCATTTATGTCTTGTACAGTCTCACCGTACCGAATAATGAATTTAGACTTTTGTGCTTAGTCCATATCAACGCCGAGCGTTGTTAACATGGACATAGTGTTTAATCGTGTAAACTGGCGATGGTTTTTGTCGTGATTGTCTTAAGGTGTAAAACTGCGTGGTCATCGGTCCGTATCGACAAGGAAAAATGTAAAGATTATTGTAAATATGAAAAAAATCGTATAGCAACAATCGCTTGAGGGATAAGACAAGGGGGAGCTATGAAAGAAGGAAGGATTGTCTCTACATTAGATGCTCTTATACCCCAGAGTCACAAGGAAATGAAATGTGAAGGCCTACAATATCGAAAGCTCATAAAATTGATCAACAATACAGTTCTATTGAGAATTGTTGTGATGTGATTTGTCTCTTCTGCTGCCACTCACCTCCGATAGATGGGATTACTGATGTGTCCCGATTAAAACAGCCTGCCTGAATATTGGTGAAAAATAGCTCAAGAGTTAGATAACTTTGCACATTCTATATGACAGTCTCATCAACGGTGGGTACCGCAGCTAGTCAACAATAATGCAAAGGAGAATGAAAAAGGTGGATCGACGTTACCCAGGGAAACGATGTCAAAGAAGATAAAAAGTGGACAATTAACTGACTGGTTACCACGCCCAAAATTGCATGTAAAATAGCCAAAGCGTAAAGAAAAGTCCAAGGAAAATTAAAACGACAAGAGAAAAAGTTAAAGGGACTTTAGTTAAACTAAAATAATTCCGTCTGCTTCAGTTAGTAAAAGATACGTTCTATTTTATTCTATTTCTTGCCAAATATACAGAAACCATACTAATATACTCGTACACACATATGCGAAATACAATAAACGTCACAACGTACCTACAACATTTTCGGGGATAAACATAGTCGAAAGAACCCCATCATTTATCGACAGAATCTTATAAGCAAAGTCGCTTACCAACACAAAACTCACTCCTCCACCACACGGTCAGAAACCATATAGCCTCGATAATAAATACCAAACAGGCATTTACAAGTCAGGCTAAAGACCAATATTTAGACGGTCCATAAGTCAAGTAGCAAAACAATCTCCGACAACGCTAACCACATCGTGAATATCATGTAGGCACGTACCACACGTGCGCCACACTCTACAAGAGTTCGTACCTATGTTATTACTAGGGTTCAGATGTTTAAGATCTAAAAATAGCCCAAATAAGCAAGCAAATATGACTTCAAAAATGACGAAATATGACGCAAAAATTACAAAATATGCCCCGAAAACGATTACTCTAAATATGGTCATTTTAAAATAAATTATAAATCGAAATGGCAATTCCTTTGAAACAAATTTGTATTCGTTATTACTTTCATATTGATTTTCTGAATATACATGTTTAGCAGTTATTCACAGTCAATTGTTCTTGATTCACTTATCAAACATTTGTGAATGCATACCTAAGTTCGCTAAGATTATCAGATCACACAACATTTTGAAAGTTAGAACATGTTTGCAACCTGAATCTATAGTTGTAAATACAAAAAAACTAGAAATCAATCTACTTTTTAAAATATTTTGGAACGTTTAAGCCCAGATTTCATTAATATTATTCAAATGCGTTGAAGTTTAAATTGAGTACCACGAAACGAATTAAGTAGATGTCATTCAATACAATACGGTAGGGCGGCAGGGCCTATAGTGCAAACTCACATACGTTTTTAATTCTTATCCGCGGCTGGAATTGAAGTGTATGACAAGATCCGTGTTTTGTTTTTATGTTGTTGTTTTTTGTTTTTTTTTCAAGTTGCTTTACGTCGCACCGACACAGATAGGTATTATGGCGACGATGTGACAATAAAATACTACGGGTGGGAAGGAAGCTGCCGTGGCCTTATTTAAGGTACAGCCCCAGTGTTTGCCTGATGTGAAAATGGAAAACCATCTTCAGGACTGCCGACAGTGGGGCTCGAACTCACTATCTTCCGAATACTGGATATTGGCCGCACTTAAGCGACTGCATCTATCGAGCTCGGTCGTGATTTTGTGAACACTTGTTCGCATTCGGTAACTTGAAAATGATTTTGCACAGCTACAGTTGTTGTCAAACCGCCGAAATATGACGTTTCTACGAAAATAGCTAAAAATATGACCTTGTGACAAAAAATAACCTAAATATTATGCATTTATATGACAAATTAAAAAAAACACTTAGTTCTGACCATAATCACCTGATTTTCACCAAAATCAACTCGGTCAAAAAATAGAGACAAAGAAAAAAATATGACTTTTCCTAAACATCCGAGCCCTAGTTATTACTGTACATGAAGCGGCGTGAACCACAAAAGGAGGGTGAATTAAGTTATCGCATGTTATAAGGAACGACGTTTAGAATAAGGCTACAGTCAAGCAGTAACAAACCAAACCAAAAACATAATCCAAGTAATACAATCAGGCTTCAATGGCAACCAGCCAAAGCTACGAGAGCTTCAAATCGGGAAAGAGAAAGAACACAACGAGACTTACAGGATTACCACAGTAAATACGATTAGCAATGCATCTTTTCTGCGCGAATCCAATACTTCAGGCACTTTAAATCATGTATATGTGGTAATAATAAAGATGGGCTATCAGGAACACTTCAGCTTCAATCTTAACTCTTCAGACGAAGCTAAGAGAGGTACAAAGAACATAAAGACCGAATGGTAAGAATTGAAAAGACGTGAGAGGACACCAGCGCTATCTTGCGATACCGCAGCTAACGAAACAGTGAACTTAGCACATAGTGAATAAATGATAGAAAAGAGTTCAAATACTCGGATCAGTAATGTGAAGTTAATTTAAAATAGCATATATTGAAACACAAGAGCGTTTCGAGTGGAAGCCTTTCTTTACCTTCCATCTCTCCCATGGCCTTCATGGCCTGTATGGAGATGATATTTTGATGTGGAGAATAATCTATCTAGTCTGAGGGAACAGTGCCAATGTGTGAGCTCGTTTCTTGTAAACAGGGATGAATATTGACTCACAATGCTCAGGTGATCTTTTCTCCTTGTCCCATACCTTCTTGCAGAGATGGGCCGATGACCTTCGATGTTAGGCCCCTTTAAACAACAAGCATCATCATCTTGCAGAGATCTAGTAACGCATATACCCCTTCTGTACCCACGGCCTTTAGGGTCTCACCAGTGATTCCATCCACATCGGGAGATTTGTTTCGTCACAGTTGTCAAATTGCCTCCTCAACTTCCGATCTCAGGATTGAAGATCCCTTGCTTTCCAGTAGGCCACCGTGGTTTTTAGGGTTCCTTGATGGGTCTCGCTTGAACAGGGCTTTTCAGTAGCACTTTCACAACTCCAGGATGCTTTCAAGGTTCGGTTTTCTTGTCCCCATTTTAATCGCAGATGGTTTGTTACTTAACTCTTAATTCCCTTGCCAGGTATTTCACTTTATTAAAAATGTCAATAGATTCATAACGCTCTGCATGTTGCTCCAGTTTATGGCAAAGGTCTTTGACTTGTGCATTCTTGTTATTTTTGCTCCCAGCTTTGATCTCCCTGTTCAGCGTCCTCAGTCTCTCCTCAACGTTTTCATGAGCATTAACATCTGCCGGTATTATAATGAGGGTTTAAACTGAAGATTGAGTTAAACTGTAACTTGAGTTTAAACCGATGTTGAGTCTTATAATGGCCAGCCTAAGTTAAACTGAGGTGGAGAAGGAAATATACGATCTTGGCAGCAGTGACTTGCGAGAAAAGATGACTATCGATAATGATTTGTTTACTTCTTGTGGGTAAAATGGCGGATAAAAGCAAAAGCCGCTTTCCTAATTTTACTTGGAAGGAAATAGAATTGATTGTGTAATTAGTACAGAAATAAGTTCGTGAAACAGTGGCCTTATGAATTCTTCCGAAATCTGCCATTGTAATAAACATACCACCGGAGGCATAAAACCGCAGTGATATTAGTAGCTGACTGAGGGGTTCTACAGCATGATTTCTGAAATAGAAGGAAGTTACTTTATTTTCTAAAATTTACAATTTTGACATTCAAACAGTTCAAAACGTCATTTGTACATTCTTACCTTTTCGTTGCATGTTTTATTCTGGCACCAATTTGCTGAAATAGGGTTATGACAGTCTGTTTTGTAAGCCTAAACCTATTTATAAACTATTTTTCATTCCATATATGAAAGTGACGTCCCCTTGCTCGGAAAACTCATAGTGCCCGTAGTTGTTCAATAATTTGAACAACTTCTTCGTCATGGCTTAGTATTTCTACAAACACCTCAAAAATATCTTCGAGATCAATTCGTTCTGGCATGTTGTAAGGTTATGTTTTCTTAAACTTCAGTTTAAACGGTAGATGAGTGGCAGTAAAATTAATCTCTAGTTAAATTTAAGATTAAGTTTTATAATACATGACTAAAGATAAACCGAAGTTTAAACTGGACCAACAGTTTAAACCTCTATTATAATACCGGCCCTAAGTGTGGAGTCCGTAATCCAGTGCTTTTACTTCACAACTATTGCGGTTTCGCACTTCATTGAAGCTTTCTCAAGCCAGTTCTTTACTCCCTCCCATGTCTCGTCGATGTCTTGTTTCGCCTGTGATCTGACTTATTTTTGGAGGTTGTGTTGCAGTTCAGTGGGGTTCGTGACACATATTCGCATTCTCCGCCCACCCTTTCCGATGGAATGAAGTTTGAGAGAGCAGGTGGCATTGAATAACTTGTAGTTTGAAACATAGTCAATACCTGGATTTGCTTTAACGTTACTGACATAAATGTTCTCCATCACCTTCATACTAGCACAAAATCGATCTAATTCTTGTACTTATTCTGGCTGGTCCAGATGGATAATCGGCGTGGGTGGTGCTGGCACATCGTGTTCGTAATTACTAGGCAAATGTTCTCACCTCTCATTTCTCACTCCTAGTCCAAACCGTCCAACGACATTTCGAAGATGTGATGATGATGATGATGATTATGATGATGATGATGATGATGATGATGATGATGATGATGATGATGTCTCCAAGTTGTCCTGTTCCATACTGCCTCCTTTAGTTGTTCCAGGGTGAGGATTGTGTCTGTTTTAATGGTGTCTAACCAACGAGTCATGTGGCGACCTTGTATTCTTGTACCACTGGTGCATCCTACTTTGACATTGAAATCCCCTAAGATATGTCTTTATGATTCTATCGAGTTCTTCTCCCACGTGCTTGCACAACTCTTGAACCTCTTCGTGTGATGCATCTGCAATGTGTATATAGACTTGCAGTAGGTGGAAATTTTCCGAACTAGCTTTCAAGGTCATTTGTATCAACCTATCGTTTATAGCTGAATAGCATAATATATAATTTGTTATCCTCTTGTGTACCAGTATCGCCACTCACTTTACGCCAGTCCTCTTTCCTCCTGAGATTATGAAGTATCCTTGGTCCTTTCGATGGGTTTCGGCAGTGTCGCATTTGTGGATCTCCTCCCTCATCAACATCCACCTAAATCTGTTCGCTTCGAATCTGGAAAGTCTGAACTATCTGCTACGGAGTTCAACAATACATGTACCAACCAAAACATTTCCAATGGAACTAAAAGATATTTTAATGAAATCCGTTTCATAAGAGCATCTGATGTCAAATTATTTTGAGAGCAATATAAATGTAACGAGAAGTCTATTTTGTATGTCCATCATGAAATGGTAGTTTAAGTAAATACAGGTATAATTAAAGTATTGAATTTTTTTTTTTGTGTGTGTTTTTAAGTTCCGTAAAATCACTGAAGTTCCTGAAACTTCCCACATTATTCCAATTGCTTAAAAAAAGAATGTTCTATTTAAAATGCAGGAAGAAATGTAATCATACAAATAAAAGATAAATATTGGGAGCCAAGAGGATGAAACTAGAAATGAAATAAAATTAGTCACGGTATTCCTAGGAGGATTGACAGTATAGAAGCTTTAAAAGAAGTATAATCCAAAGTGCTATGGTCTGCATGTGTACGTATATGAGACTAAACGTACATATGGGTTACTTTTATACCATACAATATTTCATATTTTAGAACCTACGGTAAGATTTGAATCCAACCCTATGCAATCTGTACAAATAAGTTAGGAAAATAAGGTGGTGATCCCATATTACAAAGATAAATACCACGTTAACGATATGGAGGTCATCGGCCAGCTATCTGATGCACGTGGAACTATTCCTTCTTCCCATGTAGAAACCTACAGGAGAAATTGCATCTGTAACAAGTTAAACTGCACTACAAAAGCAGGCCTGAAAAGCTCGGCTCGTATTATTCGTAATCCATTTATATCAAAACAATCAACTTCTCTACCATATCTACCATTTACGACAATATACAGTGTAGAAAATCAAACTGCTGGGCATAACAATTTAAGATGGGGAATCGGTGTTCTCAAATACTCTCCCTACTGTTCATTTCAAAGAAACGTGTTTTAAATATCACAACACAAAGATAACTTTTTTTAATTTATTAATAGTAGAACGTAGCCGTACTCTGCTTATTCAGACCGGACACTAGAACGATTG
Source organism: Anabrus simplex (assembly GCF_040414725.1). Classification (NCBI taxonomy): domain Eukaryota; kingdom Metazoa; phylum Arthropoda; class Insecta; order Orthoptera; family Tettigoniidae; genus Anabrus; species Anabrus simplex. Next base: position 276,163,403 of record NC_090269.1, on the reverse strand, counting down.
AAGATTACTGCTTAAATATTATACGTCAGTGACATCGCTCTGGAATGCGAGCCTAAACAAACAAAGGTCTAATATCCTGGAGAACCATTAAAGAAAATGCATGTGGTCGTATTGTAGAAAACTGAATTTTAAGCCCACCTTCTGGGCATGATTTGGTGATAGTCCAAACTATTGGAATATTATTTTGGATTTTAGTTTATAAAACTTGCGCAAGTCCAGTAAATACCTACAAAAATGACCGCAATTTAGAAAACATTAATTGTTGAGCAATTGGAATAGACTTGTACTCGAACTGAATCTCTGAGGTATCTCCATAACAAATTCCAGCTCACTTGGTCCAGTCATTTAGGCGTGATTGGGCAACAAATGATTTTTTTGTTAATAATTTCGAAAATATCAAATTTTCTGGTCAATACCTTGAAACAATAATTCATAGCAGAATATACCCGACATTTAGTTCCACTCCTCTTGTAGTTAAATCATTGAAAACGGAATCCGACCGTCGTCGCCTTGGTCTCCCTCCATTCTCATGGCTCCAGTGACCAGCCTGGTATACGAATACTAGGAACTTCGATCAATCAACAGCTCTTTATCACCATAATATTATCTTCTTCGTGTTTTTTTATATCATCGCACATCTACTTGTATTTTTTATATAAATTCATTGCAATGGCGCGCCTGAAACGTCTTCAATAATGCATTTCACCATTTAATGCTTGATCAACAGGACTTAACTCTATAATTTTGACGAAGATGACAACCAACATAATTGGGACACTGGTACCCAAAGAATTTAAATAAATAAAGAGTATATTTCAATGCAGAAAGTTTTGTTCTCTGTATAGGTCATGAATGTATGTGATTTGTTTTATAACTATTCATTTTTTATTATTACTACTTAATATTTTTAGTATTCGCTAAATATTCAAAATAAATACAACACGAACTCCATGTTCTTTCGAGACAAAATCTGTAGCTCTCATTACGTCACTACCGATGTATTTATTTTTTATTTGTTTTTTCAAATGTTGGAAACTTCTACATAGGCTGGTATACTTTCACCACGCTTCGTAAACCATAGACTATGAATGCAGGTTCCCCCATATAAACTCTTACCGAACGCACGCTGTTTGTACTCTGCGCTATGGCAGCTGCCTCAGCCGAACTTATGTCGCCCTGCTTTAAGCGTGTATACATTCTTTTATAAAATCTTACCTTATAGAAGATGCTGGAAGTGTCGTAATTTCTGGGTTATACAGGCATTGTATCTGGTAAC